>NC_086177.1:105627840-105941363 GCF_023053635.1 Elgaria multicarinata webbii | reverse complement strand
ATCTGGATTTGTGACTGAAAGACCCGGGAAAAGTGTGGCTGCATGGAAGCTGTAGGAAAGCATAATTTGTGACACTGCACAACAGCATGACTGATCACAGGGCATGCCAAATAAGGCTTCAGCTTTAGCTTCTAATTCCCTGGCTTTGTGGAGTTTGGATCAATGTACCTGCCTGGACCCATATATAACTGCCCAGACCCTAAGATCATCCTCAGGGGTCCTTCTCTGTGAGCCCCTGCCAAAGGAAGTGAGGCAAGTGGCTACCAGGAGGAGGGCTTTCTCTGCTGTGGCACCCCAGCTGTGGAATGAGCTCCCTAGAGAGGTTTTCCTAGCACCTATATTATACTAGGGGTGTGCACGGACCCCCCCGCTCCGCTTCACTTACAGATCCATGATTTGCAGATCGGGCCACTTCGCTCTGCCCCCACTCCGCCCATGCCCGCTCCGCTCCACTGCGGAGCTCCGGATCCAGATCGTAGCTCCGTTTCCCCCCCCCCAATAGGCTTGCATTAAGCTTAAAAAGTATACAACTTTTTTTCTGTGAAAGTTAGAAACCTCACATTTGGCACCATGACACCTCATGGAGGTATACACGCGCACGCCAAGACTCAAGGCAATCCCATCATCCCCTGAATTTTGGGGAATTTATGAAAATCGGGCACCCCATTCATACCCCTTTCGATAGCTCCGTCAATTTGCACGTTAAAACCTCAAATGCCACCATGATAGCTTATCCAGGGACACACACGCACGCCCAGACTCAAGGCAGTCCCATCATCCCCTGATTTTTGGGGAATTTATGAAAATCGGGCACCTCATTCACACCCCTTTCAATAGCTCCGTCAATTTGCACGTTAAGAACCTCAAACTCGCCACCATGATAGCTTATCCAGGGATACACACGCACGCCCAGACTCAAGGCAGTCCCATCATCCCCTGATTTTTGGCGGGGCTTAAACCTGCAGACATCTCAATGGGGCCATTTCAAAGGAAATCCTAACATGCCATGAATTGGGGAGTAGAGATAAACCTATATGAACCTTCTTCCACACTTGAAAAATCAATTTAGAACTTCCAAAACTTCAAGTGAGCGCAGGAAGGACTTCTCCCCTGAGTCAAAGCCAGACACACACAACAACATCCCTGCGAGGCAGGCAGGGGAGGAGAGAGGGAAGGCAGGCAGGCAGCAGACATTTCTGAGGGCATAAGGAAGTGAGCCAAGGATAAGCCAGTAATGCATATAAAATGGAATAAATAAATAAATAAACAAAGGAGGGGTGGAATTAAAAGCAGCAGTGTTACTCAATAAACAACAAGAAGAACTTTTTTTTAAAGGCTATATCTGTCTTTTACCAGCAATAGGGGGACGTGCCCAGGGGAGGGGGAAGCAGCTGCCAGTTCAACTCATGAAATCCATTGCTTCACCACGAGAGCTCTGAGGAGTAGAACTCTCACTTCAACTCATGATAGGCATTGCTCCACCAGGTTACTCTCTTTGGAGGGCTCTGATTGCCCTCCAAGTACAGGAGAGGGTGGGGGCACGTCCACATGGGATGCCCTAGGGGAGCTCATCCCCTTGCACCACATCTTTTCAGTTGTTCCCCAAAGATAGGGTGGGTAGCAGTGCTGTGTTTCTATCTCTTATTATTGGCTTAGTATATGATTTCAGGTTGTGTTTGTGCATTTGGTGGGGCTACTGTTTTAAAAAAGTAGGGAAAAGTCCGTTCAGACTAAGAAAGAGAAGTTCCCAGAATCCCAAGTTACCCGTTTTGCCTATCCCCTCCTCCAACTTTGGGATCATGTGATCATGACCGGGAGTTGACTCTGCCCCTCAGCCCTTCGGAAAAGGTATTTTTCCCGCCGGTTTTTTTAAAAAATCTAGCACACGAACCGCACCACGCAGAGAGCTGAGAGTAGTCTCAAAATGACTCCCATCCACGACTCTCCAACCACAAGAATTTTCAGAAAGATAGCTTCAAAAACAACACAGTTATCCCCCTTTCTTTTCCGCAATGCAATCCTATGGGCAAAATGTTTCAAGATGGCAATAGAAGCGGAACGCAGAAACCGGAGCGCTCCGAAAATGGGCGCTTCTCTTCGCCTTGCTTCTAGGGGTCCGCGGTCTGCTTCTACTCCGCCTCTGGGCAAGGCGGAGCAGGCCAATTCGCTCCTGCTTCTGCGCTTCTAATCGGAGCGGAGCACATGCCTACATTATACAGTTTTCGATGCCAGGTGAAGACCTTTTATTAGGGTGACCATATGAAAAGGAGGACAGGGCTCCTGTATCTTTAACAGCTGTACTGAAAAGGGAATTTCCTCAGGCGCTATTTGTATATATGGAGAACCTGGTGAAATTCCCTCTACATCACAACAGTTAAAGCTGCAGGAGTTATACTAGAGTGACCAGATTTAAAAGAGGGCAGGGCACCTGCAGCTTTAACTGTTGTGATGAAGGGGGAATTTCACCAGGTTCTCCATATATACAAATGACACCTGCTGAAATTCCCTTTTCTATGCAACTCTTAAAAATACAGGAGCCCTGTCCTCCTTTTCATATGGTCACCCTACTTTTATTTTCCCAGAATTTAAACAGTTTGTCATCTTAGTTTTTTGGTTTTTTTTAAGTTTGCTGTTTTAAATCTGTATTTTAAATCTGTATTAATCTCTGCATTGCTGCTTGGCTTTATCCTGGTTGTGCTTTTATGTTGTACTTTTATACTGCATATATATGCTTGAAACTGTCTTCGTGGTTTTAATTTTTGTGAATCACCCAGAGAGCTTTGGCTATTGGGCAGTATAAAAATGCAATCAATCAATCAGTGTGAGAATGCCTTATCTTTTCATCTCTAACCTGGCTGTTATCTCAGTTTACTACTACTGCAGTGCCATTTCCTGAGGAAAATATCTGAGCACATTCAAAGAATTCCGATAAGATGAGTGAAATTTCCATGCATCCCTATGGTACTCTCTCTTATCTACAGTCTCTGCAACTTCGGCAGTTAACTTGGGAGAAGAAACAGACCAAGTTCCGAATTATCCGGGGAGTTTGAAGGCTGCCACATTGCCGTGATTCCTGACAGTGATCAAGCAAAGGAGACATCAAGGTAATTTTAAGAACAGTAGACGATATGAGAAGTATCGTTTCAAAAATACCACAACAGCATGAGATTGAGACTAAGATCTAAAATTTCTTCATCCATCTGTCACTAATTAAAATGAATGTCAAAGAACATATGGCCATGGAAACATTGGAAGTTGAAATGAAAAGTGCAGTATGTGTGTGTGTGTGTGTGTGTGTGTAATGCATGCCGCTAAGCATGCACCTAAATTGCATGGTTTTTGTTTTCTTTCTCCAAGTGCCAGACTAATGCTTTGGAAACGGTAGGGGGGAAATCACATTGAGCAAACATGAAATGCACTTTTAATGGCATGTTAACATTATTTGCCTTATTATCACAATGGAATCAATATGCCTGATCCAGGAATGGAACCCAGGGTGCTGTGCAAGGGAAAGTGTGGAACTACAAATAAAGATGAAGTAACTATCCTCAGGGCCAGGCAAAGCTGGGCCAGATGGGAAATGTAGGCCCCGTTTCAAACTGCTCATTAATTATTTCTTAATCAGTTCTAAATACATATGAACAAGAACGATTTATTTAAAAAATGGTAAGGGCAAGAACTTTTATTCAAGATGTACATAAGACATCACTTCTTCACGTTCAGAAACGCTTTACATGCTTTTCTTTGGGCAAATTCATCAACAACAACAGAAAAATCAAGCACATTTGCCCAGGGGGACTCAGAGTAGGCCTCCTCAAAATCGTAGGCCCATGCCAACTGCCCCCCCCCCCCCACACCACCACTCCTGCCCAGCCCTGGCTATCCTCAAAGACTTCCAGTAACCTCTATGGGACAAATAAAAAAAGGCAGCAATTGACAAATGGGGGAATAGTCTCCAAACTGTCAAATCTTCAACTTTATAGCCAAAGAGTCCAAAATTCCAATAGGTCTACTTTACATACAGAATCTTCTAATCAGCAGCCAGGGAGAGGGATCGATCTATCTATCTATCTATCTATCTATCTATCTATCTATCTATCTGTTTATCTATCTGTCTGTCAATCATCTATCTATCAATCATCTATCTATCTATCATCTATCTAGGGAATCAGAGTGTTAGATCCAGGCTTTATCATCCCTCAGTAGTAACGGGTGAGACTTTAATTTCAGTTTGGTTTTAATAAGAATTTACCAAAAAAATAAACACAGTTCTTCATATTCAGGACAGAAAGAATTTGAGTTTTTTTCTTTGTAATTAAAAAAAAAAAAAGTGTGGGAGAACCAGAAACTGACAGATCCGCCCATCTAAGCCCAGGGCTTTAAATGCTGTGCTCTTAAAAGTCTGGGTTTCAATCTCTGTGTATGCAACCACGTTTGCGGTGCTAAATTTGGGTAGCCACTTGCGAGGGGAAGGAGAAGTTCCAGAAATAAAACGCAGACACCAGAGCTTGGGGTAAATTAGGGCCTCTTTATTTACACATGGATATGCTACTCTCCACGGATCTGAGCGTGAGCGTGTGGGAATCTATTTGTCTGCAGGCTCTAGCCTGCCTCCCAGGGTGAGCCACTCAGGTTGTAAACAGGAACTGGTTTCCCGGCCCCTCTCCCAGCTATACTTTAAGAGTTTGGTGAGACCAACTCACGTCATCCCCACTCTGGCTGCATAGTCTAGTGGATGAGACAAGAAGGTCCCAAAAGGCAAACCATATCCCAACACGAAGGCTGCAAAGCCCCCGAAGAGCAGAACCTCTGATTTGCCAATCACCATAAAGGTGCCTGAGTGCTCACCATCCCTACTCTGATTTCTCCAAATTCCCACACGAACCCTGCCTTTTACTAATCAACCTATTTATCCTCCAATCTAAAAATTAAGACCAGTATGGAGTAGGAGAAAATCTGACATTCCTAGATGTCAGGGAAAATTCCTACTCAGCCCCTCTTGCAAAAGAGGTGACTGGGTTTGATTCCCATACTAGTTATAGGGAGGGAGGGTGGGGCCGAAATTGAAAGAGGCCGATGAATGCCAAGGGGGAGCCCTTTATAACCTTGGCTCCGCCCCTGCCTCATGAGGAAATACACGTGCCTGGCACAGAATTCAGTTTTACCTCTGGCTCCCCTCCTGTCGCAACTACTGACCCACCCCCAAGACATTCCGGCTGGGCATGGATCGGACTTCTTTATTTCTGACTAGGGATGGGCAAATATACGTACGCTCATCTCGCTGCTCGCCTGACTCCTGGCAGCCACCCAACCCTCTTCGGCATGCAGGGCAATGTGCCACGTGATCTGCAGGTGCAGAGTACCGGATATCCTGCTTACCCACAAGCCGCCATTTTGCAGAAAATTGCCATTTTGAGCAAAATAGTGGCCATAAATAATCCTTTTTAGGCAAAATTGCAGGTGTAGGTGGTCTAATTAGACCCTTTGCAGGTGTAAATGATCTAATTAGAATTTATTAGACAATTTACACCTGGAATTTTGGGGCTACCATTTTGAGTAAATGGCCATTTCTGTAAGCTGTGATTTCCCACAAAATGGCGGCTCATATGCAGGATGCAACGACCTCACCTGACTCAGCACATGCTAAGTTGGGCAAGCTCAGGGGTCCACAGACTGGCATGTGGGAAGCTGAACAGGGGAATTTCCACTGGACTCCACCCCCTTCCCAGACTCCTTCTTCTTTCCCATAGCTTCCACATCTTTAGCAGCTACATGGCAGGGAGGTACATCATACCTCCCTGCCACGCTGAGATTAGCTGTAACTGTTGAATATGGCTGGGACAGATGAATAAGAATTTTGTTCCAGTAAATCTTTTGATAAGAGTTTTCTCAAATTTGTGAAGTTCATCTCTGAGAGAAAAACTTCAGATTTTTCTTTTAATATATGCAAGAGACACTGAGGAATCTGCACATTCCTAACTTATTGTAGAGCTGTTCTTCCAATTGAGGTCGAAAAGGATATCCTCTCAGGCAGCCTACATTCCTCCTATTTTATGATAGACTCGTGTTTTCTACCAATGTTGTCCTTTTCTTCTTCACATCCCTGTTGACCTTGGTTGTGGCAAAACTATATGAGGACAAGATTAAAACAAATCAAAAGTGTCCCTTTCTGCTACAACCTCAAGGTCTACTTTCATATCTGTTCTGTGAGATATGCCATCAAGTGTTACACCTCTGTTTTTATCTTCAGGTATATAATTTGGCAACAGGAGCTCCCAGAACATAGTTAAGTGGCAACCTTGAAGCAATTCCAAAGAAATAGCCCAGTTGCCACAGGTACTGTGGACTGCCTTTGGGACTTCTGCCACTGATTAAGCCAGGAGCATGCATCCCTTTTGGAAAATGCACATTTTCAACCAAACATATATTTTTTTCCAAGAAGGACACGTTTTCTGAATGCTTGAGAATGTGGAAGCTTTCCCAAAAGTTTTGTTTCTGCATGCGTTCGAAGTTGCAAGTAGGGCAAGTTGGTCATATATATTTTTTGGAAGTCAATGAAATTCTTGTACCTCCCCAGTTCGAACACTTAAGAACATAAGAATATAAGAAGTGCCATGCTGGATCAGACCAAGGGTCCGCCTAGTCCAGCACTCTGTTCACACAATGGCCAACCAGCTGTTGACCAGGGACCCACAAAGCAGGACATGGTGCAACAGCACCCTCCCACCCACGTTCCCCAGCATGTTCCCCAACAGAGCTTCCCACACAGCTCTGTGGATCACTGTCGAGGATAAACCTGAGGGGGCTTCTAAGAACAGAGCACCTCACAAAGCCAGAATAGGACCCCAATAAAAACATTGCATTGCAATGCATTTTCATTGCATTGCAATGAAAACATAGCATTTCAGTGATGTGAGAACAAGTCTCGCTCTCAATGCTCAAGACTCCATGGCCGAAGAAAAGCTTTTCACATTATCTATCACTGAGGGCTCATCTACACCTAGCAGGATATTCCACTATGAAAGCAGTATGAAAGTGGTATATAAAATGCAGGAGCCACACTATTGCTTTAGAGTGATATTGAAGTGCACTGCAGGATCTGCACTACTGCTTTATAGTGGTAATGAAGTGCACTGACAACTGTTGAGGCCCATGACACATCTACATCAAGCAGGGTATAATAATATGGAAGTCGTATATGGTATGTGTCATGTGTCCCAGCAGTCATCAGTGTACTTCAGTACCATTATAAAGCAGTAGTATGGCTCCTGCATTGTACATACCGCTTTCATACTGCTTTCATAGGGCTTTGCTAGACCTGCCGGGTTATCCCGGCAGGGAGGCGGGGCCGAGGCGCACTAACGTTAGCGCGCCTCGCCCAGGGTTCCAGACGTCGAACGCGCAGGGACGTCGGATCCCTGCGGCATCCGCCATTTTTTTTTTTTTTTTTTAAAGGGGCCGGGTGCGGCCCAAAGACGGCGGACTGGTAAGTCCTTTTTTTTTGTGTTTATTTTACCGGGGGGGGGGGGGAAAGGATGGCAGGGTGGGTGGCAAGGGGGGGCGGGTGAGATCGCGCCGCGAGCCGCCGCCGCCCGAGCAAGCAGGCGAGCGCGGCGCTTGCCCGGGCAATGCCGCCCCATGCCTCTCCCCCCCCCAGGCCGATGGGCACAGCGCTCATATGAGCGCTGTGCCAGGTCCGTGGCTTTTCGTGGCTACTCGCGAGTAAGCGAGTAGCCGCAAAAAAGCTTCGGAAGTCACTACACTTCCCCCAGCCCCAGCCTGAGGCCGGAGCTGGGGAAAAGGCGCGCCATAAGCACATTCGCTTATGGCGCGTTAGACCAGGCCTCAGCACGGCCTGCCGCCGGATTCCCCTGTGCGTCATGTGGACGCACAGGAGGGAAACCGGGTCTGAAGGCACGCTAAGGCCTTGTCTAGGGAGGCCCATAGTGGAATATCTGCTTGGTGTAGATGAGCCCTGAGTAAGGGTTGCTGTTGACACACACAACCATGTGAATTAGAAATCCTGACCCATGTATCAAACTGCTTTCTCTCCTTTCTCTTCACCACACTTTCTTAAGAGAAGGCATTTGGATCTAATAGAACAAACCATATATGTTTCTTGATACTCACAGACCATTCGGAATTACCACTAGCTGCTAACTAAGATGATCTACACTGTAATACTGTATTGACTGTAAAGACTGTTTTGTCTTTATTTTACAGTTTTCAGCCTCCACTCTGGCAGATTTTAGCATGGAATCCTGTAGAAAGGGTTCATTTATTCTGCTCCAGGCTGTACTTGGAAATTGCCCTGCTATGGATCACTAATGAAGAGGACAGTGCACATTCTTCTATGCAGATTATGGCATGGACGTGACTTGGGATACACTGTTAATCCCTCCCGCAAAAGATCCTTCCACCTGAAAACAACACTAGCATGCGACTCTCTACACATTTCATGTGTACAATAAACCAAACTAGAGATTTGACGCTACCTGTCTTTGAGAACATCCCTCTGTGGAATTAACTCATAAGGAATAAAAATGACTCATCCCTGCACAGTGAAGGTGAGCATTTATAGGATCAAATTTTTGTCAGTGGTATTCTGGGTTAAGCTGAATTTTGTTGAAAAATGTCACTTGATTCCACCTCCCTCTTCTGATGGCTAGAAGGCTAATCTGAAAGGAAAATCATGTTTCACCCGTCTCTCAGTGTTTACCTGTGAAAATTAGTATAGGGACAGAAAAAAAAATGTATGCTGCTTAGGGGCAGGGAAAGAGGGTAAAATGTAAATAAATGCATTCCATCTATGCAACACTAAACACAATTTCTTAACACACAACCTTAATGTGCAAATTCATTTTATACCAGATGGCCCAGCTCCTAACCTCCATGTATTCAAGAATGCTATTTGCACAGGGGTCTGAATTTGAGAGCTCCATCAGATGAGTGTTTTAGTGCCTGCTCATTAATGGGCAGGAAGAGGACGTCACGCCCGCCATGTTATTTTAATTGAAAAAGAGTGCAGGAGCGCTCCATCACAAAAGTGAGGGGTTTTTTTTTAAAAAAAAAACACGCCTCCCACCCCACCCCACCCCCACCCCCACGGGCATGGAGCTCTTCATAGTTTTAATTTTTGTAAACCTCCCAGAGAGCTTTGGCTATTGGGCGGCATAAAAATGTAATAAATAAATAAATAAATAAATAAATAGTCTTAACCTGGCACTGAAAAGACAACAATGTTTGTGCCAGATGAGCCTCATTGGGGAGATCATTCCATAGTTGGGGGGCCACTACTGAAAAGCTTACAACCCTTGCATGGATCCTGGTTGAAATCTCACACCAGATAACCACTCATTTGGTGGTTTGAGGCTAATATTTACACATAAACATTGAGAGATGTTGAAGTTTTCAGATGACCCATCTAACCATAAGAAAATGAAATTACTGTATTGTGTTTGATGGCATTTGATATGCCCCCAGATGTTACACCACTACAACCACCAATGAGGAATGGTTCTACTCCTTCTAAAAGCATTTTGCTTCCCTCAAAGCCTTCTAGAGATTTCTCCTAAATATGTACCTCAACGTTTGTGTTAAAATTGCACTTTGGGTGAAATTTGGTAGAAATTCCACCTGTACCAGACTGAGAGCTAGGTATGTGTTCAGAATATTCTGTCAGGGGCCCATGCATCTATCAGCCTTAGCTTGGGCGAAGGCCACTTTCCAAATTGCCAGTTAATGAAAAATCCCGCCACGATACAAAAGGTCATATTCACACACACACACGCACACAAATCAATATTCCTTCCAATGACATTGTCATGGTTGCTCCTTTGCTATTGGATGATAATTGAAAGCAATCTTATACATAAAAGGCTTAAGAAAACGTTTAGGCACAAAACCTGACATTCATGTACGAAGGATAGATTAGGCCTCGTTTTGGAATCTTTGTATATCTGTAAATGTGAAGGTGTGAGAGAAATTGCATGGAAAGTTGTCTAGCCATTGTGCATGTTAAAACCAGCTGTCAACCTTCTGGACAGTTTTTGGCACCCAAGGGAAGCTTGCGGTGCTGTTCTGGGCTCTGAGCTGTCACTCAACCAAGCTGGGGAAAAGGCATCAAGAATGGATTTAGATTATTGCAATCATACGATGCAGCCATTTTCCTGGGTTTCTTGCTAATGTGGCTGATATCATGGTGACATGCATTATCTTCGCAGCTGCCAGTGTGTCTCCGGAGATGAGAGAGAAGGACAGGGGTGGGTGAGATGCAGCAGAGCTGTATGCATATCTCCTCTGGAAACAGGCATTTCAATCCCCTTTCGAACTGGCGAAAAGCGGTAAACTTTACTTAAAGGCAGATCCTATGAGCCCCTGTGCTGGCAAGTACTGACACGTCCCTTGCGTCATTAATGCATCATCTTTTCAAAGCCTTTGATGCTAAAAGTCTGGTCAGCTGCAAACGCATCACAAAGACAGTAGGAATGCAGGAAGAGGCAGGGAAGGCTGTTGACCCTCAAAACTGAAGTAGGAGAGGATCTACACAGAGTCGTGAAGGCGTCCTGAAGGCGCTTGCGTGCGCCTCCAGGGCACCTCAAAACACTTTGTATAGATCCTGCCTACCTGGCCAGAAGAGGCGGAGGAGGAGGTGGCAGCGGCGGCCCTGCATCGCCCCTCATGGGGACGGGGCGAAAAGTTCCCGGGCTTGGTGGCTTCGCTAGGGAGTCCTTGCCGCTGTCACCCACCTCCCTGCCGGCCTCCTACTGCCAGCGAAAGAGCCACCCGAGTTGGAGAGCTCGGCGGAAGAAGCCGCCGCCCCACCTTCTTCTGCTGAGCTCTCCGCCTCGGGTGGCTCTTTCGCCAGCAGCAGGAGGCCAGCAGGGAGGTGGGTGGCAGCGGCAGTGGCGGCAAGGACTCCCCAGCGAAGCCGCCGAGCCCGGGAACTTTTCACCCCGTCCCCGCGAGGGGCGATGCGGGGCCTCCTCCTCCTCCTCCTCTTCTGGCCAGGTAGGCAGGATCTACACAAAGAGTTTCGGGGCGCCCTGGAGGCGCACGCAAGCGCCTTCAGGACGCCTTCACGACTCTGCGTAGATCCACTCTAGGATTCCCCCCTTCCTTCCTTAATGTTACAATGTATTATTATTATTACTATCATTATCATTATCATTATTATCGTCATCGTCATCTCTCTTTTCTTGCTCATGGCGGTTTTTCTTGACACTATAGTAAGGGAGGCAGTGGTGGTGAAAATATGAACAAAAGGAACCCAAAAGGCGACCACCGTAGAAACAAAATAAACCCCATGAATTAAATCGTCATTCAAAAATTATACACACTTATTTATACTAGAATAACTACTTACAATCCAATACTAATACAAGTCTACAACAATCAACTATCACATCAGTGTAGCATTTCATTACAAATCAATAGCATTCAATTGTACTTAACAATAATTTCAAACCAAATTTAAACAGTCATTGCATGAAAATCCGACCCATAAACATCAAACACTTTCATCTAATCACATCAACAGTATATTAAGACCAAATTTAGTCAACAAGGTTCATGTTATTCCTTGTTTCGAAGTATCTTCTTCAAAAACGTCGGTCTTAGTACTCTGTAAAAAATAACAATTCCAAAGTAAACACATTTGATTAGAGTTACTCCACAGTAACAACCCTCATTTACTTCTTATTCTTTTGGCTGGTTCACAAGATAAGATAAGTTTTTCTAGACAAACATGACAGGCTTTGCCAAGTCATGTTGCCCTTTACTGAATCAGAACCATCCTTACTATTGAACATGTTTTGAGTATGACTGCTTTCTGGATGTTGGTGCGGATGCATTTTGGTAGGTCCAGTTTTGTGACCTTTTCCTATTGCCATAGTTGTTTAACTTTCGTATCCAGTGGTGGATATTTTTCTCTTTTTTCCTCTACTACAACATTTTCGTCATTACATATTGCTGTGACAATGAGGTAAGTGCATATTATTATTATTATTATTATTATTATTATTATTATTATTATTATCTTATTTCCCTTTTGCAAGGAACCCAACGTGGCTTTCATAGCCCTTATGGTCTCCATTTTAGCCTTACAACAACACCCTGAGGTAGATTAGGCTGAGAGTTTGTGACTGGCCCAAAGTCACCCAGTGAGCTTTGTGGATGACCGGGCACTAGAACCTGGATCTCCCAAATCCCAGTCCAATATTCTGACCACTACACCAGACTGGCAACTATTTTTCTCTGCCTTCATTAGACTTAACAAAATCGCACCCTTTTCCTGGCCTATGATTAAGCCAGACTTCAGCAAGAATTTTCTTTGTGACGTCTACATTACTGATCGCCTCAATAAAAGAAAATATCATGTTGCTTCAGTTTCTTCCCTCATTTCCCTCTCTCTTGCCCTGGTCTTTTCTTCTTCTTTTTCTAAAATTCTCAATACAAAATATTTTACTAACTCACTGGGTTAACCATGCAGTCCAGTGGTTCTATTGACTCTCTCTTGGAGAAGGTTAAACAGTTCTCAGGCCGTAGCTAGATGGGGTGATATCACAAGGATCGCCCTGGGATCATCCCTGTGCATCCACATGATGCACAGGGGATCCCAGGAGCAGGGAGGGATGATCCCTTGATCCCTCCCTTTCCCCGGGATATCACCCTCCCCTTTTTCTGCATTTTTTCCATTGTCTCGGGATGATCCCAAGACCGTGGCCCACTGTTGCGGTTTGTCCTGGCTCCCCGCAAGTAACCATGAGGAGCCAGGCACGGGGCTCTGTGCCCATCGGGGTGGAGTGGGGGGGAGTGGGAATTTATTTATTTAAAAAAACCTCACCTTTGCCACACGAGTGCTCCATCCCCTTTAAAAATAAAAATAAAACCAAAGTGGTGGGTGCAATGTCACGCTCCACGTGTAAACGAGGGCGATGATCTCGTGATCATAAAATTGTGAGATTGTTGTCCTCCACCCACCCACCCTCATCTAGCTGAGGCCTCAGATGTGTATGGAATGACCTTGTCCAAAATGTTTTGGGATGTGGTGAAGATGTTTGATCTGTGAAGGCCAAACGTCAAAGGAAGGAGAACCCCTGTGGCAGTAGGCTTTATCCCCAACCTATGTGAATTGTCTGAATGTCTACCGAGAGAATGTTAGTGATTATTGTTTAATTTATTTGATTTATATCCTGGGTCTCCCCCTGAAAACAAATTGAATAAGAATGGTTGGGGGGTGGGGGGTTGGAAGAATTTTTTTTTTTTTGCACAGCACTAGTCTCTGCTCATGCCACATTATTATTATTATTATTATTATTATTATTATTATTATTATTATTATCAATATTTATGTACTACTCAATTATCTAAGACAGATTCTATTACAGTGAACATAGGCATCTCAACCTATAAAGCAGAAATTATATGTGTGTCATGCACGTCTGGAAATGTTTACCCACTTCCAGATGAGTTAGAAACTTGAAATTTGACACAGTGATAGATCTGGCTGTACAATGTACCCAACTCCCCCCTAAAAACATGAATTTGGGGATTTTAGGTATTTTTAAAGAATTTAATAAACATCTAGGTTTATGCCTACAACTCCCAGCATGCCTTGGGCAGAAGGCCAGATGTACCAGCTTTTGGTGGCCATTGTGAGGGCATGGACGGGTGACCACTGTATGCCTTTCACAACCCAGACCCCTAAGGTTGGTCTCAAGCAGTCAAACAACATAAATGGGATGCGTCCATTTGTGGTGCCTCCTCCCATCATAAGTAGATACAAGAGTTTGACTTTGAGAGGCCAAACTCTGAACATGCTCAAAGGCACCCCATCCTGATATTGCTGTTTTATCAGAATCTGGGGAAAGTGTGTGCATGGCCTTCACCCTTAGGAGGGAGGGAGGGAGGGGAGGCACTCTGCACGTGCTTAGAAACAGGCCCAATGAAGGGGGGCAAGTGCCCTGGCCAGCCCTGGGCCTTCAGTAGAGGTTTCTGATGGAGCACCTGGTGGTCGAGAAAAGCAGGCCAAGGCAGTCCCAGGAGGACTTGGCAGGACCTGGGCCACAGCTAGACCTAAGGTTTATCCTGGGATCATCCAGGGTTCGCCCCTTCCTGAGCACTGGATCCCCTGTGTGTAACCTGGATGAACAGGTTTGACCACTGGACGATCCAGGGATAAACCTTAGGTCTAGCTATGGCCCTGGTCACATCCACTGACAGACACTGACCTTGCCATCTCAGAGATGCTACTCCTTAATGCTCCATCAAGGAGCAGCATTGGCAACACAAGGAGGGAAGCACCTCTCAGAGCATGCGGACACCTGTGGGCCACCAATGGTATGCTGGGAGGTGTAGTACCAGCATGTAGAGTCGCTGATTTTAAATAAAACATGGGTTGGTTAGTAAGCCAGGTCACTGTGTGCAAACCAGGTCACTATTTCTCAATCCTAACTCACTAACTGCCTTTGTTCTCTTTCTACCTGACTCTCCCCAACTGCCACTAAACCTGCCCACCATTCCATTCTAGCCTCAGCTATCAGTCATTCCTCCATTCACTCTTCTGTTTCAATGGTATAGTCAGGCTTTTGTATAAAAATCATATACTTTATTCAGTAATTCTTTCATCTGTCTTGTAATGTTGAGGTTTAGTTATAACAGGGGGTGGAGGAAACAGAATAATAAAAAAAAATCTCATCAAAATATTCACCTGCCCTGGAAAGACATTAATGCAGTCACTAGGCCAGCCTGCCTTGGAAAAAAGAAATCCATGAGCAGGGTGCCACGACTAAGGCCATAGCTAGACCTATGGTTTATCCCAGGATTGTCCTGGGGTCAAACTTGTTCATCTAAGTGCCACACAGGTCATCCAGTGCTCAGGCAGGGATGAACCCGGGATGATCCTGGGATAAACTTTAAGTCTAGCTATGGCCTAAGAAGGCCCACTCTCCAGTTGTCTCCCACAACACCTCAGATGGTGTTCAAAGATTAACACATTATTCATGCCTATATCTCTCAGCATGCTTTGGGCAGGAGGGAAGACTTATCGGGCTTTGGCAGCCATCATCTGGAAGTGGCTTACCATCCTGGGCCTGAGAGGAGAGTGCCTGGGGCTGGCCATAGGTCCATGTGGAACCACCAGGAGCATGCCCTCCGATGACCGCAGTGATCAGGTTATCAATATCATAGAATCATAGAATAGCAGAGTTGGAAGGGGCCTACAAGGCCATCGAGTTCAACCCCCTGCTCAATGCAGGAATCCACCCTAAAGCATCCCTGACAGATGGTTGTCCAGCAGCCTCTTGAAGGCCTCTAGTGTGGGAGAAGAGCCCACAACCTCCCTAGGGAACTGATTCCATTGTCGTACTGCTCTAATAGTCAGGATGTTTTTCCTGATGTCCAGCTGGAATCTGGCTTCCTTTAACTTGAGCCCGTTATTCCGTGTCCTGCACTCTGGGAGGATCGAGAAGAGATCTGGAAACATACAGCCCACAATTAATTTTGGGAATGGGCAAGGTGTAACCAATTCAACCCCGCCCCCTTAGAATCATAGAATCATAGAACAGCAGAGTTGGAAGGGGCCTACAAGGCCATCGAGTCCAACCCCCTGCTCAATGCAAGAATCCACCCTAAAGCATCCCTGACAGATGGTTGCCCAGCTGCCTCTTGAAGGCCTCTAGTGTGGGAGAAGAGCCCACAACCTCCCTAGAGAACTGATTCCATTGTCGTACTGCTCTAATAGTCAGGACGTTTTTCCTGATGTCCAGCTGGAATCTGGCTTCCTTTAACTTGAGCCCGTTATTCCGTGTCCTGCACTCTGGGAGGATCGAGAAGAGATCTGGAAACATACAGCCCACAATTAATTTTGGGAATGGGGAAGGTGTAACCAATTCAACCCCGCCCCCTTAGAATCATAGAATCATAGAACAGCAGAGTTGGAAGGGGCCTACAAGGCCATCGAGTTCAACTCCCTGCTCAATGCAGGAATCCACTCTAAAGCATCCCTGACAGATGGTTGCCCAGCTGCCTCTTGAAGGCCTCTAGTGTGGGAGAAGAGCCCACAACCTCCCTAGGGAACTGATTCCATTGTCGTACTGCTCTAATAGTCAGGACGTTTTTCCTGATGTCCAGCTGGAATCTGGCTTCCTTTAACTTGAGCCCGTTATTCCGTGTCCTGCACTCTGGGAGGATCGAGAAGAGATCCTGGCCCTCCTCTGTGTGACAACCTTTTAAGTATTTGAAGATTGCTATCATATCTTTGATACTGGTGGATCTGTTAGAAATGTACAGTATGTATGTATGTACATGTGTGTGCATTGGCATGTGTGTGTTCTGCCTGGGTGAAGGACTCATACTGGAATATCTCCAGATCTTTTAAAAACCCTATAGTTCTTCTTAATGCTTATGTTATAGGTCCAGTGTAATGGATTTCTCATGGGACCACTAATGAGCTCAGAGAGTTCTCTGCTACATGCCACCATTTCAAATGGAAGAGCCTAAAAATGCAGGTAGATGTTTAATCTCACAGGGACAACAAAAAGAACAGAAAACAAGAGTACAGACATATTTATCAAAGCCCCCTTAGGGAGAGTTCAGCATTGTTCCTTTACTGGAAGTTGCCAGATGTTGTTTAACCAACTGTATGAACAGCAGACATGCTTAGAAACCGGGAATTTCATCTCACAGGAATTGTCAACATTTTTGAAATTACTTTGTACTCCAACTCTAAATGCAAAGTGCAAACAGAAGTAAAATCAAGCCTCAAAAATGCACCATTTCCTAAGGTTCTTTGTTGATAAAGAGTTAGCAAAAGCTGTATTAATTTTTAAAATGTAGATGCAGTCAAAAAAGATCTGTATGTTAACATGGAATTCCTGATTTGTAGACATGTTGTTAGCCTTCATATGAGGGCCTTGGGCCTAGGGCTATACTTCTTATTCTCTCATTTTAACATCTTTTGGGAAATAACTCATTCAATGCATATAACCAACCAACCAATCAACCCATGTAACCCCTCACCTTGAACCCTCATATTGGCACTGGTTCAGCAACCTTTTGGTTTCCTGCTTACTGCTGCTTGGTACCATTTTCATTCTACTTTGACCTGTCCATCTTCAGCCCCACTTGTCCAAACTACTTCTAAATCTGATTGGCTGCAATGACCCGCTTGACTTTGAAGGACTTTTTATTCGAGCATCTCTGATGTCATCACGTCAGATGGAATGGTGTGATATCATGGAGAAAATAGCCACATCCAATAGAATTGAACAAATGAGGGGCGAAGGAAAATGACCTCACTGATTGATAGTGGACACCCATTGTTTGATATTGGGCCTGTTCAGACAACATGCTAAGCCCTGGTTAGGCCTGTAACCATTTCACAGCAAATGGCTAGCGAGAATGTTTAAACCCTTGTTAGGTAGCCACCCTGGTTGGGAATGATTGATACGACATACTAGTCATGACCCACATGACACACTAGGCCTTAGCTAGACCTATCTGCTATCCCGCGACGGAAGAGGGAAGTTCTCGTGTTGTGTTTAATGCGAGATCCCTCCTCTGTTTACATGCGATGCGCAACAACCTCAGAAGGAGAGGCATTGCACCCACCATTTAAAAATTATTATTAAAGTGCCAGCAGCTCACGAACGCTCGTATGCATAAGGTAAGTGGTTTTTTAAATTTAAATTATTTTTCCTGCTCCCCCCACCCTACCCCCGGTGGGCGCAGTGCTCCTGAGGAGCGCTGCGCCCTGTGCGCGGCTCCCAGCTCCTCGCGAGTAATTGCGTGGAGCCAGGTCTGTAGTGGAATTGCTCCATTTGGCTTAGCCATTCCCCGGCTGGAGAAGGGGGGGGTCTGACTCAGCCAGCCCAGACACACGCCCCTTCACTGCCACTTGTTAACTCCTTACAGTCTAGGTTCTCAAGGAAACCACACCACACTCCAGAAATAGGGAACAAACACTTTTATTCTTTACACAACACACTTCTATAAGGGTCCACACATTAAGGCAAACACTTAAGAGGTTTGGGGGAAGAACACAAACAAAGGAATGACACATATAGGATAGCAGGGACTAATACCTCACCCCTCCCCTTCACACGCTCAAGCCTAATAGAATTCACACTCACTTCCCACTTAACCACCCCCACCAGCTGTAACTCCGGCAAGGTCCCTTGCCCCAAAATTGTACCCAAACCTATTCTAAAACAAAACAAACACTTAACTCTGGGACTCAACCTCTTGTTGCTCACTTTGACTTGGCTTTACGCCACTCAAGCTATACTCCTTCCCTCAGTGGCCGTGTGGGGCCTCCGCCATCCAGCTGGTCCAGCCTGGATGCTCTGACTCACCACACACACGCTGGATTCCTAACACCCACATGAAAGAGACCAGACCCTCAGGTGCCTAAGCCTTTTATTCCTTTCTGGGACCCCTTTGTCACCAGACCCACCCTGACCAATAGAAACCCCATAGCAACCCACACCTCTCCTGAAGGGAGGGGGGATGCTCCCAAACATTGCACAGCTGCAACTTGTTACTCTTCCGGCACCAGCCCGGGGAGGCGTTATCAGATGCCAGGCGCTTCTCACCCAGCGCAGCCTTGGCATTTCGCTTGCTACTCCCTTTTCAGACACAAAGAAACCCCTCTCCCTCTCCCTTGGAGGAAGCAAAAGATGTTCTCTTAAAGGAACCATGGGCTCAGCCCATGACAGGGTCAACACCTGGCCACACAGCCCAAGACTGTATGAAAAAGTGGTCCCAAAGGGGTAGGCTATATCCTGGGGCCAGGCAGGCTTGATCCCTGCCTGAGCTCGGGATCCCCTGTGCATCATGTGGATGCAAAGGGACGATCCCGGGGTTTGCCCTGGGATAAAGCCCTATCTAGCTATGGCCTAGCCATAATATTTAGATCAAAATGCTTAACCACAGTGGCTTAGCATGTTTCCTAAGCAGGGTCATCATTAACTGAGGTTCCATACTGCCAGTTTTCCATATATATATATATATATATATATATATATATATATATATATATATCTTCATAGCTTCTTTTGCCTCTCGTATATATCCTTTCTGAATTTATAAGCCATGTATTATGTCTTTAGTTATGTTTCAGACAATATTACTTAGTCAAAGCCAGTGGGATGGGGCAGGCTAAATAGAAAAATAAATAATTGACCCTTCACCTTGTATTTTCGTTGTTGTTGTTTCCCCCTTCAGAGAAAGGAAATATAATGGGGAACAGAACAACTCAACTAAAATAATCCAACTGCTTCTTGAGACTTGGATACATGTTGTCATAACAACATGGTACAGATCTTCTAATCCCTTAATGCTGGAAGGAATAAGAGGCACTTGCTCTTAACAATGCAGCTTTAATTCTATCAAAAGAGGATAGATTTTGTCCTTTAATTAGGCACAATGGGCTTAAAGTCAGGTCTCAGTTACACATGTGCATATCTGGAGGAACCTCACCATACTCAGCAAAGTCATTCATAATCTGTGCGGATTTAACAAAGCACTCAGTATTGACAGGATGAAAGTGGTGGTTAATGAAAGAAAAAAGAAAAAAACCACTAGATGTCAAATCAGAGAATTCACCTCTGGCAGAATATTATTACGTGATGCAATGGATAGAATAGTCATTGAGGCTATAAGGATAATATAATGGAAGAAAGTCAGTGTGGTGTAGCAGATAGAGTGTGATTGATTTAGGAGACTATGGCCACAGCTAGACCTAAGGTTTATCCTGGGATCATCCAGGGTTCATCCCTGCCTGAGCACTGGATCCCCTGTGTGTCACCTAGATGAACAGGTTTGACCCCTGGACGATCCAGGGATAAACCTTAGGTCTATCTACAGCCTGAGGCAGAATCTACTCCACTGCTTTAAAATGGTTTATAACAGTAGTGACAACTGTTGGGGCCCAGGACACACTCCATATACTGTTTTCAAACCATTTTCATAGGTGTAGATCTGGCCTGAGTTCAAATTCCTACTCAGCTGTGAAGCTCAGTGGATGACCTTGGGCCAGATACGATCTGTCAGCTTCTCTACCTTCCAAGGATAGTATGAGGATGAAACACGTTACCTGCTCCAAGCTCAGTGAGGAAAGGAAGGGCGCCCAAGAAATATAGATAAATTGATTAAGTGACTTGGCTTGAAATTCTGGGGAATGGGGAGAGAAACAACATAAAATTTGGCAGGCACAGAATAACATTTAGATCTCATTCCATAAATGCATGGATCTGGTAATTAGAATTGCAGTTATTTATTTATTTGCATACATGCAAAACCTTTATAATCCACCTTGTAGGTTAGAGCCTCACAACATGGTATGAAGCAAAATTTAAACCATGACACAAAATAAAACAATGATAAAAGCATTCATAAAAGCAATGATAAGGGGAACGTAAGAAGAGCCATGCTGGATCAGACCAAGGATCCATCTAGACCATAAATGGTACATGCAGTCAAACCTAACAAAATCAAATAGCACCATATGATCCATATCTGAGGCTACCACCAAGAGCTTCCTCTGAGAGAGGCTCAGAGGATGGCAACAAGGGAGAGGGCCTCTTCAGTGGTAGCCCCAAGATTGTAGAATGCTCTCCCCAGATTAAGGCTTTCCTCTATTCCCAGGAATTTGGTGGCATATGATGGGCTATTCATTGTGGCTGTTTTAAATTGTTCATGTTTTGATTTTGTTGTAAAATGCTTTGATCCTTTAAAGAAAATAATAATAATAATAATAATAATAATAATAATAATAATAATAATAATAATTTAAATGAGAAAGATGTTTGCAATAAAAGGTTAGGTTCTTTTGCTCTTAGTATTTTATCATGTTTTGGAGGTGATCTGCAGGGCTCTCCCCAATTTTACTGCTTCAGTGAGAGGCAAAATGAGAATCTTACTAGTAGTAGCTGTGGCTGTGTCGTTCCTTGAGGCCTCTATTGGTTTCCCCATAGGTTTCTGGGAAACAAAAGTATTTCATCATTTACCATCATTTAAAATAGACTTGCCAGAAGAAAAGAAATGGGAGCTACTAGCTGCAAATAGTAGTGCCATTGCTGGTGGCAAAAGAAGTACCTCTATTGCAAAACAGGTAGTAGTGATCTAAAAAAATCACATATCCCACTAGGATCCCAGTTTTCAAGCCAAAAATTAACGAATTAGCCCTTTTCTGGGCAGGATCTACACTACTGCTTTATAATGGTTTATAATGGCATTGATAACTTTTGGGGCCCATGGTTCATTCCGGCCTTAGCTAGACCTACCTCATAGTCTGCAACAGAGGAGGGAAGATCTCCTGTTGTGATTAACGTGAGATCCCTCCTCCATTTACACGTGAGGCATGACGCCCTTAGGAGGAGATGCGTTGCGCCCGCCATTTTTTTTAAAAAAAACACAGGAGCGCATGAACGGTCATACACTAAAGTTAAGGGTTTTTTAGGGTGACTATATGACCGGATTTGCCCGGATTTGCCTGGGTTTTTGATGGCAAATCCGGGTGGGGGAGGGGAAATCCAGATTTTTTTTCCAACGAGCAGCTCTAATGGGAATTAACAAAAATGCTTATAATTCTGTCATTTTTTAAGATAAAGACATGAAACTTGGCACAATGGTAGCTCTTAGGAAGGGCTTTAGTCATACCAAAATTGAAACAGATCCGTTCACCATTGATTTTTTAGGAATTTTATTAAAATTGAGGTTTTAAAATTATTATTTTTAAAACTGTCATTTTTAAAGATAAAGAGCTGAAAGTTGGCACCATGATAGCTTTTAGGTAGAGCTTTAGCCATACCAAATTTGAAACAGATCTGGGGCCAGTAGCAAACCCTGTTAATAACAACAGCAGCTTGCAATGAGTGAAGATACAGTCAGAAAAGATATTTGAGGGAAGGGGAGAATGTAACATACAGAGTATAGCAAAAGCTTCAAAGTACAGCAAAACCTACAAAAGTAGGAGTGAAGTTAATTTCAGACACATTGAATCTCTCACTTGTTCTTTATCTCAGTGATTTTAACATTAAGATGTTATGTAGAACAGATTTGTCTTAAATGTGTGCTGTAAAATCAGACATGTGACCAAGGCTATGTTCGGGTGGGTACTGGACACGCCCCCTTGGGGACGACCATGTTGTCCTCCTTTTTGGTTTCCAAAATATGGTCACCCTAGTTTTTTTTTATTTAAATTACTTTTCCCGCTCCCTCCACCCTACCCCTGATGGGCACAGCTCCCAGCTCTGCACGAAGAATCATGCGGAGCAGGGTCAAACCGTGGCTACGGGCCACACGTTCCATGGTCTCAGGCTCAGCCCGGGACTGCAGAAAAAGCAGGCCCAAAGTGTAGGGTTGTATCCCGGGGCCAGGGAGGGATCATCCCTCCCTGATCCCGGGATCCCCTGTGCGTCATGTGGATGCACAGGGACGATCCCGGGGTTCACCCTGGGATTTCACCCGGTCTAGCTAAGGCCTCCATAATATACCGTTTTCAAACTGCTTCGAAAGTGTTATATCCGGCGTTGAGTGGATCTGCCTCTGGTCACTGTAGTTTACAACAGTAGGTCTACAGCAGGTCAGAGCAGCTTCCTGGAAGACGGGCAGCTCACCAGCATGAGTGGAGGCTTTAGGTAAGTCCCGTCGGCCAGCCTGCCGGCGGGTGGACGCCAGTAGCTGGAAATCAGGCAGAATCAACTTGAAATGCTTGTGCTGCTTCAGGCTGAGGCAGCCCAATATGTCCCTGAAACATATTTGAGATGAGGTGGGCCAAGGTGGGCCGAGATGTGGTGTCGGGGACCAAGGCAAAGCACATCTCTAATTATTAGGACTGGTAGTAGGGTTGTAAGGAGAGGAGATGGGTGCCAGCTAGCTTTCAGCTTTGTGACAGGGTTGGACTGGTGTCAAGAAGTATAAACAGGACAGGCCTGTGCTAGCTGCATCGTACAGATGCGTGGATGGGTTTAAGAACTTTACCTGGCCTTCCCTCATGCTAGGAAGTGAGCCCTATAGCATGCTTAGCAGGTCCTCTCTCTGTTACATTTTCCAGCATGGAGGTGACTCCCCCCCCCCAAAAAAAACCCACTCACATTTGTGTGTTGCAATGTATATGAATGGCAGAATGATTGCCAGTGTGGTGTAGTGGCTAGAGTGTTGGACTGGGAGTTGGGAGATCTAGGTTCTTGTCCCCACTCAGCCATGGAAGCTCACTGGGTGACTTCAGGCCAGTCACAGACTCTCAGACCAACCTACCTCACAGGGTTGTTGTTGTGAGGATAACATGGAGAGGAGGAGGAGGATTATGTATGCCGCCTTGGGTTCCCTGGAGGAAAAAAAGTGGGCTATAAATGTAATAAATAATAAAATAAAATAAAGTGATTGGTTTTGGTTTGTGTCTGTTTCTAGAACTGCTCAGGGGTGTCCTAACCTGTGCAAATGTCTGGTGTGTGTTTGTTCTGTTTGGTGCGGGGGGGGGGGGGAGAGAGAGATAAAGATTCTGTCAAGCAATGTGGTGTCCATGTGGAGTTCCTTGTGGGACCTCATGCCCTACCTTTTAGACATACACATTTATGCTCATCCTCAAATGTAGGCAGAGGCATGCAACCTTCTGCTCATTGTCTCTTTAATTTGTGGACTAATGTGGCATGTAAGGATATCCAGCACAATCTTATACTTCTCTAATCAGAAGTATGTCCTAATGAAGTCATTGGGGCTTACTCACAGATAAGTGGGTGCGGCATTGCAGCCTTAGTCATACCGTAATCTGAATGTACATGAACTCACTAGCTGACCTGACCAGAAACAGAGATTATGCAAACTGAACTTCGGTGAACTATGTCACCCTTTGCAAAGCAGATATGAACTAAAGAGCTGTGATTGGGCCTGCAATATGCTGAACTTATGAGAACTGAGCAGGAAGGTCCTTTAATTGAAATATGCAGAGGTCAAAGAGGAGTGGCAGGAGGGGGAGATAAACAGGTGCTCTGGAGGAATACTGGAAATGAGGAATGTTAATTCGTGTATAAAATCAAAATAACTTCCAATAAAATGTTAACAATTGCAATTTAAAAAGTGAGATTCATTTGGCTAGAAAAGTAACCTTTAGCCTCAAGCAGGGAAAAGGACAGTGTTGCGCAAAGTTGTGTCATGTGAGTTTAAGTAAAGAGCGCTGTCATTTTCACGAGGGCTGTGTACCACCTCGGGGGGCGAACCCCGAATCTGAGTTGAAGTGGGGCAATTCATCTTTCTTTGGCCCAAATCTTGAGGTGGACTTGATCACAATGATTGGATAGGAAATAGGTCTGAAAACTTTAGGGTGCCTTGTCCCAATTCATGGTGGTGGTGAGCCACTGCCCATGACAGCAGCGATGCCAACCTTGATTCCATTGCACTCCCTGCTTGCCTCTCCCTCTCCCTCCCTCTCCCCTTTCCTCTGCCCTCCTCCCTCCTTCCCAGCTCACCCCCAGAACTGCTTCCCCCACTGCCTGCAGGACTTACCCTAGCCCTGAATCCTCGATTAGAGCTGCCATTTTATAGAAGATGGGAGCTCTGTTGTTTGCCTTGATCTATGGTTGCTAGCTACAGTGACCATAAAAAGTAATTTGCATCCACAGATCTAGGAATACTACTGAGCCCCCATCTTTGTGTAAAATTGTGGCTTTAATCGAGGATGTGCAGCTAAGGTAAGTCCTGAGGTTGGTGGGGGCAGCAGTTCTGGGTTCTGGGGTTGAACATGGATGGAGGAGTTCAATGGACTCCTGCTTGGTCTCGTGTCTGGGTGCCAGCCAGCAGCTGCTTGGCCTCGGAGGTGAGATGGGGCGCGGGGCTGTACACAGCCCTAGTTTTCACAAGCAAAACTCAAGAGGTCTTTGCATTTCATAGAATCATAGAATCATAGAATAGCAGAGTTGGAAGGGGCCTACAAGGCCATCGAGTCCAACCCCCTGATCAATGCAGGAATCCACCCTAAAGCATCCCTGACAGATGGTTGTCCAGCTGCCTCTTGAAGGTCTCTAGTGTTTGGAGAAGAGCCCACAACCTCCCTAGGTAACTGATTCCATTGTTGTACTGCTCTAATAGTCAGGAATGTTTTCCTGCTGTCCAGCTGAAATCTGGTTTCCTTTAACTTGAGCCCATTATTCCATTTCCTGCACTCTGGGAGGATCGAGAAGAGATCCGGACCCTCCTCTGTGTGACAACCTTTTAAGTATTTGAAGAGTGCTATCATGTCTCCCCTCAATCTTCTCTTCTCCAGGTTAAACATGCCCAGTTCTGCCCTCTGTAATGCGATTGTTAAACCTGAATTGGCAAGCATGCAACCTAGATTTTTAAAATGTCTCCCTCTTGCCATTTGCCGACGTGAAGAATTGTGATAGGCACTTGTGTTATGCCGTATGTCTGAACACTTGGCCTGAGTTTAAGGCGAAGGGGAGATACTGGCCTCTCTAGACCTTGCTGTGAATTTAGTGGGAATTGGGTTTGCCATCTGAATCTGAATTTGCCTGACCTGGCCAGCTGAACTGGCCATAAACTAAGCTTATGCAAACTGAACTTTGGTGAAATGGATTGGCTTTTGCTGTGCAACCATGTATTAAAGACACATGGCCAGATATGGAATGTGCTGAACTTCGGTGAACTGAGCTGGCAGGCACTCAAGAGGTAGAGATGTATGTGTAAAACAGAGGTGACAGGAGGGAGAAGAAAACAGGTCAGTCTGGAGGGAAAGGGGGAAGGGGGATATGTTTTGTTACTGTATAAAATAAAATAAAAAATCTCAGGGAAGGTTAATATTTACGCACAAAGAAGTGAGGTATCTTTAGATGAAAAAGTACACTATGTGTTCAAGCACGGAAAGGACAAAGGTATTCAAAGTTGTGTCATCTGAGTTTAAACAAAGAGCTTTGGTTTAGGTTCACAAACAAAACTCAAATGCTCTTTGCATTTCCAATCCTGCAATAAGAATACAAAGCCTAATGAGAATACAAAGAACAAGGGTTTTTAAAAATGGCCCTGTCTTTTGCCATTTGCAGAACTGAAGAAGCTGGAAGGCCCCTAAGTTCTGCGCTGTGGATAATAGGGGTGTGCACGGACCCCCCGCTCCGCTTCACTTGCAGATCTGCGATTTTCGGAGCGGGCCGCTTTGCCACGCCCCCGCTCTGCCCACTTCCGCTCCACTCCGCTTGGAGCTCCGGATCCGGATCGGAGCTCCGTTTCCCCCCCATAGGGTTGCATTGAAAGCTAAAAAATTATACAACTTTTTTTCTGTTCAAATTAGAAACCTCATGTTTGGCACCATGACACCTCATGGACGTATACACATGAACGCCAAGTTTCAAGGCAATCCCATCATCCCCTGATTTTTGGGGAATTTTTGAAAATCGGGCACCCCATTCAGACCCCTTGGGATAGCTCCGTCAATTTGCATGTTAGAAACCTCAAACTCGGCACCATGAAAGCTTATCCATGTGTCCACATGGACGCCCAGACTCAAGGCAGTCCCATCATCCCCTGATTTTTGGCACGGCTCTAACCTCTAACGCACCACCCACAACCCCCCTTTCGATAGCTCCGTCAATTTGCATGTTAGAAACCTCAAACTCGGCACCATGATAGCTTATCCATGTGTCCACATGGATGCCAAGTTTCAAGGCAATCCCATCAGCCCCTGATTTTTGGGGAATTTTTGAATATCGGGCACCCCATTCACACCCCTTTCCATAGTTCCGTCAATTTGCACGTTAGAAACCTCAAACTCGCCACCATGATAGCTTATCCAGGGATACACACGCAAGCCCAGACTCAAGGCAGTCCCATCATCCCCTGATTTTGGGGGAATTTATGAAATCCAACACCCATTCACACCCCTTTCCAATAGCTCCGTCAATTTGCACGTTAAAAAAAATCCTCAAACTCACCACCATGACAGCTTATCCAGGGATACATACGCCGCACGCCGAGACTCAAGGCAGTCCCATCATCCCCTGTTTTTTGGCGGGGCTTAAACCTGCAGACCTCTCAATGGGGCCATTTCAAAGGAAATCCCAACATGCCATGAATTGGGGAGTAGAGATCAACCTATATGAATCTTCTTCCACACTTGAAAATGGATTTGGAACTTCCAAAACTCCAAGTGAGCGCAGGAAAGACTTCTCCCCTGAGTCAAAGCCACACACACACAACATCCCTGCGAGGCGGGCAGGGGAGGAGGGAGGGAAGGCAGGCAGGTATGCAGCTGGCATTTCTGGGGGCATAAGGAAGTGAGCCAAGGATAAGCCAGTAATGCATATAAAATGGAATAAATAAACAAATAAATAAATGAAGGAGGGGTGGAATTAAAAGCAGCAGTGTTGGTGAATAAACAACAAGAAGAACTTTTAAAAAAAGGCTATATCTGTCTTTTACCAGTAATAGGGGGACGTGCCCGGGGGAGAGGGAAGCAGCTGCCAGTTCAGCTCATATAAGCCATTGCTTCACCAACAGCTCTGAGAAGTAAACGCTCACTTCAACTCATAATAGGCATTGCTCCATGACTAAGAGAAGTAGAACGCTCACTTCGACTCATGATAGGCATTGCTCCACCGGGTTACTCTCTTTGGAAGGCTCTGATGGCCTTCCAGTACAGGAGAGAGTGGGGGCACGTCCGCAATGAGATGCCCTAGGGGAGCTCATCCCCTTGCACCACATCTTTTCAGTTGTTCCCCAAAGTTAGGGTGGGTAGCAGTGCTGTGTTTCTATCTCTTATTCTTGGCTTAGTATATGATTTCAGGTTGTGTTTGTGCATTTGGTGGGGCTACTGTTTTAAAAAACACTGGGAAAAGTCCGTTCAGATGAAGAAAGAGAAGTTTCCCAGAATCCCAAGTTACCCATTTTGCCTATGCCCTCCTCCAACTTTGGGATCGTCATGACCGGGAGCTGACTCTGCCCCTCAGCCCTTTGAAAAAGGTATTTTTCCCGCCGATTTTTTAAAAAATTCTAGCGCGCGACCCGCACGACGCAGAGAGGTGAGAGTAGTCTCAAAATGACCCCCATCCACGACTCTCTGTGCACAAGAATTTTCAGAATGATAGCTTAAAAAACAAACCAGTTATCCCCAATTCTTTTCCTCAATGCAATCCTATGGGCGAAAACCGCCGTTTGACCTGCGCTGTCCGTTTGTTTACCCGATTTTTAAAAACTTCTAGCATGTGACCCGCATGACGCAGAGAGCTGAGAGTAGTCTCAAAATGACCCCCATCCACGACTCTCTGAGCACAAGAATTTTCAGAATGATAGCTTCAAAAACAACCCAGTTATCCGCGATTATTTCCCGCAATGCAATCCTATGGGTGAAATGTTTTCAAGATGGCGATCGGAGCGCTCCGCCTGAAAGAGGAGCTCTGAAAAATGGCCGCTTCTCTTCGGCTTGCTTCTAGGGGTCCGCGGTCCGCTTCTACTCCGCCTCTGGGTAAGGCGGAGCAGGCCAATTTGCTACTGCTTCTCCGCTCCTAATCGGAGCGGAGCACATGCCTAGTGGACAATATCTGTAGGGATGGGTCATTCAGTGAGGCCATAGCTAGACAGGACGAAATCCTGGAGTGATCTCCGGGATCATACCTGTGCGTCTACATGACGCACAGGGCATTCTGGGATCAGGGAGAGGTGATCCCTCCCTTGCCCTGGGAATCACCCTTCCCTTTGGCCTGGTTTTTTCTCAATCCCGGGCTGAGCCCGAGACCACAAAACGTGTGGCCGGGTGCTGCAGGTTGACCCGGCTCCTCATGATTCCTCACGAGGAGCCAGGAGCCACACACAGGGCACAGCGCTCCTCAGGAGCACTGCACCCATTGGGGGTAAGGGGGAGTGGGGAATGTAATTTAAATTTAAAAAATACTTACCTTTTGCGCACAAGCGTTCATGCACTGTTGCCCCTTTAAGTAAAAATAAATGGTGGGTGTGATGCCTCTCCTTCTAAGGTCATCGCACATCGTATTTAAGCAGAGGAGTGATCTCACAGTAAACTCATCATGAGATCTTCCCTCCTCCGTCACGTGCTAGCAGGTATGTCTAGCTAAGGCCTGAAACTAGAGTTCCTGACATTTCTCCATTTTGCACCTCAAAGCTCATTCAGATTTGTGTCTGCATCAGATTGTGCACTTGTGTGTGTGTGTGTGTGTGTATGTGTGTTGAGTTTGAGTTCTGGTTCTGCCTGGTCCAAGTCATCAACCAGGTCCTTTTGGTTATCAAGATGAAACAAGCTGCTTGTGCAAAAAGATGACCATTTATATAGTTAGAAAATGGATGCAGAATATTCATATGCAAAGAAAGTTAGAAACTCCTTCCAGTTAACATTTTGCACAAGTGGCTTGTTTCATCCTGAGAACAAAAAGAACCCGATTGATGGCTTGGACCTGGCAGAACCAGAACCCAACTCAACACAGGAGTGCACAAAATTTTGCATGTATTTCCAGGCACATTTTTCATCAATATTTATTTATTTATTTATTTATTACATTTCTATACCGCCCAATAGCTGGAGCTCTCTGGGCGGTTCAATAGTGCACTTGGGGGGGGGGGAGTAAGTATGCATATCCCCCACTCACTAAAATGTATGCACATTTTTAAAATGTATTCATTTTTTTATGCACATTTTTAAATTGTACTTATTTCTCAAATGTGTTGTTGTTGTTGTTGTTGTACAAATTGCATTGCAAGCTTGGAAAGATATCAACTTCAGAACACAGATTGTGTTTGGGTCTGCATTTGCTTTTGTAATGCGCAAATTGGATACATTCTGGTCAAAAAACCAAACTAATCAATTTCTCACCTATCCCTCAATAACTGTCAACCTCAGTCCAAGCCAAAGGGGAGACATTCGCCTCTCTGGAACCTGCCCTGAATTTCCTGGGAGTCAGGGCTGAAATTCTTAGCATAGGGAGACACGTCCTAGCTTCAGTCATACAATGGGGCTCCTTCAAATTCTCCTCACTGGACTGCAGTTTCTGCTGCTATTAGAGTCCAAAGAAAGTGGGGGCAGATCTAATTGCACATGGAAGTGCTCTGGACTCAGCTCTCCTGCCAGATTCTCAGGTGGCACCTGGGGCCAGGTGTAGGGTGACCAACTGTCAGGATTTCCCCGGATTTGTCCTGGTTTTTGTTCTTTCCATGGTGTCAGGGGGGATTTTCTATAATTTTCAATAATGTCCTGGAATGACACACCTTCCTCTTTAAGGCTGCCATTAGCATGGCTGGAGGGAATGACATGCTTTCTTGAGGCACATCATTCCCCCACCCCGAGCTCCAATTGAGGTCTTAAAGGGGAAAGTGGGTCATTCGTGGACATTATAGAAAAGGCCCCAATTGGAGTGGATGGTGGTGGTGCAGAACGAAATCCTTTCCCCTCCTCCACTCCAATCGGGTTCTTTAAGGTGGAGGGGGAATAACGTACTTTCTGCAGGACTCAGAAAGCTGCTTCCCCCCACACACATTAGGTGTCCTCTTTTTTGGTTTCCCAAATATGGTCACCCTAGCCAGGTGCAACTTTTCCAGCTACACATGATGCACCACCTATGTCTTCTACTGAGCAGCAAAGATAAGGTGTCTACCATGATACATCCTTTGGTAAACCCTATGTTTGACTCCTGCCATGTGCTTTATTATGTGGGGCTGACTCACATCCTCGTTGCCCTCCTCTGAACCCCCTCCAGCTTGTCTGCATCCTTCTTGAAGTGTGGTGCCCAGAACTGGACGCAATACTCAAGATGAGGCCTAACCAGTGCCGAATAGAGGGGAGCCAGAACTTCAAGTGATTTGGAAGCTATACTTCTATTAATGCATCGCAAAATAACATTTGCTTTTTTACAGCCACATCACACTGTTGGCTCATATTCATAGAATCAACGAATCATAGAAAAGTAGAGTTGGAAGGGGCCTATAAAGCCATCGAGTCCAAGAGGAATCCACCCTAAAGCATACTTAACAGATGGTTGTCCAGCTGCCTCTTGAATGCCTCTAGTGTGGGAGAGCCCACAGCTTGTGATCTACAACAATTCCAAGACCCTTCTCACTTGTAGTGTTACTGAGCAAAGTGCCCTCCATGTTGTAACTCTGTGTTTGGTTTCTTTTTCCTAGGTGAAGAACTTGGCCTTTATCTCTATTAAATCCTCAAATTCTTTGTTTTTGTATGAATGGACTTTAAGACTGGAATAAAGTGAATCAAAGAGATACTGAATATGACAGATTTATCAAAAACTAACCAAAGAAGTTAAAGGCAGCCCTCAGATTATATACATTTGTGATTTTTTGTAAGATAATTTTTGTGGATTTCCCCCTCTAAAATTCTGTGTATAGATGGGTCAGAATACTCTTTGTATCTACCATGTACAAAATTGACACAGGTCAAAATGAGAACACCTCTTCCACCCCCTTGTGTACACTGAGGAACATTGTTATAATTGGCTTAGAAAACAATAAACAAGTGAACACAGAGTAAAGTTCAGAGAAGTTCATTCTGATAACTCATCACCTGAGTTACTTAATACGTAACCTTATTGATTAAGAGACATCTAGAATTCCCATTGGTGAATGTACACCCATAGCTGAGCTTTCCAGTGTATATAAATATACGATTCAAACCTTGGAGCATACATTAACTTCATCATACAGAGTAATTCTACTCCCAGTTGGCTTTTGGCTACTGCTATGGAACCTCTAGGAACAGCAACGATTTTCCTGGTCCTCTGTATCTCTTGCCTTGTTTTCCTTGCAGTCAGAAGCAGGAAGTCAAGTCATGGAAACCTTCCACCTGGTCCATTTCCTCTGCCCTACATAGGGAATGCTCTGCATCTGAAGACAAACCAATTGGCTCAGAATCTCCGCAAGGTAAGCTGAGGAATGCTATCCTCAACAACCGTGATATGGGCGTAGGTTTTACCTGATAGCTAGTTTTTTTCCCCCCTTTGACTGTTTTGTCTAGAGCTGGTCCATTTTTAAATTGTATTTCATTTCACATTAATTTCACAAATTATTTATTTGTTTACTCTGCCTTTCCATTCCCAAAGAAGTGAGGCACAGGGCATTGTGCCAAAGACTTCATAGAAAAGGTGGGTTTTCGGGAGAGGTTGCGATGAATGCAAAATTATATACATATCATACCCAGAAGCTTTCAGCAGAGCACCTGCTATTCCAATTGGAGGGAGCCCTTCTAAAAATCAAATTTTCCAGGGCTATAGCTAGATGGGTGATCCCCAGGACCATCCCTGTGTGTTCACTTGACACACAGGGGATCCAGGATCAGGGAGGGTTGATCCCTCCCTTCCCCCGGGATATGGCCCTATACTTTAGGCTCACTTTTTCCATGGTCTCGGGCTGCTCCTGAGACCACGGAACGTGTGAGCAGCTCTCCTGGTTTGTCCCGGCTCCTCGTGGTTACTCACGAGGAGCTGGTACCCTCACATGGGGCTCAGAGCTCCTCAGGAACTCTGCAACCATCGGGGGGGGGGGGAGCGGGTTTTTTTAAAAAACAAACAAACACTTACCTTTTGCACATGAGCACTCATGCACTCCTTCCTCTTTAAAAGAAAGGCTATGATACTGTGTTTTTATGCTTTTTATGTTTTTAAACTTTGTATATTTGTTTTAATGTTTACTGTTTTTAACTTTTGTAAACTGCCCAGAGAGCTTCAGCTATGGGTCTGTATATAAAAGCAATAAATAAATATAAATAAATAAATAAAAAAAACAAAATGGCGGGTGTGACGTCCTCTACCTCTGAGGTCATCGCGCACCAAGTGTAAACAGATGGGGAGATAAAATATTGTGAGATCTTCACCCCTTCATCATACTAAACCGGTAGGTCTAACTGAGACCCAGGATAAGTGACACTGAAAAGAAAATGGCCAAGATCTGACCTGAATGGTTAGAAAACTTGTGGGTAGGATTCTACCCACCCTCCTTCCACTCTGCTCTGAGTATCCAGGGAAGACTGTTGAGTGGTGCATTTTTAATTAGGTTAATTCGGTTCTCTGAAGTTTTCCTCACCATTTAATTTCTTTTCAAAAGCAATTTCATTTCTCTGAAATTGCATGTGAGTGGTAGGAAAAATGTGGGAATTTTTTTTGACACAGCACTAATTAAAATAACATCCCTGGAAAGGGAGGAATACACACGAGAATCGGAAACTTCTATCTGCCCTGTCAGGTCGGAGTCATAAATCAACCATAATCCATGGCTATTGATTCTACTTCATATGGGACAGAGACAACCCAGTGCTCTTGTTTCTCACAATGTTTTAACAAGCCACTGATGGACGGTCTGGTTTATTGTGATGTGCAAACTGGCCCAACTGCCTCCAGGATCAACCAGCATGCCTTTGAATACTAGTTTCTGGGGAAAGCGGTAGGGGAGGGCAGCTTGTGGCAGCTTGAGGGCAGCATGATAGACTAGATAGGCCGTAAGTCTGATTCTTGTGTCTTTATGGAGCCATGCCTGGCCTCCATGTATATTGAATAGCTGCTCTTTTATTTCTTGTCAAATTGTTTCTGGATGAAAAGGCTAGTTAAACAAAACATCAGAAGTCACCCTTGAGTCATCCTCAACGAGATGAACCTCTCTGAGCCTCCAGAGCCACCTAGCTTGGGGGTTCTTTTAGATCCATCGTTGTCACTTGAGGCTCAGGGGACCTCGGTGGCACGGAGTGCCTTTTACAAACTCCGGTTGGTGGCCCAGCTACGCCCCTGTCTGGACAGGAATAACCAGGCTTCAGTTGTCCATGCTCTGGTAACCTCCAAGTTAGATTACTGCAATGCACTCTATGTAGGGCTGCCTTTGAAGACGGTTCGGAAGCTGCAGCTCGTGCAAAATGCAGCGGCCAGATTTTTTTCGGGAACCAGAAGGTTTGACCATATAACACCTGCTCTGGTCCACTTGGACTGGCTGCCTGCATGTTTCCGAGCCCAATTCAAGGTGCTAGTTTTGACCTATGAGAGAGCTCTGGCTATGTGGGTGGTATATAAGTGAAATAAATAAATAAATAAATAAATAAATAAATAAATAAATAAATGTGCTTTCTTCTTTGTCTTTCCCCAGCTCAGTGAGAAGTATGGACCTGTGTTCATGATGTATTTTGGAGCAGAACGTGTTGTAGTGCTGTGTGGCTATGATGCCATAAAAGAAGCCCTGATTGACCGAGCAGATGAATTTGCAGCCAGAGGAAGACTTCCATTAGCCGACGAAATCAACAAAGGGCTAGGTACCTGATGCTTGTTCACAGCTAGAGATGGGAGGGAGCAGGAAACATCTTCTGTACTGAACCACTGTGATTCACTATCAGAAGATGTAGCAATGGACACCAATTTGGATGGTTTAAACAGGGAGTTGGGTAAATTCCTGAAGGAGAAGGCTGTCAGTGGCGACTAGTCTTGATGGCTATGTGTATCAGAGGCAGTAAGCCTGTATACACCAGTTGCTGGGGAACATGGACAGGAGGATGCTGTTGCACCTGTGTCCTGCTTGTGGCTTCCTGGTCAACAGCTGTTTGGCCACTGCATGATCAGGATGTTGGACTAAATGAACCCTTGGTCTAATCCAGCACGGCTGTTAAGATAAAATGGTCAGGGATACATTGGCTATAACACAGTGGTATTCAGGAGCACAATGGTGTTAAATGGTGTTCTGCCCATGGAAATTATCATCAGATGACAGGGAAGGATGGAGATATGAGAAGATGAGTTGAGCCCATTATAAACTGCTTGACTTCAGGGAAGCCACCTAAGCACCTGAAATAAGAAGAGAGTTCGGCTCATCCTGCGATTAAGGTGCCTTTTCTAAATTCATTCATTCCTGTCCTTCCCATTCTACAATGCAAACTATTGGTCTTTCATGGGGCTTAGCTACACCAAGCAGGATATTCCACTATGAAAGCGGTATGAAAGCGGTATATAAAAGGCAGGAGCCACACTGCTTCTTTATAGTGGTATGGAAGTGCACTGACAACTGTTGGGGCCCATTGACACATACCATATACTGCTTTCATACCACTATATCCTGCTTGGTGTGGCTCCTGCCTTTTATATACAGCTTTCATAGTGCAATATCCTGCTTGGTGTAGATGAGCCCATGGTCTGATGAATTATAGGGGAAGAGAAAAGGTTCCTATGGGGCCAAATTCCTACATGCATAAGATGCTGCATTATAAGATACACATTCCTTGTAAGAGGAAATAGAGGTGGTATATAAATGTAATAATAGACAAATCATAGAATCATAGAATCACAGAATAGCAGAGTTGAAAGGGGCCTACAAGGCCATCGAGTCCAACCCCCTGCTCAATGTAGAAATCCACCCTAAAGCATCCCCGACAGATAAACAAACCAAATTGGTGATGTCACCATGACAAGTGTGAATGTGGGAATCAGGCTTGGATTGCAATAGTTTGGATACAACAGTTTGATGCTTTAAAATAAATGGCTCAGGTACATTTGGTATTGGCAATTAGTTAGTTAGTTAGTTAGTTATGTGCCTTCAAGTCGGCTTTGACTTTTGGCGACCCTTTGAACCAGCGACCTCCAGTTGCATCTGTTGTAAACCACCTTATTCAGATCTTCTAACTTCATTTCCGTATCTTCCTTTAAGGAGTCAATACATCTCTTGTTTGGTCTTTCTCTTTTCCTTCTGTTTTTCCTAGAAGTATTGTGTTTTTTCCCCCTTCTAATGAGTCATTTCTTCTTAATCTATGTCCAAAGCCTCAGTTTCAGCAAATTTTTTTGCTTTTAGAGAGAGTTCTGGCTCAATTTGTTCTAGAACCCACTTATTTGTCCTTTTTGTGGTCCACAGTATCCGCAAAACTCTCTTCCAACACCACATTTCAAATGAGTCGATCTTCCTCCTATTTGCTTTATTCATGGTCCAACTTTCACATCCATACATGGAGATTGGAAATGCCATGGTCTGGATAATCCTGAATTTGGTTTCCAATGTTGTATCTTTACTTTTAAAGATTTTTCCCCAGATCTCTCATAGCCGCCCATCCCAAACCTAACCTTCTTCTGATTTCTTGGCTATTGTCTCCATTTTGTTTAATAGCTGTGCCAAGATATTGAAAATTATTGGCAATAAAAGCATATATTTTATGAAAAGCATATCCAGCCAGCAACTATTAAACAAGAAAGTAGGGATGTGCTCCGCTTCTAATTGGACCGGAGAAGCAGTAGCAGAGCGGGGGGCTTCGCCTGCCCTTAAGGCAGAGGCGAAGAGGATTGGGGGGCTGGCGGAGCATGGCGAAGAGGATCGAGGTGAAGGCGGATCTTTCGCCTCGATCCGGAGCTCCGCCGGAAAGGTAAGTGGGGTTTACCGGGCCCTGCCGCTGTCGCCCATGCGGCGACAGCAGCAGGGCCCGGTAATGCCCCCCGCCCTCCTCTCCCTTACCTGCCTCCGTCCGCGGTCCGTCAGCGTCTCCAATTGAGCCCGTGGTTCCAGCAGGAAGTCTGGGCCGCACTTGCGGCCCAGACTTCCTGGTGGAACCACAGGCTCAATTGAAGACAGCGATGGACTGTGGACGGAGGCAGGTAAGGCCCCCTCCCCCTTGGTCCCTTACCGGGCTCTGCCGCCGTCGCCGCATGGGCGGCGATGGCGGCAGGGCCCGGTAACCCCCCCTATGGGGGGGACCGGAGCTCCGATCCGGATCCGGAGCTCTGAGCGGAGCGGAGTGGGCACAGGCGGAGTGGGGGCGGGGCGGAGCGGGCCGATCCGAAAATGGCGGATCTTAAAGTGAAGCGGAGTGGGGGGTCCATGCACACCCCTACAAGAAAGTATAAAGGGCCATTTCTACACCTAAGTGTTATCCCAGGAAAATGGAGGGATGATCCCTGCCTGCTCCCAGGATCCCCTGTGTGGAATTTGGATGCACAGGAACGATTCCAGGATAGAGGGCTGGTGTAGACATGTCCAACGCTTCAAACCATTGACTCACTCACATACAACAATCCCTTTTGTTCCTAGCGGTTTCTCCTATCTCTCACCAAAGCTTCCTCTGTTGTGTCTCCTCTTTTTTCTCTGTTCTTCCTTGCTCTTAACTTACTCCTTCATTTCCATCTCTTCTTTCTCCCCCCCCCCCCCCCCAGGAATTGTATTCAGCAATGGAGAGAGATGGAAACAGCTCCGGCGTTTTACCCTCACCACTCTCCGCAACTTCGGGATGGGAAGGAGAAGCATCGAGGAGAGGATCCAAGATGAAACTCAGTATCTGATGGAAAAGTTCAGGGACATGCAAGGTAGCTACTGTCCACCATTTCCTAGATGCCCACCAGTGGCAAGCAGGCTGCTTTAACCCCCTCATCGTCTAGCACCCTATTTCCCCATAAAATGAGCTGTACAATGAGATTCCCTTGCTACAGTGTTAGAATTATAGTGGCGTGAGCCTGCCAGGAAAGAAAACAGAATCATAGAATCATAGAATAGCAGAGTTGGAAGGGGCCTACAAGGCCATCAAGTCCAACCCCCTGCTCAATGCAGGAATCCACCCTAAAGCATCCCTGACAGATGGTTGTCCAGCTGCCTCTTGAAGGCCTCTAGTGTGGGAGAGCCCACAACCTCACCAGGCAACTGATTCCATTGTCCTACTGCTCTAACAGTCAGGAAGTTTTTCCTGATGTCCAGCTGGAATCTGGCTTCCTTTAACTTGAGCCCGTTATTCCGTGTCCTGCACCCTGGGAGGATCGAGAAGAGATCCTGGCCCTCCTCTGTGTGACAACCTTTTAAGTATTTTAAGTATTTAAGTATTTTAACCTTTTAAGTATAATAGAGGACATTATTAGTGCCTTTGCTGGAGCCTTTATCCCCAGCAATGGATGACTTTCAGTTAGGTAGTGTACTTTCTTTTACAACTCGGATGAGCAAGGTTCCGTTTTAGGACTGCATGTGGCCTTTGACCTAGTTTCATGAAGCCCTTGTCCTAGGCCTAAACTACTCCAAGCAGGATATTGCACTATGAAAGCAGTATGAAAGCAGTATATAAAAGGCAGAAGCCACACCAAGCAGGATATAGTGGTATGAGGGAGGTATGAAAGCAGTATATGGTATGTGTCTATGGGCCTCAAGAGTGGTCAGTGCACTTCAGTACCTCTATAAAGCAATAGTGTGGCTCCTGTTTTTTATATACTGCTTTCATACTCCTTTCATAGTGCAATATCCTGCTTGATGTAGATTAGGACCTAGTTTCCAAAGCCCTCTGCAAGCCATCAGCTGAGCTCTCTGCAAGAGTGAACTGTCCCTTTCCTGACAGCTTGCTTGTAGAGAGGAAGAGGGAAAGAAGGAGGAAGGGAGAGAGACCACTGGCATGCAGAACCCAACACACTACCCATTGATGCTGCACTTGAGAAAAGGGGGGGGGGAAGTTGCCCATCCCTGAATTACAGGGTAGCAAGGATTTCATTATTTTCTCTTCTTTACCATTTTAAAATGTAAAAGTGAAAAGCCAAGCTGCTTCTCCAAGCTGATGCATTGGTGCAGAGCTCCTACTGCCTCTGGGAACTACCCACTGTGATGCCATAGGATAGTTCCTAGAGGAATTCTCAGCACATTTTCAAGATGGGTGGCAGCAGAGTTGCCAAAGTCCATGCCCTGTCTGACCGACACTAGCTGCAAAAACCAGCCCAGAATTTTCAGGTAAGAATATTGCTTAAAAGCTGGACTAAAACAAGAACTCTCTCTCCCTCTCTCTCTCTCTCTCTCTCTCTCTCTCTCTCTCTCTCTCTCTCTCTCTCTCATTATTAGGGAAACCATTTGATCCAACCTTCCTGCTCAGCTGTGCTGTCTCCAATGTCATCTGCGCCATCATCTTTCGGAACCGATACAACTACGATGACCAGAAGTTTCTAGCCCTTATGGCCCACTTGAATGACAACTTCAGCATTCTGAGCTCTCCTTGGGGACAGGTAAGTGCCATCTTCTGGCTAAAGGCCCTTTTTGTGTGGTCTAACTTTTGCTTTTGCATGTAATATTATTATTTTACACATATAGTTCCTCCAAGCGCATACATAGAACTAGGATGGGGTGGGGGCGGACTGGTTTTGATAACTGGAAAGACATAATAAATGAAAACAGAGTTAATCCTTGGAGAATGGAAAGTTTTCATGGTTATTCAATGTCACCAGCAGCCAGGCTTATTAACACATCACCACCCTTTTCTCAACAGGGTGCTATATGAATATCTTTTGTTGTTTTATTGGGTTTATCAGGGTATGATTGAACCCTGAGGAATTTTTTATGCTTGACCAGTACATGCATTTAACAAATCAATACCCTCTGTATGATTTTCATATTTTGTGCTGCCTTGAGCAGGTTCCACCCTTAAAGGAGGAACAGAAATAATTTTACATAGACAAACAAACAGATAGTCATGTGTATTTTCCTACTTGAGATAGTAGCGCCTTATTTCAACACTTTCCTGGAGGCCTGGATTTCTTCCTTCTGATACAGAGTAGTGCAGAAGGAAGAAACCATGAACAAGAAAAAGGAGACAACTCAGTTCCTGATAGTTCTATCCATCAGTTGTCAGAGAGAGATGAACTCGATGTGTGGCAATGTATGGCATAGAGGTTCTGGTCTATGACACGCTGGAAGTTCCAAGCTATGAGAAGAACTTTGTACACTGGAGGTTCTGAGCTATGAGAAGAACTTTGTGTGGCTAAGCAACAGGATGTATATAAATGCAGCTGGGAGCAGGGGGGAGTGAGTGGGGAGAGTAGCTAGGAAAGAGGAGCCCAGAGAGGAGGCCAGGTGGAATGCCAGCATGTGTACATGCCTCAGGTAAGTCTCATGGAGGTGAGCGGGGGAGCGGGGGGGGGGAGTGCCTGGGAGGGGGAAGTCCAATGGACTCCCAGGCCATAGCTAGACCTAAGGTTTATCCCAGGAACATCCCTGGTTCATCCCTGCCTGAGTGCTGGATGCCCTGTGTGGCACTTAGATGAACAGGTTTGACCCCAGGACAATTCTGGAATAAACCTTAAGTCTAGCTATGGCCCCAGTTGGCCTTGTGCCTGCTTTTTCCAGGTGCCTATAGAAAAGCTGGGAAAGTATAACACTGAGCAATAAAGTACCAGTGTGTATATGCTCTGTGCATATCAAACTAGTATAGAATAATACTGGTAATACTAGATGTCACCATTGAGTTAGAAGGGGTGTGTGCACTTGCTCCTTGAAGCAATCTGACTGCATTAGGGGTATAAGGATCATTGCCAGCTGTCCTGATACTGATGCTCAGTTCATCTGCTGCTGTCCATAAAACGAGAGAAAATGACTGAAATTGGTGACGTGTCTCTTATGCCATTCCTTTCAGCTCTACAACAACTTCCCCTCTTTAATGAAAGTCGTTCCTGGACCTCACCACAGGGTGCAGACAAATATTCAAAGATTGAGAGAGTTTGTTTCAGAGCAGATTAAAATGCACAAAGCTATCCTGGACCCCACTGCACCTCAGGATTTTATTGACAGCTTCCATATTAAAATGGATCAGGTAAGGCAAAATCATAGACTCAGCAAGACAAGATTTCCTCACCTTGAAGGTTCTCTAACAAACCCCTGCCCAGCTTATTCTTGAAAATTGCCAAGGAAAGAGATTCCATGGCCTCCCTTTTTGGGAAGCCTTCCCTACAGCTACTATGGTCTTGCATCCAGGACATTCTCCTTAATAATTAAGCCTCTAATAGATGCCCAAACTCAGCAAGACCTAGCCTCCAGGCACTTGGACCAAGGAGAGTTGAGTGTCAGTTCAATTGTGCCACAAGCAGTTTGATTATCAGAGCTGGGCAGTGGTTAAGTTCCAAGGATGCTTTGATGGCACCATTGAATCACAGAACTAATTCCAGCTGGCTTTCAATAGCAACAGAATGTTAACTGCAAAGGAGTTCCGACAAGGGATGAATGGAAAAGACTCTTTTCATTTAGTGTCAGTTTTGCAAGTGTCTGTTCATGGGTCCATTGTCCGCTGTGGTCCGTGGGATGGCGTCAACTGCTGCCCAGGCCTAAGGTCAGAAATAGGACGTGGCGGACAACGGAGCCAGGTAAGGGGGGAGGGGGGCTTACCTGGCTCCACTGTCCGCTGCTGCAGTCCATACGGCGGTGGATGGAGGAACCAGGTAAGGGGAGGGGGGCTTATTCAGCCCCCATTTTGTCCCCCCTTCTCTGCCTCCTCCATCCACCACAGAGGCAAGTAAGTGGGGATGGGACGGCAAAATGGGGGCCGAATATCAATCCGGACCTCCGGATCTTGCTCCGGATCCAGTTCTGGAGCAGATTGGGGGAGGTTCAGATCGACCCGAACTGGTTCGGGCCTGATCTGGAAGATCCGGATCGGGATCTGAAGCAGTTCGGGGAGGGGGTGCACAGCCCTACATTTTATGCACATTCTTTCCCCAAATGGATGCATCAATTACGCACATTTTTAACCTATGTATTTTCTCCCATTGATTAAAGCATGTCTGTGCACATTTTTCAGATGAAACACATTTTTATGCAGATTTGTCAAAAGTTCTAATTTTTCCATCAGTGTTGTTGTTGTTGTTGTTCTTGTTTCAGAAAGTGCATCACAAGCTCAGACTTCAGACTGCTTTGGGGTGTGGGTTAGGTTCTAGGAGGTGTGAACTCAGTATATTCTGGTCAAAATGAACTGAAGTTAATTTCTCATACATCCTCATCTAAATGTGTCCAAAATTAGGGATGTATGAGGGTTTTCTTTTGGTCTGTTTTTTTTTTTTTTAAATAATAATCAGAATTTACCCAGTTTGCACCTTCCAGACCAAAGACGGACTCAAATGCAAACCTGCAGACAAAGTCTTTTGAGCTTGTAACATGATTTGAGGACAATAATAATAATAATAATAATAATAATAATAATAATAATAATAATAATTCTTTTCAACATGTGAACATTTGAAAAATGCACATTAAAAAGTTTGCAAACAGGTTTTAATCAATCGGTGAAGAATGAGTACATTTGAAAGATATATTTAATTGATGCATACATTTGGAAAAGCAGATGCATAAAATACACATAAATGTTCATGCTGAAAGAAAAAACAAAACAAACAGAGATTGTGATCTGATGTAGACATGAGATGGGAGAAGCTTCAAGGTGGAATTTGTTGAACTTTGACAAGTATGGTGTGGTGTAGCGGTTAGAGTGTTGGATTGGGAGTCAAGAGATCTGGGTTCTAGTCCCCACTCGGCTACGGAAACCCACTGGGTGACTTTGGGTTAGGGTGACTATATTTGGAAACCAAAAAGAAGGACAACATGGTCACCCCCAAGGGGGCGTGTCCAGTACCAAGGGGGCGTGCCCACCTGAACATAGCCTTGGTCGCATGTCTGATTTTACAGCACACATTTAAGACAAATCTGTTCTTCATAACATCTTAATGTTAAAATCACTGAAATAAAGAACAAGTGAGAGATTCAATGTATCTGAAATTAACTTCACTCACTCCTACTTTTGTAGGTTTTGCTGTACTTTGAAGCTTTTGCTATACTCTGTGTGTTACATTCTCCACTTCCCTCAAATATCTTTTCTGACTGTATCTTCACTCATTGCAAGCTGCTGTTGTTGTTAACAGGGTTTGCTACTGGCCCCAGATCTGTTTCAAATTTGTTATGGCTATAGTGCTACCTAAAAGCTATCATGGTGCCAACTTTCAGCTCTTTATCTTTAAAAATGGCAGCTTAAAAAATAATAATTTTAAAATCTTATTTTTTTAAAAAATCTTAAAAAATCAATGGATGAACAGATTTGTTTCAAATTTGGTGTGGCTAAAGCGCTACCTAAATCCTATCATGTTACAAAGTTTCATCTCTTTATCTTTAAAAATGACAATTTTCAAAATAATAATTTTAAAACCTCAATTTTTAAAAAAAAATCCTAAAAAATCAATGGATGAACGGATCTGTTTCAAATTTGGTGTGGCTAAAGCTCTACCTAAATCCTATCATGGTACAAAGTTTCATCTCTTTAACTTTAAAAATGACGATTTTACAAATAATAATTTTAAAACCTCAATTTTAAAAAAAATCCTAAAAAATCAATGGATGAACGGATCTGTTTCAAATTTGGTGTGACTAAAGCCCTTCCTAAGAGCTACCATTGTTCCAAGTTTCATGTCTTTATCTTAAAAAATGATGGAGTTATAAGCATTTTGTTAATTCCCATTAGAGCTCCTCTTTGGGGGGAAATCCGGATTTCCCCTCCCCACCCCGGATTTGCCATCAAAAGCCCAGGCAAATCCGGGCACATCTGGTCATATAGTCACCCTAAAAAAAACTTAACTTTAGCGTATGACTGTTCATGCATTCCTGTGTTGTTGTTTTTTAAATGGCGGGAGCAACACATCTCCTCCTAAGGGCGCCGTGCCTCACTTGTAAATGGAGGAGGGATCTCACGTTAATCACAACACGAGATCTTCCCTCCTCTGTTGCAGACTATGAGGTAGGTCTAGCTAAGGCCGGAATGAGCCATGGGTCCCAAAAGTTATCAATGCCATTATAAACCATTATAAAGCAGTAGTGTAGATGCTGCCCAGAAAAGGGCTAATTCGTTAATTTTTGGCTTGAAAACTGGGATCCTAGTGGGATATGTGATTTTTTTAGATCACTACTACCTGTTTTGCAATAGAGGTACTTCTTTTGCCACCAGCAATGGCACTACTATTTGCAGCTAGTAGCTCCCATTTCTTTTCCTCTGGCAAATCCGGTCATATGGTCACCTTACTTTGGGTCAGTCACAGACTCTCAGCCCAACCTACCTCACAGGGTTGTTGTTGTGAGGATAAGATGGAGAGGAGGATTATGGGTTCCTTGGAGGAAAAAAGGCAGGATAAATAAATAAATAAACTTGAGTTTTGCTTGTATGTAGGGATGATGGGAGCATCCGATTTGGTCCACAAGGGCAGTAGGACCCCACATGCAGCCCTTGTGCACCCAGTTGGATGCACTCGGATGCTAGTGCAGACCTGCGCCCTCGCCCTCACAAGGCCCCCCGCAAGCTCTCAGGCACAGGTCTGCCCTGGCTACAGGCACTTTCCTCCCTCTGTTAATGGCAGCCACTGGAAACTGCATGTTCCTACCCCACCTTTGAATGAGGGGGGAGCAGTGTGGCGACCGCTTGTAAGGGGAGCGTTCACCGATTTTGACCACCACTAATCCCCATCAAACATATTTCCACCTGTTCACCACTTATCTGTCCACTTGACTATCTGAAATAACCCTTCAGAAATCAAGACCTACCGATAAGTATGAACAATTTAGCAGCCCCCACCCACAGCAGCACAAGAGGTAAGGCAGTTGACACAGCAAGTTCTAACTATAACAACTATTAGATGGTGGTGGTGGTTGTTTTAAAAAGTCCCTTCCTAGATAAGATGCTTAAGTGACTGTTTGCTGTACAACTCCAAGACTGGATTCAGTTCAGTTTGGTTTCATGTCAAGTTAAGACACCAGGGCCTCATCTACACCAAGAAGAGTATAGCACTATGAAAGCAGTATATAAAAGGCAGGAGCCACACCACGCAGGATATAGCAGTACGAAAGCAGTCTATGGAATGTGTCAATGGCCCCAACACTTGTCAGTGCACTTCAATACTGCTATAAAGCAGCAGTGTGGCTCCTGCCTTTTATATACTGTTTTCATACTGCTTTATCCAGCTTTATAGAATCATAGAATCATAGATTAGCAGAGTTGGAAGGGGCCTACAAGGCCATTGAGTCCAACCCCATGCTCAATGCAGGAATCCACCCTAAAGCATCCCTGACGGATGGTTGTCCAGCTGCCTCTTGAAGGCCTCAAGTGTGGGAGAGCCCACAACCTCCCTAGGTCACTGGTTCCATTGTCGTACTGCTCTAACTGTCAGGAAGTTTTTCCTGATGTCCAGCCGGAATCTGGCTTCCTCTAACTTCAGCCCATTATTCCATGTCCTGCACTCTGGGATGGTCGAGAAGAGATCCTGGCCCTCCTCTGTGTGACAACCTTTTAAGTATTTGAAGAGTGCTATCATGTCTCCCTTCAGTCTTCTCCTCTCAAGGCTAAATATGCCCAGTTGTTTCAGTCTCTCTTCATAGGGCTTTGTATCCAGAAGATGATAAAGGCAGTTTAATCCTAAACTCTGATTAGATGTACGCTGTCATTTTATTTTATTTTTTTTACAAAAATACTTCTCTCTTAGGTTGCACAATTAAATGGACTCAGTTGACTGTTCTGCTTGTTTCTCCAGGAGAATCACAATGGTGCCTCTGAATTCAATATGGATAACTTGGTGAATTCCACAGTTGACTTGTTTGGAGCAGGAACAGAGACAACCAGCAGCACATTAAGATATGGCCTCTTGACTCTTCTGAAACACCCAGAGATACAAGGTACCAGTCTGTGCATCCCAACAGCCTCAAATCCATTCCTCTTTTCCCTTTTCAGCTCTTCCAAACCAAAGTCACTGAATCAATATAGAGTTTCTGTTTTCTTTTCTTGAACAACTCCGTACAGAGTTGTGTGGAGGACAGGGATGAGCTAGGAGGTGAAGTGTGTGTGTGCATGGAAGAAGCACATTAAATGCGGGAAACAAGTGCTTAGGATAAAAAGATGAGAAACAGGGATGTTTACCAGCAAACTTCAGTTGGTTACTAAGGCTTCACAGCTGCTTTTAACTTCCTTCTTTAATTTATTGGTCATGTTGATTTCCTTTTTACAGATGGATGACTGTGGCTGGGGGTACACATTTTGGCTATGGTGATGGTTACTGAGCTGGGATTTAAACTCTCAAAACATCTCATGTGCACCTCGATGGGATATTTTGCTCATGTTCTTTGAATGACTTACTTGATATTCCCTGCATGTTTGTGCAGTCAAAATAATCTTGTTAATCCCATTGCAGAGAAAGTGCAAAAAGAGATTGACCATGTCATTGGACGAACACGAAGCGCTTCTATGGCTGATCGTGGACAGATGCCTTACACGGATGCTGTCATTCATGAGATCCAGAGGTTCATCGCCCTCATTCCACTGAGCCTCCCCCATGCAGTGGTCAAAGACACTCCATTCAGACAATACATCATCCCAAAGGTCAGTGTTCAAGAGCCACAGTTCAGATACCAACAAGGGAATGGGCCTAACCCACTTCTTAAAGGCATGAAGTGGATCACATCCATACCTGAAGCAATAATAGAGTAACTCCATTTTTAAAGAAGTTTGGCAACCTTTCTTTTAAGGTTGATAGGTCACCAGCGCATGACTTGACTCAACTCTTATGCATCTTCCATATGAGTCATAGGCCTTAGCTAGACCTAAGGTTTATCCCGAGATCGTCCTGGGGTCATCCCTGCCTGATCCTGGGATCCCCTGTGTGTCATTTACATGAACAGGGATAACCCCAGGACAATCCCGGGATAAACCTTAGGTCTAGCTAAGGCCATAGTCTAGCTAATTTATTTATTTATTTATCATATTTATACCCCGCTCCTCAGCCAAAAAAGGCTCTCGGAGCGGCTTACACTTAGCAAAAAAGACAGTCCCTGCCCTCAGGCTTACAGTCTAATAAAGACATGACACACAAGGAAAAGGAGTTCAGGAGGGAAGAGGTAAAGAGAGAGAGAAATTAAGTGGACTGGAGAAAGGGCTGATGGGATTGTCCTGCTGGAGGGGAGTCCAACTGGAGCAGGCCCCGATGTTTCCTCAGCCTGTTCCTGTCCCCTCGGTCCTTCTTCTTCCCCACAGGACCAAGATGGCAGTTTGCCCTGTGGGGGTGGGGGAAGAGTCCAACAGGAGCAGGCCCTGATGTTTCCTCGGCCTGCTCCTGTCCCCACGGTCTTTCTTCTTCCCCACAGGTCCAAGATGGCAGTTTGCCCTGTGGGGGTGGGGGAAGAGTCCAACAGGAGCAGGCCCCAATGTTTCCTCGGCCTGCTCCTGTCCCCTCGGTCTTTTTTCTTCCCCACAGGGCCAAGATGGCAGTTTGCCCTGTGGGGGTGGGGGAAGAGTCCAACTGGAGCAGGCCCCGATGTTTCCTCAGCCTGCTCCTATCCCCTCGGTCTTTCTTCTTCCCCACAGGGCCAAGATGGCAGTTTGCCCTGTGGGGGTGGGGGAAGAGTCCAACTGGAGCAGGCCCCGATGTTTCCTCGGCCTGCTCCTGTCCCCTCAGTCTTTTTTCTTCCCCACAGGGCCAAGATGGCAGTTTGCCCTGTGGGGGTGGGGGAAGAGTCCAACAGGAGCAGGCCCCAATGTTTCCTCGGCCTGCTCCTGTCCCCTCGGTCTTTTTTCTTCCCCACAGGGCCAAGATGGCAGTTTGCCCTGTGGGGGTGGGGGAAAAGTCCAACTGGAGCAGGCCCCGATGTTTCCTCAGCCTGCTCCTATCCCCTCGGTCTTTCTTCTTCCCCACAGGGCCAAGATGGCAGTTTGCCCTGTGGGGGTGGGGGAAGAGTCCAACAGGAGCAGGCCCTGATGTTTCCTCGGCCTGCTCCTGTCCCCACGGTCTTTCTTCTTCCCCTATAGCTAAGGCCATAGTCTTGCAACACATCAGTGATCTCTCAACTGCCTCAGCTATTTGTCTGCATCAATCTCTGTTGTTGATCTTAATTTGGATTATGGATAAAAATGTAATTGTGGATGATGTCTGCAACAGGCCAAAATGGGAAATGTTTATCACGAGCAGGCAAATCCATTGATTTCATCCTATAATTGACCAACTCCTTGAAATCTATGACCTCCCAATCAGCAACACCCAGGATATTCCTATTAATCCACTATATACAACTTTGTCAACTACAATCTTGAACAGCTAAGTGGAGAATAAAGGTACATTTAAGCAGCTACATCAGCAACAGTGTGTTCAAAATGTTTTTTCATAGTTGATTCCCCTTAAATAGGTTCATAAGAAACAATGGATCATTCCCTTCTAACTCAAGGACCCTTGAAAACTTCACCAAACTGTGTTATTCCGTACCGGAGACACTTCTCTCTCACTCTTACACCAGACTTCTCTGATGAGCTGCTGGGCTATTTCAAAACTCTACTTGGTAGTCATGGTCGCCTAATCTACACCAAGCAGGATATTGCACTATGAAAGTGGTATGAAAGCGGTATATAAAAGGCAGGAGTAGAAATGGCCAATGATTGATCCATGCATTTTGTTCTCCTAACTCCCACCCTCTCCCTCTTTCATTCTTGACATGGCTGAAAATCCTGCTATATGATTAAAGTTCTCCTTGAGAAGCCTCTTAGAGCACTTCAGGGTTACTGCCTGTATGGCTCATTCACCCATAATCAGAACTTCAAAATGCCTTCTTTGCTCAGTGGGGAAAATGCATTTAGTGGGGAAAATGTATTTAATAGATACCTTAACAAATACCCTTTCCCATACAAAATACAACACATACACAGATAACACTACCTGGTATAAACTTAGATCCACCGGACAAACTTTGCATTGTGTTCCATTGCCATCTAGGCAGTGACAGTTATCCACCCTAAACAGCATTTTCTGTGGTGCCACCAATTTTACGGAGGATTCTCCAAGGGAGATTTGCTCAAAGTGCTCCACTGAATGTTTTTGGCAGTTGTTGAAAACCCTCTTTTTCCCCCCAGCCAGGCCTTCTCTGGGCCAATTTTAAAATAACTGCTTAGAGGGATCAATGAAAAGTTTATGTCCCACCTTAAGGCATCTAGCCTCACACTTTGGTGGCAAATTTTCTAACCTGCTTCTTTACTCTTTCAAGGGCACCACCATATACCCGGTTCTGGAGTCTGTGCTGCACGACAGCAAAGAATTTCCTAATCCAGGAAAATTTGATCCACAGCATTTCTTGAATGAAGATGGCACCTTCAGGAAGAGCAACTACTTCATGCCCTTCTCAGCAGGTAAAATCATCCCTCCCATACTGAGTAGCATCCCAGAGAATTGCATTCTTGGCCAACTCAGGTCTTTCTGGTCTCCCTCATATTGCTGTGTTCGATCACTGGGGCAGTGAGGCCCTAGTTCCTCCCTGATGCAGCCCACACTAGAATCTCACACTGATTCAGACAAGTGGGTCACTCCAGAGTAAAAAGAGTTCCTAATTGGGTCTCAGCCATGGCCACACCTATGGGGACACATTCAGGGTTGACCTTAATGAAACACAGATGGGCTTTCATTGCTTTTCAATGTACACCATGTGCAGAAAATCACATCTGAAGCTCTCTGTATCCATCACCATGTTCTCATTCTGTGTACATGCCATAGGTGCCACCATCATTTTACATGTGCAGTGCTATCCTATGCAACTTGTAGCCATGTTTACTCAGAACTAAGTTCCACTGAGCTCAGTTACACTTACTCCCAAGGATGACTGCTTCAGTTTTTAAGTATAAGGTGTCTCAGAAAGGCTGTGGAATAGTGTTCCCAGAAAAATGAGGAGTGCAGGATGGGGTTTTTTGCACCCTATAGAGTTGCTTGGGCTTTCTCTTGACTAGCAGAGGAAGAATAAATTATGCAAAGAGGAATGCTTCCAAGAGATGTTCCTGGAGCAACACATCTGATGTATCGCCTCATCACTATTTCCATCTAACAGAATAATAATAATAATAATAATAATAAATAAATAAATAAATAAATTTCTTACCCACCTTTCTATTTTGATCGAGGCAGGGAACAGAAGTAAGTATAAATACATAAAATACTGATTTAAAACATAGTATACATTGTTAAAACATCCTGAAAAGCATCCCAAAGGCACAGGAGTGATGCACCTTACTCTAACGGTGGGAGCATTTCTGAAGGCCTGCATGTTTCCGAGGTTTGCCTCAGAAACACTTGCAGTAGAGACTTTAGTGACACAGCACTCATCCTCTGGAAAGTATCACCGTCTGTCATTAGACAGGCACCCACAGTCCTGATGAATATACGAAGTACGGATGGACTCACCTCCATCTGGGGCCCTCTGTTCCTTGCTTGCTCCTTCCCTGAGCCACCATTTCGTGTAAGAATGCTGACTGGCTCTTTTGCAGAACAGTCATGTTGCATAAATTGTAGCCGTAAAGGGTGATCTATGCAACTTTCCTGGCATGAAAGGCTCATTCACACTTGTGAGGTTGTGTAGATTGCCCTTCATAGTTGCAATCTATGCAATATCGCCATTCCAAAAAGGCCCAAGCTGCCATTCTCATGCAAAATGGCCGATTGAAGAAGGAGTGGGCAGAGAAAGGTGCTCACGGACTGTGCAGCTCTCAGAGATGGGTCAGGTGAGTGATGTGCAGTCTACATGTGGGGGCCTGGGGGGACAAACAGCGGGGAGTCCACCAGATAGCGTGACCATATAAAAAGGAGGACAGGACTCCTGTATTTTTAACGTTTGAATAGAAAAGGGAATTTCTGCATGTATAATTTGTATGCATGCAGTACCTGGTGAAATTCCCTCTTCATCGCAACAGTTAAAGTCGCAGGAGCCCTGCCCTCTTTCGTATCTGGTCACTCTAGCATAGTGTCCTTTTTCTCAGAAAGCTCCTGTTTTCGATGAGAGATAAATGATGATGCCTGCTAGGTAACCCAAAAAGCTTTTATTAAGCAGCAAACATCTCTTCTACCTGAAGAGAGTCTAATCTCTTGGAAACTACCCCCTAGGCAAAGCTATGCAAACTGAGACAATTGTCCGACCAAGGAGAACAGGAAGCCCCTTCCCAAATGCCCGTAACTTCAGAGAGCCTGGTGCGGAGCCAGGTTCTGATGCAATCCTAGATGGACCAACTTTCTCACACCTTTCTTCTGATCTGTGCATTTTAGCTTCTGGCAGACCCTAGCATCAGCTAGCTAGTCGGGGCGCTCTCCTCGGGAAGAAAACTCACTTCCCACTGAGTGTGTAGGATTTGGCCTTGAGGAGATAAGCTCTGGAGAGGGGTGACTTCCAGCTGGTGAATGACCTGTGAGAGCTTCCTCCCCCACTGGTACAGGCTGGCTGGTGTCTGGTGCCTCCTCCTCTAGGTCCGAATCTGATTCTGATTGATTACCTGAAGCACCTTCTCCCAAAACAGGGGCACTAGGGTTAGACATGACATTTAGCTCCTGCAGCTTTAACTGTTGTGATGAAGAGGGGATTTCACCAGGTGCTGCATGCGTACAAATGACAACTGCCAAAATTCCCTTTTCAGTACAACTGTTAGATACAGGAGCCCTCTCCTCCTTTCCATATTGTCGCCCTAATCAGACATCACTCATGTATCAGACACCCGCGACATCCCTAGTTTAGATGTCTTCTCAAAAAACATCTCTTCAAACAGACTTTCCCTAAAGTGTGGCCCAGATCTACACCAAGCAGGATATAGCATTATGAAAGCAGTATGAAAGTGGTATGTGGAGGCCCCCAACAGTTGTCAGTGCACTTCAACACAACTATAAAGCAGCAGTGTAGATCCTACCTCAGACCGCTGTGGTCTGTAGTGCACAGTGGAGTGTGACATTTTACTGCTGGTTAGCAAGGATTTATTATTGTTATGTTGCTATGCTATTAGAATGTAAGCCTATGCGGCAGGGTCTTGCTATTTACTGTTCTACTCTGTACAGCACCATGTACATTGATGGTGCTATATAAATTAATAATAATAATAATAATAATAATAATAATAATAATGTTCTATTGTTATTGTTTTATGGCAATGCTCATTGTATGTTAACCACTTGATAACTCTGTAGAAAGCATTATATATGTAAACGTGGGTAATAAATTAATAAAAAGTCATCATAAATGCATCTCCCTTCCAGGCAAACGGGTTTGCGCCGGAGAAGGCCTGGCCCGCATGGAGCTCTTCTTGTTCTTGACCACCATATTGCAGAACTTCACGTTGAAACCTCTTACTGACCCCAAGGACATTGACCTCACGCCCAAGCTGAGCAGCTTTGGAAACTTACCTCGGTCCTATCAGATGTTTGCTGTCCCGCGCTGAAAAAGAACCGCACACGGTAATCCTTTGATCTCTGGACTGCACATGGCAACCGTACGAACTGGCAGAGATGACAGCCTGGAATGCCCAGCTCTACATTATTTTCATAAAACTGTTTTCTAGCTCCTTCTGGTTGGGGATCAAAACCATAAAAGGTGTTTTCTGCCAATTTTTTTTAAAAGCTGGGCTCTTGCTTCCACTGAATCAGTGAGTCAAACCTGTTCATTTGGAGGACCCACCAAAACTCCCTACCTGCCCCTTTCCCTAGATTTACCATTCTACTTACAACTCTCATTACATGCACACACAAACCTCAGGCCTGTTTATTCAGTCTCTACACCACCACTCCTCGAATGCACAATCTAGGGTGGCCATACGGAAAGGAAGACCAGGCTCCTGCATCTTTAACTGTTGTATAGAAAAGGGACTTTCAGCAGGTGTCATTTGCATGCATGCAGCACCTATGAAATTCCCTCTTCTTCACAACAGTTGAAGCTGCAGGAGCCCTGCCCTCTTGATCAGATAACTGTCCTCCTCGTCATATGGTCACCCTAGCAAAATACCAACGTTTGGGAAGAGGAATCATCTCATGGCCTAAAATCTGAAAATAAAATAAATCCATGAAAAGTGTCACGAGGTGCATAAACTGGTATGGCCAAATTTGTGGCCGGTGGGGTGGGGTTTAAGCACAGAATTGTAGCCAGGGCTAAAGCCAGGGCCTAAAAGCTAAATTAGTGTCCTGATAAAGCAGCAGTTTCTGCAGCTGAAACTCTCCCCACGGCCTGAGTTCGATCCCAGTGGAAGCTGGTTTCAGGCAGCCGGCTCGGGTCGACTCAGCCTTCCATCCTCCCGAGGTCAATAAAATGAGTACCCAGATGTTAACTGAAAGCAAAGTTGAGCTCCAAATAGGGATGGTGGGAAAATCATTCCATTGAGGGTATTGGTTTTTAGCAGATTTTGTTGGGGTGAATTTTCTCCACAGAGGAAGGAAATGACTTTATACTGTTAAAGTGCTTTGCAGATTTGTCTCTGGACTGCAGCAAGAGTTCAAACCGGAGCCTGGCAGTTTTGGCCTACGTGCAAGACCTGGAGTAGAGACAATTGGTTAATTGAACCAAAGGGAGAAAGTATTTAAGATGTCCCTGTTTAAAGGCATCTTGTTGTCATGTTTGTCATGTTTGTCATGTTGTCATGTTGTTAGTGAAGTATGCTGTATATATTGATGACCATATGTAAAGGAAAGTTTTGTTTCAGTAAAGTTATTCTTACTGACAAAATCCTGTGAGTGTTGACATTTTCCTCAGAAAGTCTCTCAAGTCAGAAATTTAGTGCTTCCAGCTATCGCGTATGCTACGCACTCTGCAAATTATTCAATTCCACAACAGATTTACCCAGTTCGACCTCATGAGCTGAGACAAAGTTGCATCCCAGAATCCACATTATTGTAGGTTTTTAAATGCAGCTCATCTCTAGAACAGAGTCAGTGAAAACTACTGGTCCAAGGTCATTCACTGAACTTGGGCTAGGGATTTGAAAACAGGCCTAGTTCAATAGTCATAGAATCATAGAATCATAGAATGGCAGAGTTGGAAGGGGCCTACAAGGCCATCGAGTCCAACCCCCTGCTCAATGCAGGAATCCACCCTAAAGCATCCCTGACAGATGGTTGTCCAGCTGCCTCTTGAAGGCCTCTAGTGTGGGAGAGTCCACAACCTCACCAGGCAACTGATTCCATTGTTGTACTGTTCTAACAGTCAGGAAGTTTTTCCTGATGTCCAGTTGGAATCTGGCTTCCTGTAACTTGATCCCGTTATTCCATGTCCTGCACTCTGGGAGGATCGAGAACAGATCCTGGCCCTCCTCTGTGTGACAACCTTTTAAGTATTTGAAGAGTGCTATCATGTCTCCCCTCAATCTTCTCTTCTCCAGGCTAAACATGCCCAGTTGTTTCAGTCTCTCTTCATGGGCTTTGTTTCCAGACCCCTGATCATCCTGGTTGCCCTCCTCTGAACTAATGGGTCAATGGCTGCCAGGTGCTTGACTCGGAAACACACCACAGGTGCCCAACTGGGTCCAAAGGTGTGGACATGAGAGAGTCCATCAGATGCCTGGATCTAGTCAGGCTTCTGCAACATCCTGACTCAAAAGGGATTCTCTGGCAGATCTTAATAACTGGACAGGTTCATAACAAGAGAGGCAGTCTTCCAAATAGTCCAACCCTTGTTTAGGGCTTTAAAGATTTAGGATTGAATTGAGTCAGGGCAGATCTTTCAGTACATCACAGTTTAATCTTCCCACCTTGATAATAATCCAAATGTGCATGAACTCACCAGCTGATCTGGCCATTAAATGAATGTATGCACAATGAACTTTGGTCTACTGTCTTGGCCTGTGCAGCAAAGCAGCTATGAGCAGAAAAGGCATGGCCAGGCCTGGAATGTGTTCAAGTTCTGTGAACTGAGCTGGCAGGCGTTTTAACTGAACAAGGCAGAGCTGTGGATGGGGGAGTTAGGTCAGTAGGTTTGGAGGGGAAGATGAAATTCAGATTGTTTGTTTGTTTGTTCATGTAGAGCCACTGTGGTTTAATGGTTAGAGTGTTGCACTGGTATTCAGGAGATCCGGGTTCTAGTCCCCACTTGGCCATGAAGTTCACTAGATGGCTCTGGGCTTCTCATTGATTACCCTACCTCATAGAGTTGTCAGGAGGAGAAAATGCAGAGGAAGAAGACTATATAAGCTACCTTGGGTTCCTTGCAAGAGGAAAGAAAAAGTATTAATAAAAACGCATAAAATCAAAAATATCCTACAATTAAATGTCAATTGTGATTTTTTTTAAAAGTGAGATAATTTGGTTGACAAAGAGACCTGCAAGTTGAATCTGGGACAGGACAAAAGTTACCAACTTCAAGGCGAAGACAAAATCAGATTTGTATATGCAACGGCATATTTTTTAATTTCATATACAAATCAGGGATGTAAGCAGCAACAGTTGTCAAAGCATTTCCTCAGATCATGGAAAAGAGAATAAATATAAAATGCTGTTATGAAGAACTGGAAAGAAACTCTTCAGGCACCAAATGGATTCCAAACTTATCTTTGCTTGTAAAATAAAGGGAAAGCGTATGTTACATGTACTAACCTCTGTCGACAAGTGGAGTTAAATTTTATGTAATTTTGCTTATTTGTTTGTCTTTGTATATGAAAAATTAATAAAACAGAAAGAAAGAAAGGGACAAAGGTGTATGGAAGATATTTCATCTCAGTTTAAGCAAAGAGCTGTTGGCATTTCCACGCACAAAGCTAAAATCTATTTTGTGTTTCCATATTCTATACTGAGAATGTAAAGCTTACATTGGCAGGAATGCACACCAGGTTTAAAAAGAACATATAGATGAATAAGAAGAGCCCTGATGCTGGATCAGACCAGGGTCGTTCTAGTCCAGCACTCTGTTCACACAGTGGCAGAACTGCTGTCGACCAGGAAACCATAGCAGGATGTGGTGCAACAGCATTTGCCTATCCATGTTTCCCATTAACTGATGAAAACTGTGTCTGATACTGCAGGTAGCATAGAGGCATCAGGACTAGTTAGCCTTCTCCTCTAGGAATTTATCCAACCCCCTTTTAAAGCCATCCAAATTGGTGGCCATCAGTACATCTTGTGATAGCGAGTTCCATAATTTAACTATGCGCTGTGCCAAGATGTACTGAATCTTCCACCAATCAGCTTCATGGGATGAACCCTGGGTTCTAGTATTACAGGAAAGGAAGAAAAATGTCTCACTATCCACATTCTCCATACCATGCATGATTTTGTATCCTTTACCCTTTCTCCCCACCCCAGCTAAACAATCCAGCTATTGTAACATTCCCTCATAGAGGAGATGCTCCCATCCCTTGACCATTTTAGTTGGCTTTTCCTGCACTTTTTCCAGATCTAAAATATATCCTTCTCCGTCCTCTTCTCCTTTGGTGTGATAACCAGAACTATACACAGTATTCTAAGGGTGGTTGTATAAAGGCTGCTTACAGCAGCTGTACACTGGGTAGACATTTTCATCAAGCTGCCCACCACAACCAAAAGACTTCTTTCTTGGTCAGTAACCGCTAGATCCCATTTGTTCATACTTGAAGTTGGGATTTTTTTGTCCCAACGTGCATCACTTTACACTTACTTACATTGAACTGCATGTGCCATTAGGATGCCCACTCTCCTAGCTTGGAAAGAACCTTTTGGAGTGCTTCACGAACCCTTTTTCTTTTAACCACCTTAAATAATTTGGTGTCATTGGCAATCTGGCAACTTCACTGCTCACTCCTAATTCCGGGTCATTTATGGACAAGTTGAAAAGAATTGGTCCCAACACAGATGCCAGTGGGACTCTACTATTTACTTCCCCCCATCGGGAGAAATGACCATTTATTCCTACTCTCTGCTTTCTGTTCTTTAACCAGTTATTGATCCATAAGAGGACATCTCCTCTTATTGTGAGTGGAGGCGGACACATGAAAAGAAGACAAAGACACCAGAGCTTGGGTAAACTAGGGCCTCTTTATTAAATAACCATGTTGTCTCATCCCTCCTAGGATCTGCTCGTGAAAGTGCGGGAATAATCCTATCACTCAGGCCTGTTGCCTGCCATAGGGCAAGCCACTCTCCAAAGCAAGAAGCCGGTACACCGACTTCTTGCTTATGTGACACCCTGAAAGTGTGGGGAGACCATCCCACTACACCCCCGCCCACTGCCATAAGGGACAGCAAGTGAATGGGGACAGAATGGTCTCCAAAGGCACACTATATCCTGACACGTGAGCTGCATAGTCCCTGAGGAGCAGGTCCTCTGGATATGCTGATCACCGCCAAGGGTGCCAGAGGGCTCACCGTCCCTGTCAATAACATTTCATTCCCGCACATTCCCTGCCACAAAAGGGGACCAAGCCTCAGCTTAGGTCCCCTTTCCCCCCACCAACCCGGGAAGAAGTCCCGCAGTCCTACGTGCAGATCCAACAGGAAAATATTTCCTGCATCAGAGAGGTGGACCCCATCTGCCCTATAAAGCTCCGGTCTGTGAGGAGTAATTGCACGGTGCGTGATGACCCATCCTCGCTTACCTTGGAGAAACAGTCTGATCTCCCTATTAATAGTGTTGTATTTATACTGTTTTTATGTTTTTTTAATTTTTGTATACTTTTAATGTTTACTATTTTTAATTGTTGTAAACCGCCCAGAGAGCTTCGGCTGTGGGGCGGTATATAAATGTAATAAAATAAATAAATAAATAAATAAATAAATAAATAAATAAATAAATCTCCCTATTCACTTTGCTTACTGCCCTATTTAAGCCCCTAGCATCACGTCCCTCATGCCAATTGCACTGAGGCAACATACAAGACCAGACGATCCACGTCAGCGGCCATCGTCTCCAGATAAATTCAAAATCTGCTATAGCCTGCAGAATGAGGGCTTTCCCTTTTAGTAGACCCAGATCATTACCCCCCAGGTGGATCACCAACACCTGTGGCAGGCAGAACTTAGCCTCAAACTGAAATAACATGTGCAAAAGACCACCCCATCGCAAACCTCGTTGTCCAACCCAGTGAATGTAGGCCTCAAAACACAGGCCCAACTGTGAGCCCATGGTTGTATGCGATTCTCTGTGACTGGCCCAAAAAAACATGCTGTGCCCACAGATGAGTATCTGCGAAAGGTCCGGTCTTGCCACAACATCTGCTGGAGAAAAATAACTATTAACTGGTGGAAAATTTGTTCAACAAACATAAGCCTTAAAGGCAGTGGAACGCCACCTACCTATGGCCTTAACCTTTGTTTCTGCAAACCCAACCTTGGCAGTAGTAGAGGCAGCTCCAATTCGGAATGAACGCGTTCCGAATTGGCAATTATCAATGCCCATTGCAAAAAGGGCCCTCTTGGCAACTGTCCAGAACTGGTACTTAGTCAAAGGGGATTTATCCCTGTGGCGAAAGAGGAAACCTGGGCCAAATCCTCTGGAAAATAAAAAGGTTCTCATTGCTGTTACTGGGCAAATTTCACCCTACCGAGCTGGGGCCAAGACAATACTGGTGCCTCTACCTTTCTGGTCTGTCTTGGAACGTCTTAGCTGGATTTTTACTGCATCTGTGGACAGTACAATATCACCAACCTGCAGGGCTCTAACAGAACTGTCATTCTTAGAGCTTGCTAAAACCTCGCTAACCCTAAAGGCTCCAAAAAACATAATAAGGGCACTTGCGTGAAAGAGATCTTGCTCATAAGGAGAGGAACAGAGAGCCGCCCACTGCTCTCTGAGTCCAACAAGAATCTCGGGGGTAATTGGCTTGTGCTTATCTGGAGGAGCTGGGGCAGATCTAGCCCAACCCTCTAGCATTCGCCTAATCCTAGGGTCGGCAGCCATGTCAGCGTAACCTTGTATCTTAGCCTCAAACAAGAGGCCGGCTAGCTTTCCCCTCAAAGTCCTGACAGCAACACCTTTATGATGTGAAGCTATACAGAACTGCATGAGATGTTCAATGGGAATTGGCCAGAGAGCTGCCAGACCTAGGGATGTCCTGAAGGAGTGGAATTCCCTACCTGCGTGTTCGTACAATGCTTTGGTACCTGGGGCCACGGATCTCCTCATGGCTTCCATCGCCTCAGCTCTCCAAGATCCCAAAGCTGCTTTGGCATGGGATCCGGATACTGATGAGCAGCAGGGGCCAACTCCCAGAATCTGGAGATCTGGTTACACGACAAAGCGTCAGCAACTCCATTATCCAGTCCCGGAATGTGCCGAGCGTAAAATATGATATTATGCTGAAGGCAACAAAGTGTCATTGCCCTAACCAATCTCATAACTTGAACATTCTTGGATAACAAGGAATTAACCACCTGGACGGTGGCCTGATTATCGCACCAGAAATGTATGGATGAATTGGCGAGGAGAACTGCCCACAAATAAGTTGCAACGACAATTGGGAAAAAAATCCAAAAAAGTAAGATCACGACAGATTCCTGCTTCTTTCCAACTCATAGGCCATTGCTGAGCACACCAGCGATCCCTGAGGATCACCCTGAACCCACAAGATCCGGATGCATCAGAAAAAAACTTGCAATTGGGCTTCTAATAACAAATCTGTCCTCTAAAAAAGATATACCGTTGTATAGGTTCAGGAAAGAGGCCCAGACTTCAAGGTCTGCCCTCATTTCTGCTGAAACACGAATGCGATGAAGGGGGAGCTTGACACCCTTCATCGCATCGCATAATCGTCTAGAAAAAGCTCTACCAGGGGCTATCACCCTACAGGCAAAGTTCAGGTGTCCCACAAGTTCCTAAAGTTGTCTGAGTGTGATTTTCCATGCCTTGACTAAATATTTAATAAGTCTTCTAAGGGTGTACAACATATCCTTTGGAAGGCTACAGGATTGTCTTATTATATTATTATTATTATTATTATTATTATTATTATTATTTATTTATTTATTTATATAGCACCATCAACATACATGGTGCTGTACAGAGTAAAACAGTAAATAGCAAGACCCTGCCGCATAGGCTTACGTTCTAATAAAATCATAATAAAACAATAAGGAGGGGAAGAGAATGCAAACAGGCACAGGGTAGGGTAAACAGGCACAGGGTAGGGTAAAACTAACAGTATAAAGTCAGAACAAAATCAAGTTTTAAAAGCTTTAGGAAAAAGAAAAGTTTTTAGCTGAGCTTTAAAAGCTGCGGTTGAACTTGTAGTTCGCAAATGTTCTGGAAGAGCGTTCCAGGCATAAGGGGCAGCAGAAGAAAATGGACGAAGCCGAGCAAGGGAAGTAGAGACCCTTGGGCAGGCGAGAAACATGGCATCAGAGGAGCGAAGAGCACGAGTGGGGCAATAGTGTGAGATGAGAGAGGAGAGATAGGCAGGAGCTAGACAGTGAAAAGCTTTGTAGGTCAACAGGAGAAGTTTATATTGGATTCTGAAGTAAATTGGAAGCCAATGAAGAGATTTCAGAAGTGGAGTTACATGTTCAGAGCGGCGAACCAAGAAGATGATCTTAGCAGCAGAGTGGTGAACAGAAACCAACGGACTGATGTGAGAAGAAGGAAGGCCAGTGAGAAGAAGGTTGCAGTAGTCCAACCGAGAAATAACCAATGCATGAACAAGAGTCTTGGCAGAAGAGACAGACAAAAATGATCGAATCCTGGCAATATTATACAGGAAAAAATGACAGGATTTAGCTACTGCCTCAATATGAGAAATAAAGGAGAGCGAGGAATCAAATATAAAGCCAAGACTACGAGCTTCCTTGACTGGAGTAAGTGTAACATCATTGACAGTAAGAGGGAGTGAGAGATGAGGAGAAGGTTTAGGAGGAAAAACAAGCAATTCAGTCTTTGCCATATTAAGTTTCAAGCGACAATGAAGCAGCCAAGCTGAGATATCTGAAAGACATGCCGAGATACGATCGTGAACATCAGGAGAAAGCTCCGGAGATGAAAGATATAATTGTGTATCATCAGCATACAGATGATATTGGAGGCCATGAGATTGAATAAGATTACCCAAGGGCAACATGTATAAAGAAAACAACAACGGACCAAGCACCAAGCCTTGCGGAACCCCTACTGAAAGGGGAAAAGAAGAAGACGAGCTTCCATTAGCCAACACGCTGAAAGAGCGACCTGCTAGATAGGAGGCAAACCAGTTATAGACAGAGCCACAAAATCCAAGGTCATGAAGGGAATCTAAAAGAAGATCATGATCAACGAGCTGTATTCCCAAAAATGTCAGACAGGTGGTGGGAACCTCGGTCTTCTCTTGAGCCAAGGGAACACCTAGGTGAGAGGAAAGTGCCTCAAATTCCTTCATGGGGTGAGCACATTGGGGCGAATTAGCCACCCCTGCAAAAAGAAAATTGTCCAAGTAATGGACAGAGTTATGAGATCCTGTCCTACGCTGCCAGGACTAGGGGTGTGCACGGACCCCCCGATCTGCTTCTATTCCAGATCCGCAATTTGCAGATCGGGCCGCTTCACTCCACCCCCGTTCCGCCTATAGTCCGCTCCGCTCCGCTCCGCTCCGCTGCGGAGCTCCGGATCCGGATCGGAGCTCCGCTTTCCCCCCCATAGGCTTGCATTGAAATCCAAAAAAGTATACAACTTTTTTTCTGTTAAACTTAGAAACCTCAAGTTTGGGACCATGACACCTCATGGAAGTATACACATGCATGCCAAGTCTCAAGCCATTCCAAGCCTCCCCTGATTTTGGGGGAATTTATGAAAATCGGACACCCCATTTTCAGACCTGGACTGTTCTCCGACATTTTGACAGATAAAGAAATTAGAAGTGGGCACCCTCACAGATGCCATCTAGATCCACATTCATGCCAAGTTTCCAGCAAATCCCATCGTCCCCTGATTTTTGGTGGGGCTCTAACCTCTAACGCACCACCCATAACCCCAATTCACACCCCTTTCGATAGCTCTGTCAATTTTCATGTTAGAAACCTCAAACATGGCACCATGATAGATTATCCATGGAATCATATGCATGCCAAGATTCAAGCCAATCCCATCATCCCCTGATTTTTGGGGAATTTATGAATATCGGACACCCCATTTTCAGACATGGACTGTTCTCCAACATTTTGACAGATAAAAAAACCTTGGAAACAGGCACATCTGCATTCATGGCAAGTTTCAAGCAGATTCCATCATCCTCTGATTTGGGGGGGCTTTAACCTCCAACACAGCACCCCTAACCGCAATTCAAACAAACCCCCCTTTCTATATCTCCATCAATTTTCACGTTAGAAAGTAAAACCTCAAACTCGGCACCATGATAGCTTATCCATACATGCTTGCCAAGCCTCAAGCAAACCCCATCATCCCCTGATTTTTGGGGAATTTATGAAAATCGGACCCCCCATTTGCAGGCATGGACTGTTCTCCGACATTTTGACAGATAAAAAAAATGGAAGTGGGCAACCTCAGAGATGCCATCTAGATCCACATTCATGGCAAGACTTAAGCAAATCCCATCATCCCCTGATTTTTGGTGGGGCTCTAACCTCTAACGCACCACCCATAACTCCAATTCACACCCCTTTTCGATAGCTCCGTCAATGTTCACGTTGGAAACCTCAAACTCAGCACCATGATAGATAATCCATGGATACATATGCATGCCAAGCTCAAGCCAATCCCATCATCCCCTGTTTTTTGGGGAATTTATGAAAATCGGACCCCCCATTTTCAGACATGGACTGTTCTCCGACGTTTTGACAGATAAAAAAAATTGAAGTGGGCACCCCCACAGATGCCATCTAGATCCACATTCATGCCAAGTTTCCAGCAAATCCCATCATCCCCTGATTTTTGGCAGGGCTTAAACATTTTGACTCACCCCAAATCAAGTCCCATGCTACAACTACATCAATTTGCACGTCAGAAACCTCATGTTCGGTCCCATGACAGTTTATCCATGTGTCCACATTGATGCCAAGTTTCAAGCCAATCCCATCATCCCCTGATTTTTGGGGAACTTTTGAAAATCGGACACCCCAGTATCTCAGGGATTTAAAGCTGCAGACAGCTCAATGGGGCCATTTCAAAGGAAATCCCAACAAGCCATGAATTGGGGAGTAGAGAAACCTATATGAATTTTCTTCCACACTTGAAAAATGGATTTGGAACTTCCAAAAGTCTAAGTGAGCGCAGGAAGGACTTCTCCCCTGAGTCAAAGCAAGACACACACAAACCATCCGTGCGAGGTGGGCAGGGGAGGAGGGAGGGAAGGCAGGCAGGCAGCAGACATTTCTGGGGCACAAGGAAGTGAGCCGAGGATAGTTTCAAAGCCAGTAATGCAAACCATCCCTGTGAGGTGGGAGCAGCACAGAGAGATGCCTTTTCTTTTGCATCCCATAACTACTAGGAGGCTAGGAGGATAAGAGTAAAGCTTTGTGATCCTTGCTTCAGAGTTGATTGACTGCACTGTGATCACAGCCATTACTAAACAACAAAATAATAATGTTAATAGCAGTACTAATTAATATTAATAGCAACAACAACAACAACAACAACAACAACAACAACAACAACAAGGAGTTGAACCAGCCTGCCTGACTTCACTGAAGAGAAAAAGCCAGGAGAGCTTGGGCTATGGGGTGTAAATAATATAAAATGGAATAAATAAATAAACAAAGGAGGGGTGGAATTAAAAGCAGTAGTGTTGCTGAATAAACAACAAGAAGATTTTTTTAAAAAAGGCTATATCTGTCTTTTACCAGTAAGAGGGGAGTGGACGTGCCCAGGGGGAGGGGGAATCATTAATGCCAATTTGACTGTCCCTGTCTAGGGACCAGTCTTTGAGAAGCGACCTGCCACTTCAACTCATGACAGGCATTAGCTTCACTCTCTCTCCACTGGGTTACACTTTGGAGGGCTCTGATGACCCTCCAAGGTCAGGAGAGTGCACTGGGCACATCCATATGCCCTAGGGGAGCTCATCCCCTTGCACCACATCTATTCAGTTGATCCCCAAGGTTATGGTGGGTAGCAGTGCTGTGTTTCCTATCTGTTATTTATTTGCTTAGTATATGATTTCAGGTTGTGTTTGTGCATTTGGTGGGGCTACTGTTTTAAAAAAACACTGGGAAAAGTCCGTTCAGAGTAGAAAGAGAAGTTTCCCAGGATCCCAAGTTACCCATTTTGCCTATCCCCTCCTCCAATTTTGGGATCATGTGATCATGACCGGGAGTTGACTCTGCCCCTCAGCACTTCGAAAAGGTACCTTTTCCCGTTGTTTTTACCCAATTTTTCAAAAAAATATAGCAAGCGAACCGCAGCACGCAGAGAGCTGAGAGTAGGCTCAAAATGACCCCCAGCCACGACTCTCTAAGCACAAGAAGTTTCAGAAAGATAGCTTAAAAAACAACACAGTTATCCCCTATTTTTTTCCGAAATGCAATCCTATGGGCAAAATTTTTCAAAATGGCGACCGGATCACGCCGCAAAAAGAGAATCAATCCACCTATGGGCGCTTCTCTTCGCCATGCTTCTACGAGTCCACGGTCCGCTTCTACTCCACCTCTGGACAAGGCGGAACAGGCCAATTCGCTTCTGATTCTCCAATTCTAATCGGAGCGGAGCACACCTCTAATTTGGATGGCATGCTGAACGTTAGGCCCCCCGCTAAAGAGCGGCAAAAGCACAACAACAACAACAACAACAACAACAACAACAATTAAAATAAATTAAATTTAAAATTAAAATTTAATTAAAATTAAATGAGTCAATAGAACTCAGGGGATCAGACCTGTATCCCAAAACGCACCGCAGCAAACGATTGGGCAAAAACAAAATAAAATCAGGGCAAACAGAGCAGATAAACACACAGAAACGTATTTACTACCTAAAGTGAAACTAGAATTCAGAAAACATTTTAACTTGGTCTCACAAAAACCCTGACCAGACCCAGCCCTGCTTAGCTACTGCAAAGTGGCTGGCTCTACGTATTCAGGCAATTCGTGAGACTTGCCAGAGACGCGGGCTGGGAGAGAACAAGCCCGCCCCAACTAGGTAGAAAATACAAAGACTAAGGCCAGGGAGAAGCCACGCTGTGCAGCTATGGCTGGGGAATAAAAGGCTGTTGGCCTGTAGGGAGACGGGGCAAGAGCTGGGATATAGGCCGGGTGTCCCTAGAAACCCCCCAGAGCACTGGACGATAGGCCAGGGAATGGCTGTGGCTGAGGCCAGGCCGCCTGAGCAGGGTAGAACCCAGACCACCTCCCCGAAAAGGTCCTCATTGCCCCCCACAAGCCGTTCTCCAAATCGCGTTGTTTTTAAAAGCTTGCAAAGCCGCTTTCCAAGAACGCCGCCGAACCACCGCCAAAAACTGCACTCAGCTCTCTCCTTGCTGCTGCCTGATCGGCAGCCGAAATCAAAAGAGGCTGAGTCTTGGGCGGGGGCTGCCTTTTATAGATGCAGCCCCGCCCCTGCTCCACGAGGCTCACGTGGCTGAGCCTCGTGAGCGTCTTCCTTCCTCCCCACCCGGCTCACAACGGTTGCTTCCTGCCCAAACCGTTGGTTGGGCGGGGCAGCGTATTTCCATGATGGTTAAGTCATTCAGAGAACTGAAGAGGGCGAAAGGGACTTATTTTGAGTGTTATTTGTGATAACAAAGTAGCAGAGAAGCTGTTAGTTTCTTGATTGTGGGAATTAAAGTAGAGGATACACCAAGGATTGCATTACTCTCACTGCAAGAAGATCTTAAATGCAGTAAAGAAACTAAGGAACTGATAACGAATCTGCTGACGGCTGCGAGGTTAATCGTAGCTAGGAACTGGACGATTCAAGGAGATTATTGTATTGAAGAATGGTATAAAGAAGTGTGGGACATTGCTATAAATGATAAATTGACATGCAATATTAAAATGAAAAGAGGTATAGTAAAAACGAATGATTTTGAGGGAATCTGGAAAAAGTTCCTAGAGTTTGTGTTTTCTAAGGAAAGCGGGAAACCATCAACAGAAGAAACTATGAGTTTTTGGAAACAGGAATGAGATCCCGAGGCGGGGGGAGCACTGTTATGTTGAGTATGAATATGTTTAATAGCTTAAGTTTGAATATATGATAATAAGGCAATTTTATGTTTATGTATTATGTTATTTTTGTTGTTGTTGTTGAAAAATTATATATATATATATATATATATATATATATATATATATCTGTTAGTTTCTTTATCTGGACTTTGCCCTGAATTTATTGGGTTCTTCTTGGCACAGGGAGACACTTCCAAAGTGCAGCCCAAATCTGGCCTGTGTTATCTGTTGCTACAACTGAAGACAGATCTAAATGCATATGTGACTACTCTAGACCCTGCTCCGCTATGGGCTTCTGGGTGCGGTCCCTTGGACCCAGACTGCCACTCCTAGCAGGAGCACGGACCACTTCCTGAGCGCTTGTGATGCTGAAGTAAGCACTCAGACGCCACCCGCCCAGATGCTGAAATTTCACACTCCCCCCACTCCCCCCAAAGGCAGCCTTAAAGGCTGACACAAGGGTGAAGGCACAAATGCTCCATTTTGCCACGCAGTCAGTCAGCTGCCAAGCACTCAACGGGCCAAGCCTAGCCTCAGAAGAGGCTCACACAGCCCAGCGACCCACAGCAGGAGGCAGCCAGGGGAGATGGAGGGAAGGGGAGTTTGTCCACTCCTTTGCTGCTTTTACTACCACATCAGGTGGTTTTTTTAAAAAAAATAAATAGAGATAAGAATTTTATTAGATTCAATTTATTGTTGTACACTGCCTTGGGAGGCAGTTGCTCTGAAAGACAGCCTATAAATATTTTAAACCAAGAAACGACGATCCGTCGTGGGCAAAATTGGCATGGATCAAATTTCAACTGTCCTGTTGTCCATCGTTTTTGTGTACCGAAGGAACAGGCTGTGCACAGCAGGAACATTTAGAACTGAACTTCCCTCTGAACTTTACTCAATAAACAGAAATTGAAGTTCAGAGCACTTCATTTCAAGGTAAAGCTGATCTACTTAATAGCTAATGTTATTAACTTGGAGACTTCCCATTGGCTAGCTTGCACCTGTACCTTGTACATAAAAAAAATACAAGGTTATGATGATGGTACTTAAAGTAACTCCCTCACAGCAGTATCCAGAGTAGTTCCACTCACTGCTATGGAGCCTTTGGGGACGCTAACGTTGTGCCTGGCATTCGGTCTCTCTTGCCTTCTGTTCCTTGCACTCAGGCACAGGAAACCGGGAAATGAGAACCTGCCACCTGGCCTATTTCCTCTGCCCATCGTAGGGAACCTTCTGCAGCTGAAGACGAGCAAGTTGCCTCAAAACCTCCACGTGGTAAGCTGAGGAACACACCCCTCAACTTTTGTGATGCTGCATAGGGCTACTGCCTGATTGCTAGTTTGTTTTCACTTGCCTGCTTTTTCCAGAGGTGATCCAGGTTCAGTTTATTTTATTTTATTTCACAAATACTTCTGTTTGTGGTTTTGTTTTGTTTTTTTAAAGTTCCTACAGTCTGGAACCCACAAACACCAAAACTGCATGAACTGGTCCTTCTTCAAGCACACACACACACACACACACACACAGCCAGTGGTAGAAAGCCTTCTCAGGAATAAATTCTTCCAGACTAAGGCCGTTGCTAGACAAGGAGTTTGCCTGGGCAAAGAGGAAAGTCTTAACCTGGCGCCAGAAAGATAGCAGCGTTGGCACCAGATGATGCACAGGGGATCCCGGGGTCAGGCCAGGCTAAGTCCTCCCTTGACCCGGGATAACCGGATCCACTTATGGCCCAGCTTTTCCACAGCCCCGGGCTGAGGCCGGGGCTGTGGAAGGTCTAGCTACTTCTGTGGCTTTTCCCGGCTGCTCACTTACTCGTGAGTAGCCGGGAGAAGCCACGCACTGGGCACAGCATTCCATAGGAGCACTCTGCCCATCGGGCCAGGTGGTGGTGGAATCACGAGGGGGGGAGATGGGGGCCGGGGGAAAGAGCGGACCCGGCAGGAGTGATGGGGGGGAAGAGCAGAGCCAGGGTAGGGAGATCATGGATGGGGGGCACAGAGGAGGCATTGGACATGGCAGGTGCGTGATCGGGTGGGCTGGCGATCAGGCGGAGGGGGGCATAAGACATGGCAGATGGGGGAAAAGAAGAACGGGGTCAGGGCATGGCGAGTGGGGGGAGGACAGGCGAGCGAGCAGGCAGGGGGGGCATCAGGCATTGTAGGGGAGAAATCAGGGGCAGGGGGAGCGGGGAACCCTTTATTATTATTATTTTTAAAAAAACCACTTACCTTTCCGTTGGTGCACTCCCGCGCACATGGCCCTTTAACTAAAAAATAATAATATGGAGGACGCGACGGGGCTTTCCCTTACCCCATCGCATGTTACGTGCGGAAAAGGGCGACGGCCCGCGCTAGCTGTAGCGCACCGTCGCCCCTACTCCCCACCGGATTATCAGGTAGGTCTAGCAAAGCCCTAAGAAGAGCACTTAGAGAGCTGCCTGACATTAGAAAAGACAGAAATGTGCGGAGGAATCACTTCAAATGATCCTTCAAATCCAAGAGCATATTAATGACTTAAATTTCTGTACTGTTAATTTTGTGTGGTACATCCCTCATACCTTTGGAGCTTTTTTTATTATTTATTTATTTATTTATTTATTTATCCATCAGAAAGGGAAGCATTTGATCAAGAAATAAAATGAAAGAAAGAAATAAGTTACTGGATACACAATCTCGTAGTGTCCCGAAGTAGCAAAGAAATGCATTGCCCCATGAGAGGAATTGGCAAAAGCCAGAACCATCACTTCGGGCAGTTCTAAAGCAAAGCTTTAGGCCTGTCCGTTGATGATAGGATTGTAGTTGATAGTCTGTAATCCTAGACCAAAGGCAGAATCCAAGGAGCTTTTCACCTTCATTGATTCTCTTGTACCCCACTGAGAGCATCATCACACCTCCTTTTTTTTTTTTTTTACTGATATGTACCCGTGATTTTGGACCTCCATTTCATTAGCAAAGCAAGCGCTGGTCACCTTCACTTTCATTTCATGGTTTATTCACTCTCCCACTCCACCACGCCCCTTCTCCTTCCCCCTCATTTTCATTGGTTCTTGTCCTTGATTGATGTTGTGATAGACGTGGCGTGGCCACCTTGGTTCCATTTTCGGATAACTGCTTCATTATAGCCTATTGGAATTAAGCAAAATGCTTACAGCTCCCTATTTTTTAAAAATAATAAAAAGATGAAAATTGGCAGCTCAATAGCTTGTAAGTAGGGCTTTAGGCATGCCAAGTTTGAAGCTGGTCCCTTCATCAGTTGATTTTTTTTAAAGGATTTTTATTATTTTTTCTCTCTCAAACCATTCCTCCCTCCCCCTATATATACACACAGCACTCTGATTCTCCATTAATCTACCCCTGCACATTTATCGAGGGAGGTTTTATCCTGTACTTTGACAATGCAGAGCTGTGTGGGACTATAAAATGATTTTATTTCTTTTCTTTTTGAAGGGGGGGGGGTGAAGGTGCAGGAACATGCAACACGGTTGCTTGCCAAATTGGCTTTAATGAAAGCCATTTCTGTTTATTTTCCCAATGTACCTGAGGATTGTTTATTTATTTATTTATTTATTTATTTTATTAAACTTATATACCGCTCCCATAGCCAGGGCTCTCTGGGCGGTTTACAGAAATTCTAAAATTGAGGTAAAAACAAGTATACAAAATTTAAAACTCTAAAACACAGACCATACACACATAAAGCATTAAAAACCGATTAAAAATTAAACATGTGGATAATTAGGATGTGCCGCCATATGCCTGGGCAAAGAGGAAAGTCTTAACCTGGCACCGGAAAGATAGCAGCATTGGCGCCAGGTGAGCCTCATCAGGGAGATCATTCTACAGTCTGGGGGCCACCACCGAAAAGGCCCTGTCCTTCGTTGCCACACTCCGAGCCTCTCTCGGAGTAGGCACCCAGAGGAGGACCTTAGATGTTGAACGTAGTGACCGGGTATATTCACGTCAGGAGAGGCGTTCCGTCAGGTATTGTGGTCCCAAGCCGTGTAAGGCCTTTGTTCCATGTCTTTGGTTCTGGATCCGGTGATCCAAAATAAAGAGTTCATTAAAGGGATCTGCCAATGTGCAGGGGAGGGAGCTATAAGCATTTTTGAGCAGCAAAAACCTGTTTGACCAGCTCAGTTCGTTCGACATGGTGTTCTGGAGGAAGAGAACCACCCCACCCTCCTCTTTCTTCAGCAAGCACACGTTCAAAGCACACGCCCTCAACAAAAGAAAAAATGCCAGGACAGCAATACACAGGGGCAGCCGGTGCTTTAATCCCGCATGGAGGAAATGAACCAGATTTTCCCCGCTCCAAACTAAGATGGAAAAGGGAGGGGAAGAGGTGAGATGAGTGCAGGACAGTGATGCTGTCATGTGAGTATCGCGTCGGAAAACCACAAACCAGGCATGACGAGAGTGCAATAAAATGCTGGCGTGATGGAGCTCTGATTCTCTTGCGCAAACAGTGGAAGCCCTGAAACCAATGGAAATGCTCATTTCTCAATTGGGGCAGTTGATGGAGCTCATTTATGTGGTCTCTGCCAACGTGCCCCTAACAGAAACAAGCATTTTCACTCATTTCTGCTTTCCCTGCAAGCACAAAATCTTCCTTCTACATGCGATGGGTCCCACCTTCAGACTGGAATTGGCAAGGTGTAAGGGTGTTGGCAAAGGCATTGGCATCCCTTCAGATTGTGCTCCAGTTTCCTGGGACAAAGCCCATCTGAACCCAATGGGACTTACATTTCAATAAGCATGCAGAGCACAGCACTGTTAAATGGAAATAAATGTCCATTACACCAAAACCTCAGGACTGACGCTGTTTGTTTGTTTTCCTTTCTGGAGGTACTAAAATAAATTTATGTCTAAGTGTATATTGTTTAATAATTACAAATGACTGCAAGTCATTAGAAGGAAAGGCTTATATTTCACAAAATACACATGCTGTGTTTAACTGGGGGTAAATGTCGTCCTACACCCATGGCCTCCCTTCTGAATTGCGGAGGGGGAACGAATTGTTTTCCCTTCGGATATAACAAAATTTAGCCCTACCAGCTGACCTGATATATAGACCCTTCTTATGGTTGCTTCCCACTTCCCAAAATAGTGAAAACTTCTGGAGGGCAACGCTGATGCCACATTTAGTTCCTTGGGTAAATACTAGTCGTAAATGAACTGAAATTAATTGGCTGTACATCCCTAGTGGGAGAAATCAGGCATTCCTATAGCAACTATCTCCCCACCCCAAAACCAACTTGAATAGCTCCTACCCATTAGGAAGCACCCCCACTTTCTGCTTCCAGCTGGAGATTCTCGGGGCTCTCTTTCTCCCCCACCCCCCAAGATGGCTGAACTCCTGTTCAACGTGCTTCCTACTTTGTCTTTCCCCAGCTCAGTGAGAAGTATGGGCCTGTGTTTACGCTGTATTTCGGAGCAGAACGTGTCGTGGTGCTGTACGGCTATGACGCAGTAAAAGAAGCCCTGATTGACCGAGGAGATGAATTTGCAGCCAGAGGAAGCCTGCCAATAGTTGATAAATTAACCAAGGGGCAAGGTATTTTATACCGGTTCACAGGTGGAGGTGGGTAGGGATGGATGAGAATTTACTTTCAGTTGAGTTTAGATAGGGAAGTTCCAAAATTGGCAAAGTTCTCCATATTTAGGACAATGAGAATTTAAGATTAAGAAACATCTAATGTGGGAGAAACCAAAAGGGACAAATTTGTCCATCCAGGACCAGGGCTGTGAGTACTTAGGTCTTAAAATTCTCATTTGGGTCCTCATGTGCTGAATTAGGCCCTTTCTATATCTCCCAGCCTTCCAGAAAGAGGGGGGAGGATCTCGTGATATTCTGTTCGTGAGACTGTCCTGGTGTCAGCACGCATGTGTGAAAGCCCAGGAGGAAGGAGGGCTATTGTGCCCGCCATTATTATTTTTAAAATGGAGATGAGCACATTTGCACTACAAATAAATGTAAGCTTTTTTTAAAAAAAAAATGCTCCCATTCCTCCCCACCCCCAATAGGCCCAGAGTTCCCAAAGAGCTCTGTACCCCATGCCCATTTCCCGCCTCCTCACATTTACTCAAGGGGAGGTGGGATGAAGCAGGGGCAGGTGGCCACACACCTCCCGCAGTCCCGGGATGACCCTGAGATCGTGGGAAGAATTGCGTTTTCCCAGGGTTTATTTATCCAAAAGTTGGAGAAAGCAAAAGTGGCAGGTTCAGTCACCCTGAATGTGCAGTAAGGACTGGATTTTGTGAAATCCACTCCACATGTTTTTTGCATGGATTGTGCAGTTCTGTCATCCATTCACAGCCAGATTCAATTCCCCCTCCTCATTATGTGGAAAAATATGCAAATAATCCTGAAAGAAAGTTTGCAACAATTTACATAATTAAGTTATTCCCTAACATTTAGCATATTGTCTCTTGCATGTTTTCAAGCATGGCATATTTCTCAGTAAAAACTGCTGATCCACAGTTGATTCTGCAGGTCAGAAATCCAAACTCATTTTAGTCCGTCTTGGATTTCTTCAGCATCCCCAGTTAGGACATACATATTTCTGAGAAGAATATTCAACTGGTGTTCAATGAACAAGGAAGCAGCAAAACTCCAACCTTCAGTTCATTTGAAATCAAGAATAAGAGATCCTTGTGGCTCCAAGGTGCCGCTGCTGCTCCCCTCTTCTGCAGGACCAGCCTGCTCTGCCATTTCCATCTCTTCTCTTCTCTCCTTTCCTATTTATTTATTTGTTTATTACATTTTTATACCACCCAATAGCCAAAGCTCTCTGGGCAGTTCACAAAAATTAAAACCATAATACAACAACCAACAGGTTTGAAACACAAATACAAAATACAGTATCAAAAGCACAACCAGGATAAAACCACGCAGCAAAATTGATATAAGATTAAAATACAGAGTTAGAACAGTAAAATTTAAATTTAAGTTAAAATTAAGTGTTAAAATACCGAGAGAATAAAAAGGTCTTCAGCTGGCGAGGGAAGGAAAACAGTGTAGGCGCCAGGCGGACCTCTCTGGGGAGCTCATTCCACAGCCGGGGTGCCACAGCAGAGAAAGCCCTCCTCCTAGTAGCCACCTGCCTCACTTCCTTTCCTAGGAATTATATTCAGCAATGGAGAGAGATGGAAGCAGATACGACGTTTTGCCCTCACCATTCTACGCAACTTTGGGATGGGAAAGAAAAGCATTGAGGAGAGGATCCAGGAGGAAGCGCAGTGTCTGATGGAAAGCTTCCGGGACACACATGGTGGGTCTCTACTACTCATCATCTCCTTGGGTTTTGTTGAGCAAGCAGCCTGCCGTAAATGCACCTTCTTCCATCTTGGTACCCTGTTTCCTTGGGATGGGACAGAATTTCCTTCAGTGCACATTTTGATTAGGACTAACACACACATACACACCAATTTTTATTTTTTTTAAAAAAAAATCACACTTCCTGAATTAATAGGTGAACCAGAACACATTATGGTTGGGTATTCACATTTCTCAAAATTAGCTGTGTTGGGGAATGAACCCAAGAGGCAACAAGCAATGTAAGTAGCTAGCTGCAGTGGTGCAATGTGCAGATGCTGGAGGTGAAGGAGAAACTGGATACAAAGGCGAGAGAGGAGAGAAAGAGAGAGCAGTGTGGACCTGAGCTGGGAGATGTTGCAACACTGAGGGCCTTGCTAGACCAGGGGTTAGCACAGTGTGAGGCCTGTGCTCATTCCTGTGTGTCCAGATGACGCACAGGGGATCCCGGCCTCAGCCAGGCCTCGAGCAGCCCTGGCACTGTGCTAACAGGAACCGCTTGTAGTGCACTTCTTCCCGCGATCCCGTCCTCAGGTCGGGCTGAGGCCAGGACCGCGGGCGTGTAGCCAGGTCCACCACTTTTCCCGGCTACTGGATTTACTCCCAAGTAGCCGGGAAAAGCGGCAGACGGGCCGCAGTGCTCCACAGGACGGGCTACAGTGGGGACATGGGGTGGGTGGGAAATGGAGGATGGAGAATCGGGGGGAATCACGGCCCAGGGGAAATCGTGGGGGAAATTGTGGGTGGAGGGGGACATCCGGCAGGGGATTGGACATTGCGGGCGGAGAAAGGAGAATGGGGCCAGAGGGCGGGCGGGGATCGGACATCGCAGGCAGGGGGAGCAGGCGGGGGAAGGAGAATGGGGCCAGGGGGCAGGCGGGGCCGGGCAGGGGATCGGACATCGCGGGCAGGGGTGGGGGGCAGGGGAAGGAGAATGGGGCCGGGGGGAGATTGTGGATGGTGGGGAAGGAGATTTTTTTAAAAAACCCTACTTACCTTTCCTGCCTCCTGTGGCTTTAAAAATTAAAAAATGGTGGCCACGACAGCTCTCCTCCAGAGCTCGTCGCGGCTCACGGCTGAGTAAGGGCAAGATCTCGCGTTATTCATAATGTGAGGTCTCTCCTCCTCTTCCCCAGATTCTCACTTAGATCTAGCAAGGCCCTGAGTGGAACAGGGCACACTGTCAGGGATTTAAAAAAATCACCCCAATCTAAGGGCAAAGTGAACCTGTCACAATTTGCCTACCTCATCTAACAGATGAGGCCTTGCCACGGCCTCCATCTAGGATTTGTACAAGCATCGCTGCTGGATTGGGAAGGGGGACAGAGGAGAGTCCTCTCACAGCCAGGGCCTTGGTGGTGGTACCAGGAGCCAAAGTGGTTCCTGCTTGAAAAAACAGTGAAGATCATTGAGGTAGAGAGAGTCAAGAACCCTTTCTCTGATCTACTGCAAGTTACCCAGTGGTTTACCTACTGCCTACTCTCTGCCAAGACCTGTTGAGACTGTACCACTACCAGTCTTAGTTTTGGGCCATTTCCAGATGTCTGCCTCTTACAGACGAATGTTCCCTATGGATAAATCTGTGTGGGGTTGGGAGGTTGGGGGGAGTTCAACACCCTGGCACCCCGGATTGGTCTGATACAATTTCATTGATTTGTTCGAACTTGAAGATCTTCCCTTTTACCCCATAAATAGCAAATAGCACAGCTTGTTGGTGTAATTTGCGTAACTTGCAGAAATTCCATATATAATTTGCATAGTATGTGCACATTGTGGCCATATTTTGCAGAAATTACAGCCAATTAGTGCATGAAGAAGGTTTGTGGTTCAATCCCTGGCATCTCCAGGTAGGGCTAGAAAAACTCCTGCCTGGATTCCTGCCTGTCAGTGTCAACAATATAGGGCTTAATGAACCAGTGATCTGACTCAGTTTAAGGCAGTACTTTATGTTGAAACAATGGCCAATCAACTGCCTTTGGAAAACCCACAAGAAAGACCCACTCATGTTCAGTTCCTGTGGGATGATTTATGCCAGGGGACAACAATTTCCTGACTAGAACCTGCATAGTTCTAGCATTCTCTCCAGTGGCTTGGAGGGGATTGAGGCCCATGGAACATGAGGCTATCCACAATTGTCTGTAAAGCCTAAATGGGAGAGAGTCCCCTGCCAGCAAATGCCACCTTTGATTGCCTAAACATTGGAGTCATCTTTTTTTCCCCTCCCACTTCCAGGGATTCCCTTTGATCCAACCTTTCTGCTCAGTTGTGCTCCCGCCAATGTCATCTGTGCCATTGTCTTTGGGAAACGATATGAGTATATCGACAACAGGTTTCTAGCACTTAGGACCTTAACAAACAACAATTTCCAGCTTTCAAGCTCTATTTGGGGACAGGTAGGTGCAACCCTGTCCAGCCAATGGGGCATTTTCATGTAAACTAAAGTTGACTTTTGCATGGCATATTGTGTATGTTATTTATTAGGCATGTGCTCCGCTCCGATTAGGAGCGTAGAAGCAGTAGCGGATTGGCCTGCTCCGCCTTACCCAGAGGCGGAGTAGGAGTGGACCACGGACCCCTAGAAGCAAGGCGAAGAGAAGCGGCCATTTTTCGGAGCTCCTAGTTCAAGCGGAGCGCTCCGGTCGCCATCTTGAAAACATTTCGCCCATAGGATTGCATTGCGGCAAATAATCGTGGATAACTACGTTGTTTTTGAAGCTATCGTTCTGGAAATTCTTGTGCACAGAGAGTCATGGATGGGGGTCATTTTGAGACTACTCTCACCTCTCTGCGTCGTGCGGGTCGCGTGCTATATTTTTTTGAAAATCGGGTCAACCGCGTGGCTCAAACGGTGATTTTCGGCTTTTTGCCCATAGGATTGCATTGCGGGAAAGAATTGGGGATAACTGGGGGGGGGGTTTAAGCTATTGTTCTGAAAATTCTTGTGCTTAGACAGTCGTGGATGGGGGTCATTTTGAGACTACTCTCACCTCTCTGTGTCATGTGGTTCGCGTGCTATATTTTTTTAAAAATCGGGTAAACAAACATTACAAACAGGGACAGTGCGGGTCAAACGGAGGTTTTCACCCATAGGATTGCATTGCGGAAAACAATCGGGGATAACTGGGTTGATTTTTAAGCTATCGTTCTGAAAATTCTTGTGCTCAGAGAGTCGTGGATGGGGTCATTTTGAGACTACTCTCACCTCTCTGCGTCGTGCGGGTCGCGCGCTAGAATTTTTTAAAAAATCGGCAGGAAAAATACCTTTTTCAAAGGGCTGAGGGGCAGAGTCAGCTCCCGGTCATGATCACATGATCCCAAACTTAGAGGAGGGCATAGGCAAAACAGGTAACTTGGGATTCTGGGAAACTTCTCTTTCTTCATCTGAACGGGCTTTTCCCAGTGTTTTTTAACACAGTAGCCCCACCAAATGCACAAACACAACCTGAAATCATATACTAAGCCAAGAATAAGAGATAGAAACACAGCACTGCTACCCACCCTAACTTTGGGGAACAACTGAAAAGATGTGGTGCAAGGGGATGAGCTCCCCTAGGGCATCTCATCGTGGACGTGCCCCCACTCTCTCCTGCACTGGAAGTCCATTAGAGCCTTCCAAAGAGAGTAAAACGGTGGAGCAATGCCTATTATGAGTCGAAGTGAGCGTTTACTTCTTAGTGGTGGAGCGATGCCTGTTATGAGTTGAAGTGAGCATTTACTTCTTAATCTCAGAGCTGTTGGTGGCTGTCTTGAGTTGAACTGGCAGCTGCTTCCCCCTCCCCCGGGCACGTCCCCCTATTGCTGGTAAAAGACAGATATAGCCTTTTTAAAAAAATTCTTCTTGCTGTTTATTGAGCAACACTGCTGCTTTTAATTCCACCCCTCCTTTGTTTATTTATTGATTTAATCCATTTTATATGCATTACTGGCTTATCCTTGGCTCACTTCCTTATGCCCCCAGAAATGCCAGCTGCATGCCTGCCTGCCTTCCCTCCCTCCTCCCCTGCCCACCTCGCAGGGATGTTGTGTGTGTGTGGCTTTGACTCAGGGGAGAAGTCCTTCCTGCGCTCACTTGGAGTTTTGGAAGTTCCAAATTTTGCAGGTTTAAGCCCCGCCAAAAAACAGGGGATGATGGGACTGCCTTGAGTCTCGGCGTGCGGCGTATGTATCCCTGGATAAGCTGTCATGGTGGTGAGTTTGAGGGTTTTTTTTAACGTGCAAAATTGACGGAGCTATGGAAAGGGGTGTTGGATTTTCATAAATTCCCCAAAAATCAGGGGATGATGGGACTGCCTTGAGTCTGGGCGTCCATGTGGACACATGGATAAGCTTTCATGGTGGCGAGTTTGAGGTTTCTAACGTGCAAATTGACGGAGCTATGGAAAGGGGTGTGAATGGGGTGCCCGATTTTCAAAAATTCCCCAAAAATCAGGGGATGATGGGATTGCTTTGAAACTTGGCGTGCGTGTGTATACCCCCATGAGGTGTCATGGTGCCAAACGTGAGGTTTCTAACTTGAACAGAAAAAAAGTTGTTTACTTTTTTAGCTTTCAATGCAAGCCTATGGGGGGGGGAAAACGGAGCTCCGATCCGGATCCGGAGCTCCGAGCGGAGCGGAGCGGAAGTGGGCGGAGCGGCAGCGGGGCGGAGCGGCCCGATCTGAAAAATGGCGGATCTGCAAGTGAAGCGGAGCGGGGGGTCTGTGCACACCCCTATTATTTATATAGTACCCCACCAATTTTATTTTGTTTTGTTGCAGCATTTATACCTGGCCCTTTAATTAATTCTGATATCTTCATCCATCAGCTGTGGGACAGAAATGAGTGATAGTCCGGGGGTTCAGTTTTCAGAAGAACCACATTGGAGATCTCTCTCTCTCTCTCTCTCTGGGTATCAATCCCAATGTCTGACGTTGGACCCCCACTTTCAGTCCTTGTGTTTGAACATTTGTGTGCTCTTGCTCTTAAGGGACCTCAAGTAATCTGACTGTATTTGGGATGAAGAACCAGTTGGCTTTTACCCTGTTATTGACCCCCGGAACATGTGCAGCTGTCCTTGAAAGAGAGAATTATTGCAAGTGGGTGATTCATCTCTTCCTCCGTACCCTTTAGCTCTACAACTTCTTCCCCTCTGTCATGGAATACATCCCTGGGCCTCATCATCGACTGATGGAAAACCATCTATTACAGATGGCGTTTGCTTCAGAGGAGATTAAAGAGCACAGGGCTACAATGGACCCCAGCACACCTCGGGATTTTATTGATTGCTTCCTTATTAAAATGGACGAGGTAAGGCATGTATCGTACACCTGGAGCTTCCCCAAAAGGAGTTTCCTTGGCCTTCCCTTTGGGCAGCTTTTCCCATGGCTGATCTGCTCTTGCAGTTGGGAAGTTCTTCTGCAAGATTAAGATTAGTCCTTGGATGAAAAACATTTTAGGCTCTGAGGGCCACATCTAGGGGCTGGGAGCCATACATGCAGTTACACAAAAGAAATTCTTGCCAATCTGAACAGAGGGCTTCAGCTATTTGGTGGTATAGAAATACAATAACAAATAAGTACAAAAAAGAACAACTGTCCATTTTGAATAACAGGGGCAGGTAGGCAGAACACAGGGAAAACCCGATTCTTATCTTCAGTCACTGACCAGAGATAAGAGTGATGCAAAAAAAGCATTTTTAAGTCTGGTGTTCCTTAAATATTGTGTTCTTTAATTACTTTTAATATAGCCCCTCAAAATTCTTCACCCTATTTGTAGGCTGAGAAATTAGGGGGGAATGGACAATTTCATCCAAGTATATCAAATTTCTCCAGGGGAAGGAGAAATTCTCCAAACAATTTTCACAGGTAGGCATCACCATTGGAAAGGGTTGTAGAACACTTTCTTTCATTTGTTCTTTCTTCATAAGTTTATTTTTGGCTGTTTTGTTCTGTTACTGTAAGTGGCAACAACATCAACTATGTTGGCAGCTTGGGCCCCTTTTTGCATCCCTCCACGATGCCCCATATACACTTCTGGGCATTGAGGGGAGGGAATGCAGTGGTGATGATGATGATGATGAAAATATGGACAAAATTCTGAAAAGTGTCCTTTTCTTTCTAGGAGTTAAGAAAAGGAAAAGCTCAGGACTTTTCTGAGAAATATATATTCTGAGAAATTTCAGCTCCGCTCTTGTTGTCATTCTTCAGGGTTCAGCACCTTCCCTGGGGTCATCCAAATGTTACATTTCTGTGGGGTGATTGTGGATACATCTTGCCTCTAATGCAAGTGCTGACAACACCACTCTTGTAGGCGATGTGGGGGTGGGCAGCGTTGCATCCAGCAACAGGGAAATGGTGCAGCTAACACTTTGCCAAATGCTGTCCTCCAATTCCCTAGGGGGGAAAAGTCTTCCCCATAGAAGAGGCTTCCAATTTTTTGCCTTGTTCATTTTATAATTCATTTGTAATGGGTGTTGGTGGTGTTTTTGACCTTACTTAATCCCAGTGAGGATTTTCTTTTTTATGAGTTCCTATCTCTCCTCTCTCATCTCACACTATTGCCCCGCTCGTGCTCTTCGCTCCTCTGATGCCATGTTTCTCGCCTGCCCAAGGGCCTCTACTTCCCTTGCTCGGCTTCGTCCATTTTCGTCTGCTGCCCCTTACGCCTGGAACGCTCTTCCAGAACATTTGAGAACTACAAGTTCAACCACAGCTTTTAAAGCTCAACTAAAAACTTTTCTTTTTCCTAAAGCTTTTAAAACTTGATGTTGTGCAGACTTCTACTGTTACTTTCTACTGTTAGTTTTTCCCTACCCTGTGCCTGCTTACCCTACCCTGTACCTGTTTGCATTCTCTTCCCCTCCTTATTGTTTTACTATGATTTTATTAGATTGTAAGCCTATGCGGCAGGGTCTTGCTATTTACTGTTTTACTCTGTACAGCACCATGTACATTGATGGTGCTATATAAATAAATAATAATAATAATATGAATGGGCAACCCCCAGGGCAGCCATTTTGTGAGAATGCCCATGAAACTCTCCCAAAATTCCAAACATGCCCACTGATCCATAAATGTTGGGGACCATTCCTCTGGAGTTCATCCACACAGGATCTGTCTCTAGGCCCACACCCTTAATAATCTTTGTCATCTCCCTCTATTCATTTGATGCTTGTCCGCATCCTTCATGGGTGGTGATTATGTCCAGGAGTAAAAACAGCACTGGTGCTGTGACTCAGGCCACAGCTAGACCTAAGGTTTATCCTGGGATCATCCAGGGTTCGCCCCTGCCTGAGCACTGGATCCCCTGTGTGTCACCTAGATGAACAGGTTTGACCTCTGGACGATCTAGGGATAAACCTTAGGTCTAGCTATGGCCTACTTCATCTTTGCAAAAGATGCCCTAAATGTGGTGACCAACAGTGGAATAAAAAAAATAGCACTTCCCATCAGACCTATTTGTTCACGTTCACTTTAATCCATCTAAATTCAGCCTTTCAGAAAGTTTGAATAATGCAGCTAAACTATTTTCTGCCCACACACAACAGCAGGCATTCTCGGATGAGACTGATTATCAACTGCAGTTTTGTTTTAAGCAAGGTCCTACAGAAAGGACAAACATAAAAAAAGCCTTTCATCATCATCATCATCATCATCATCATCATTCTTCCTGTGATTTTTAAACCCATATTCCAGATTGGGCGTATTTTACCAATTGGTTTTCTTTTGATGTTGCTGTTGCTGCTGTTGTTGCTATTGTTGTTTCTTAGATTGTTTTGATATAATATTTTACTGAGCACAATTATATTAACTCCCTCAATTATGCTGTACTTTTCTCCAGGAGATACATAATGAGGCCTCTGTGTTTAGCACTGACAATTTGGCTTACGCCACACTTGACTTGTTTGAGGCAGGGACTGAGACAACCAGCACTACACTCAGATATGGGCTCTTGATTCTCCTGAAATACCCAGAGATACAAGGTATGATAAATCTTGCTCCTAAATCCAAAAAGTCTCAATTCACATCATTTCTCACCCTTCAGCTTCTCCAGGTGTCAAGATTCCTTCCTTGTTCTGGATCCCATGAGCAAATCCTTGAGGTTCTCTTGCCTCCTTAATGGACCCACTTTCCTTCTTTTACCCTCCCCTACCCAGTTACATAGGGTTTAGACTGCAGATGTGGGGTGATTGCCACACCAAACACTCTAGGTTTAACACAACAGTTTACTAGTAAATTGAACCAACCAATTTACAAAGTATTTATTCAATAGAGCTGAGTGATTCAAAGGCATTAAAGGAAAAGAAAAGTTGCAAAATGCAACTTCTCCTACCCTAGCTGTACTTTAAACTTCCTTGGGCTACTTCTTCAGCCCTCTAGGCCTAACCTTATTACCTTGCCTCTGTAGCCCTCAACGTTTCACACAATGTCACAATGAAGTCATCATATCAATGCTGGATGTCTGTTTAGTTGCCCAGAATGATTCCATATAGACTTGTATGGTGAAGTTGGGATGAATTCCGGCAGAGGTCTACAAACCTTTTCAGCAACATTTTGAATTTTGGAGAAATCGCATGGGCATGGACCACAAAATGCCTGCCAAGGTGGTTTGGAGTTTGTGAAAAGGGGCATAGTTGCACATGAAATCTGGAAAAAATGCTTAACACAAAAAGATGAGAAACTGAAAAGCTTTTTTTTAAGAAGAAAAAAAAGGGCGGGGAGAGAAAATTCAGGTGCCATAACCACGTTTAACTTCCTTCCTTCGTTTATTGCTCATTCTCATTCCCTGTTTACTGATGGATAACTGAGGCTGAAGATGCTGAAATATAGTTTTTGGCTATTGTGATGAGGAACACGAGTTACCGAAGTTGGATCAGAATATTCAAACCACCTAATGGACATTGTGATGTGATATGTTGGTTGTACCGTCAATGAAATTTGAAGGATTCCTATGAGGTGTCCCAAATGTTTGTGCAATGGTGTTAAATTTCATTCCTCTTATTATAGAGAAAGTACGCAAAGAAATTGACCAAGAAATTAGCCGAACACGAAGACCTTGCATGGCAGATCATGGACGGATGCCATACACAGATGCTGTTATTCATGAGATCCAGAGGTTCATCTCCTTCATTCCAATTAATGTTCCCCATGCGGTGCTCAAAGACACTCCCTTCAGGCAATATATCATCCCAAAGGTTGGTTTTCAAGAGCCATCGTTTTCATACAAGCGATGGGATTGGCTTAGGCTATTTCTTACAGGCTTATAGCAGGGATTTCCCCCTTTTCCACTTCAAGTTGGGGTGCCACAGGGCTTAGTACTTGGCCCTTTGTTGTTCTCTTTATACATGTTATCGTTAGGTAATCTTATTCATTCTCATGGCCTCCAATATCACCTGTATGCAGACGATACACAATTGTATCTCTCTTCTCCCAAACTTTCTTCTGATGTTCAGGCTAGGATCTCAGCCTGTTTGTCTGACATCTCAGCCTGGATGCTTCAGCGTCGCTTAAAACTAAACATGGCGAAAACAGTTTTGCTTGTCTTCCCTCCCAAACCGTCCCCTCGCTCTTCATTCTTTGTTACTGTTAATAATGTCACACTTTATCCGGTGGAAGAAGCTCGTAGTCTTGGCTTCATTTTTGATTCTTCACTTTCTTTCTCCTCACATATCGAGGCTGTAGCCAAGTCCTGCCGTTTTTTTCCTATATAATATTGCTAGGATCCGTCCGTTCTTATCTGAATCTTCTGCTAAGACCCTTGTCCATGCATTGGTTATCTCCCATTTGGACTTTTGTAATCTTCTTTTGGCTGGTCTTCCTTATGCTCATCTCTCCTCTTTGGTCTCTCTTCACCATTCTGCAGCTAAGATTATTTTCTTGGCTCGTCGTTTTGGCCATGTTTCTCCTTTGGTGAAATCTCTTCATTGGCTTCCGATCCCATATAGAATTCAGTATAAGCTTCTTTTGCTGACATTCAAAGAGTGTCATGGTCTTGCACCTTCTTATCTTTCTTCTCTCATTTCACTTTACCATCCCCCTTGTACCCTCCATTCTTCAAATGTTATGTTGCTCTCCTGCCCAAGAATTTCTCTCTCTCTTGCCCGGCTTCGCCCATTCTCTCTGGCTGCCCCGTTTGCTTGGAAAGCTCTTCCAGAGCAACTACGTACCATGAGTTCCATTGTAGATTTTAAAACGCGTTTGAAAACTCATTTGTTTTCAATAGCTTTTGGTATTTTAGCTTGATTTACTGTTCTTATTACTATGATTATTCTTATTTCTGCTTTGTGAACCCCTTTCCCCCTTCATATGTTTTAATGTGATTTTAGATTGTAAGCCTCTAGGCAGGGTATCAGTGTTTTATTTGTATATTTTGTACAGCACCAAGTACATTGTTGGTGCAATAATAATAATAATGCAAAATATCTGACTCAATTATTTATTTATTTATTTATTTATTTATTTAAGTATTTTTATGCCGCCATTCAGCCAAAAAAGGCTCTCATGGCGGCTTACAAAAGTATTTCTTGACAGTCCCTGCCCACAGGCTTACAATCTAAAAGACATGACACAAAAGGAAAGGGGATTGGGAGGGAGGAGGAGGAGGAGGGGGGAAAGGAAAGCAAATTCAGGCACTACAATCTTAGTTGGAAAGTTCAGCAGTTACAGGGGACAGCAGGAGGGAGGGGGCTCTCAGCTGGAGCTGGAGCCAGGCACGGTGGAGAAATGCCTGGCTGCTGCTTCCTCCCTCATGGTGGCCTCTGCAGTGACAGTTGGTAGCAGGAGGGAGGGGGCTCTCAGCTGGAGCTGGACCCAGGCACGGTGGAGAAATGCCTGGCTGCTGCTTCCTCCCTCATGGTGGCCTCTGCAGAGACAGTTGGTAGCAGGAGGGAGGGGGCTCTCAGCTGGAGCTGGACCCAGGCACGGTGGAGAAATGCCTGGCTGCTGCTTCCTCCCTCATGGTGGCCTCTGCAGAGACAGTTGGTAGCAGGAGGGAGGGGGCTCTCAGCTGGAGCTGGACCCAGGCACGGTGGAGAAATGCCTGGCTGCTGCTTTCTCCCTCATGGTGGCCTCTGCAGTGGCAGTTGGTAGCAGGAGGGAGGGGGGGCTCATGGGCCAGATGTGGGCCCGCAGGAGTGACCCACTCAGAGAGCTCTGCTGTTATCTCTTTTTTTCGGGAAGGAAGAAAAAAACTTTCAAAACAAAATCTTTGCCCCACTGATAACAATGTCCCAACTGCAGAATGGCATACAAGGGTAATTTATAGACGACCTGAAGGTAGTCAGCCTTACACTTTGGTGGCAAATTCTCTAACCTGCTTTTTTACTCTCTCAAGGGCACCACCATATACCCTGTACTGAACTCGGTGCTGCATGACAGCAAAGAATTTCCAAACCCTGAAGAATTTGACCCATGGCATTTCTTGCACAAAGATGGCACCTTCAGGAAGAGCAACTACTTTATGCCCTTCTCAGCAGGTAAAGTCATCCCTCCCCATTGGATAGTACCTAATAGAAGTGCAACTCATTTTTTGCCCAACACATTTTTTTTCCAGTTTCCGTAATATTTCTGCATTGTGGCAGTGAGGTGGCAGCTCCTTCCTGATACTGCTCACACTGGAGTGACACAATGACTATGACACATGAACTGACACATGGTTTGCTGACGAGTAAAGAGAGCCACCAATTGGCTATCAGAGCTCTTGTTGGCTTGGACACAATGCAATGCAGGTGGGATTTCATTATCTTCTTGGTTGTAGGCCATGACATCTGAAGCAGCTACATGAACCTTTTCCCTCATTGGGACATTGTACACATGGTGTAGAGCCACAGCTGGGGAGGTATGAGGGATTTGTTTCAGTTCACTTTAGATCAAGCTTTACCCATTGTACACGTTCTGGACTGAGCACGGAATAGGACACAATCTGTGGTAGAAGTCTGTACATTTATGCGATTCACAGACCAGAGAAAAATATTTTTGACACCGTACACCACAGATGCTGAAGAAGCAGAAGTAGATCAGTTCTATGAGGATCTGCAGCACCTACTGGATAATACACCAAAAAGAGATGTTGTTTTCGTTACAGGAGACTGGAACGCTAAGGTGGGTAGTCAAATGACATTTGGAATTACAGGTAAGCATGGTCTAGGAGAACAAAATGAAATGGAACATAGGCTGATAGAATTTTGCCAGGACAACTCACTGTACATAACAAACACTCTCTTCCAACAACCTAAAAGACGGCTTTATACATGGACTTCACCAGATGGCCGACACCGAAATCAGATTGACTACATCCTTTGCAGCCAAAGGTGGCGGACATCTATACAGACGGTAAAAACAAGACCTGGAGCTGACTGTAGTTCAGATCACAAACTTCTTATTGCACAATTTCGAATCAAAGTAAAGAGAATAGGGAAGACCCACAGATCAGTCAGATATGAGCTCACTAATATTCCTAATGAATATGCAGTGGAAGTGAAGAATAGATTTAAGGGACTAGATTTAGTAGATAGGGTCCCAGAAGAACTATGGACAGAAGTTTGCAACATTGTCCAAAAGGCGGCAACAAAAAACGTCCCAAAGAAAAAGAAAACTAAGAAGGCAAGATGGCTGTCTGCTGAGACACTGGAAGTAGCCCAAGAAAGAAGGAAAGCAAAAGGCAACAGTGATAGGGTGAGATATGCCCAATTAAATGCAAAATTCCAGAGGTTAGCCAGAAGAGATAAGGAATTATTTTTAAACAAGCAATGCGCGGAAGTGGAAGAAGACAATAGAATAGGAAGGACAAGAGACCTCTTCCAGAAAATTAGAAACATCGGAGGTAAATTCCAGGCAAAAATGGGTGTGATCAAAAAACAAAGATGGCAAGGACCTAACAGAAGCAGAAGAGATCAAGAAAAGGTGGCAAGAATATACAGAAGATCTGTATAGGAAGGATAATAATATTGGGGACAGGTGAGATGGTGTGGTCAGGGAGTTAGAACCAGACATCCTGAAGAGGGAGGTTGAATGGGCCTTAAGAAGCATTGCTAATAGCATTGTTTTTATGATGGTTTTAATTTTTGTGAACCACCCAGAGAGCTTCGGCTATTGGGCAGTATATATAAATAAATAAATAAATAAAGGCAGCAGGAGACGATGGTATCCCAGCTGAACTGTTTAAAATATTGCAAGATGATGCTGTCAAGGTGATGCATGCCATATGCCAGTAAATTTGGAAAACAAAAGAATGGCCATCAGACTGGAAACAATCAACTTATATCCCCATACTAAAAAAGGGAAACACTAAAGAATGTTCAAACTATCGGACAGTGGCACTTATTTCACATGCCAGCAAGGTAATGCTCAAGACCCTGCAAGGTAGACTCCAGCAATTCATGGACTGAGAATTGCCAGATGTACAAGCTGGGTTTAGAAAAGGCAGAGGAACTAGAGACCAAAATCTCAGATATGCAGATGACACCACTTTGATGGCTGAAAGCGAGGAGGAGCTGAGGAGCCTTATGACGAAGGTGAGAGAAGAAAGTGCAAAAGCTGGGTTGCAGTTAAACCTCAAAATAACCAAGTTTATGGCAACCAGCTTGATTGATAACTGGCAAAGAGAGGGAGAAAACGTGGAGGCAGTGACAGGGCGCAAAGATTCCTGCAGACACTGACTGCAGCCAGGAAATCAGAAGACGTTTACTTCTTGGGAGGAGAACAATGACAAATCTTGATAAAATAGTTAAGAGCAGAGACACCACACTGACAACAAAGGTCCGCATAGTTAAAGCAATGGTATTCCCTGTAGTAACCTATGGCTGCGAGAGCTGGACCATAAGGAAAGCTGAGCGAAGGAAGATAGATGCTTTTGATTTGTGGTGTTGGAGGAAAATTCTGAGAGTGCCTTGGACTGCAAGAAGATCAAATCAGTCCATACTCCAGGAAATAAAGCCAGACCGCTCACTTGAGGGAATGGTATTAAAGGCAAAACTGAAGTACTTTGGCCACATAATGAGAAGACAGGATACCCTGGAGAAGAGGCTGATGCTAGGGAAAGTGGAAGGTAAAAGGAAGAGCCAAGACCAAGGGCAAGATGGATGAATGATATTCTGGGGGTGACAGACTTGACCTTGGGGGAGTTAGGGGTGGCAACGGCCAACAGAAAGCTCTGGCGTGGGCTGGTCCATGAAGTCACGAAGAGTCGGAAGCGACTGAATGAATAAACAACAAAACATACATTTGAAAAAATGCACATGAAAAAGTGTGTATCTTTCAAAAATGCACACAAATATGCTTTAATCAATGGGAGACAAATGCATACATTTGAAAAATACACACAAAAATATTCACAGATTTTCATGACAAAAGGGTGTGTGTGCAAAGTTCACAATCTCATACAGACTCAAGTCAGAATGACACCTTTTTATTGTGAATATGAACAAAACAATCGAAGTGCATCAAATGTCTTGAACGTGGTTTTAGAACCTTCACCAAGTATTCCTCGGCTAGCTGAAAGGATTCAGTAAGCTTGGTGGAAAACGCCGACCAAAGTTGTGAAGATATTTTTCTGGTTCTGGTTTGAGCAATGACACTTTGGTGCCTATCTTACTGGTTACATCAGATCCTGTCAGAAAATGGGTAGCAAGAAGGACATTTGTGGTAGTACCTATCTTGTCCAAAAGAGTAGGCATTGGTATGACATCTGTTGATGCCTTTCTTATCCATAGTTCAGAGAGTCCATTATCATTAAGAAACTTGTAGAAATGAATGAATAACACAAAAACATCTGTGTCGTTTGCCAACACAACAATATGCTGCAAGCCTTGTATAACGGCGTGGAAAATGTGAGGAATAATACGTAAGTCGGCCTCCTCAATAGTTACTTGAAGAGTATCCTTGATTTCTGTGAAGCTTCCACCTTTTATTGCTAATGCAGGAGTAGGTCCACTTTCAAGCAACAGACCACTAAGGATAGTTTCCCATTGTCAATTAGCAGATACCATCTTCAGAAACTTACTCAGGGCATCATGAATAAAACTTTTGTTGTCAACTGACACCCAAAATCTTTCCATCTGCACAGGAAGTTTTGCATTGGTAGCAATGGAAGTCAACGGTAGAGGTTGCACAGAAGACCTTCTTTCTCTCTCAGCATTTTTTATTGATGTTTGAAGGTAGCTGTCAAAAACATAGTCAACATGACTGAATATACAGATGGCATTCACATTACTGTCAAGGATTGTAAATAGGTCTTCAAATGTGTCACTTCCCTTAACTGCCTACTTTCGCAACTGATTCATGACATCAACAACCACACAGGTTTTCAGGGTATGTCCTTTTTGGAAATTTCTGAGACCTGGGGTTTCTACTTTTTTTTTTTTTTGCCAACTCAGACATGAGTTGAGACTTCATGGGCTTGGTAGTAGCACCATTCTCATCTAATAATGAAGAAGGTGACAAATCATAGGATAGAATTTCTGCCATTGTCATTCCTCTCTCTTTGGCAATATCAACTTTTCTCTGAACCATCAATTGATCTTTGATGACATTTTTCATAGTTTGTTTTTTTGTCTTCATATGTTGTGTTGGACTTAGAAAAGTGGAGAGTTTTTGCTGGTGAATAACTTCCGATAGTGGTTTTGAGCGGGTTATAAACCTTTCCTCTCAAAAAAAGAAGAAAATTTCTTGTGCAGCTGTCAGAAATTGGTGCATCTTCTGGGCATTCAATGCTGGAACAAATTCATTAGTTAGAATGTTTTGAAGCTTGACTTCACCTTTTACAAGGTGTGGGTTTTCTCTGCTTTCAACATACTGGAGCATCTGTTGCATATTGGTTTCTATTCTACTTCTGAGGCTTCCTGTTAATTCATGATGCATTATCAGCTCATAGTCAAATGGTTTAATGTTCATCAGCCCTTGAAATGTTTTTCTTATGAGGAGGATTTCATGATAAGCAAGCTCCCATTCAGCAATGTATTCCCTTCTTTTTCTTTGGCCAATGATCCCTCCGGCTGACTTCTGAGAGCCGTTTATTGTTTGTTCGAGAGCCATGTCAATTCCCACTGCATTAAACTTGTCATTTGTTCTTCGAACAACAAAATGACCTTTTTGGAACTGGTCATATACATCAGGATAACTAGTCTCAAGATTAAGAATTTGCTCGAAGAACAGTAAACCCCATCTCAAATAGTTGATTCTATCAAAAATCTGGGAAATTGGAAGGCCATCCTTCACCGTGTGCAGGTACAGGTTCCAGTTCCCCTTCCTGTCCACACTTATTAGGTTCTTCAAAAGACTTATCAGATGCAAGAATCCTTCCAGATATTTGCACTGCTCAGAATTCTTAGCTTGTTCCTGTGTGAAATCATCCAAGGATTTCAATGTTTCTTCTGATGTTGCTATCAGTTGTTGGAAGTTCAGTTTTGCGTCTTCAGTTGTTGAGTGTTGCAAACAATGGAGCACATCACCGACTTGTGTTACTAATCCGGCATCATCCTCAATGGTACTCAAAAATGCTTTCCATTTAAGCCTCCCTACTACTTCTGCTAGCATAAACATTCCTTTTCCTGACCTTACGGAATTGCTACCTTTGAGGACTACACTTGGACCAAAAACATGGACGTTGGCTAACCCGCTGCCCGTTATGTATTTCCCAATGCACATAATTTTAGTCATATAGAAGGATCCCAGGAGTAGCACAAGGTCTGGGAATTCATTTGTGATCAACAGAATTTCTGCGGCAATATGGAAAACGCCTTCATCACATGCAACTGGCAGTGCTCGTTGATCAAGATGTAAAAGCAAGCTTTGAAAATTCTTCATACATGAGTACACAGTATCATATGCTGTCACTGGGTAAGGCATTATTGGGAGAAAAACGAGATCTTGTAGCGGAACATTATCTTCTGAAACTATAGCATGAATGCCAGACCATGTCAGTGGACTTTGGTTTGTTAATCCTCCAACACTTTGCAACATACTTATCACTGTCTCTTCTAGGGGTGTGATCCGCTCCGATTAGGAGCGTAGAAGCAGTAGCGGATTGGCCTGCTCCGCCTTACCCAGAGGCGGAGTAGGAGCGGACCGCGGACCCCTAGAAGCAAGGCGAAGAGAAGCGCCCATTTTTCGGAGCTCCTAGTTCAGGCGGAGCGCTCCGGTCGCCATCTTGAAAACATTTCGCCATAGGATTGCATTGCGGCAAATAATCACGGATAACTACGTTCTTTTTGAAGCTATCGTTCTGGAAATTCTTGTGCTCAGAGAGTCATGGATGGGGGTCATTTTGAGACCACTCTCACCTCTCTGCGTCGTGCGGGTCGCGTGCTATATTTGTTTGAAAATCGGGTCAACCGCGCGGCTCAAACGGCGTTTTCGGCTTTTCGCCCATAGGATTGCATTGAGGGAAAGACTTGGGCATAACTGGGTTGGTTTTTAAGCTATCATTCCAAAAATTCTTGTGCACAGAGAGTCATGGATGGGGGTCATTTTGAGACTACTCTCAACTTTCTGCGTTGTGCAGGTCGCGCGCTAGAAGTTTTTAAAAAATCGGCGGGAAAAATACCTTTTTCAAAGGGCTGAGGGGCAGAGTCAGCTCCCGGTCATGATGATCCCAAAGTTAGAGGAGGGCATAGGCAAAACAGGTAACTTGGGATTCTGGGAAACTTCTCTTTCTTCATCTGAACGGGCTTTTCCCAGTGTTTTTTAAAACAGTAGCCCCACCAAATGCACAAACACAACCTGAAATCATATACTAAGCCAAGAATAAGAGATAGAAACACAGCACTGCTCCCCACCCTAACTTTGGGGAACAACTGAAAAGATGTGGTGCAAGGGGATGAGCTCCCCTAGGGCATCTCATCGTGGACGTGCCCCCACTCTCTCCTGCACTGGAAGGCCATTAGAGCCTTCCAAAGAGAGTAAAACGGTGGAGCAATGCCTATCATGAGTCGAAGTGAGCGTTCATTTCTTAGTGGTGGAGCGATGCCTGTTATGAGTTGAAGTGAGCGTTTGCTTCTTAGAGCTCTCGTGGTGAAGCAATGGCTGTCTTGAGTTGAACTGGCAGCTACTTCCCCCTCCCCCGGGCACGTCCCCCTATTGCTGGTAAAAGACAGATATAGCCTTTTTTAAAAAATTCTTCTTGCTGTTTATTGAGCAACACTGCTGCTTTTAATTCCACCCCTCCTTTGTTTATTTATTGATTTATTCCATTTTATATGCATTACTGGCTTATCCTTGGCTCACTTCCTTATGCCCCCAGAAATGCCAGCTGCATGCCTGCCTGCCTTCCCTCCCTCCTCCCCTGCCCACCTCACAGGGATGTTGTGTGTGTGTGGCTTTGACTCAGGGGAGAAGTCCTTCCTGCGCTCACTTGGAGTTTTGGAAGTTCCAAATTTTGCAGGTTTAAGCCCCGCCAAAAAACAGGGGATGATGGGACTGCCTTGAGTCTGGGCGTGCGTATGTATCCCTGGATAAGCTTTCATGGTGGCGTGAGCTATGGAAAGGGGTGTGAATGGGGTGCCCGATTTTCAAAAATTCCTCAAAAATCAGGGGATGATGGGATTGCTTTGAAACTTGGCGTGCGTGTGTATACCCCCATGAGGTGTCATGGTGCCAAACGTGAGGTTTCTAACTTGAACAGAAAAAAAGTTGTATAATTTTTTAGCTTTCAATGCAAGCCTATGGGGGGGGGGAAACGGAGATCCGGATCCGGATCCGGAGCTCCGAGCGGAGCGGAGTGGAAGTGGGCGGAGCGGGGGCGGGGCGGAGCGGCCCGATCCGGAAAATGGCGGATCTGCAAGTGAAGCGGAGCAGGGGGTCCGTGCACACCCCTAGTCTCTTCCTTCTTGATATCATCACATGATAAAATATTAACCTCTTCAATGATTTTGAAATCTGGTGGAAGTTTCACAGGGGTTGATGGCTTGCGATAATGTCTAACATTCTGACATGGAAGTAGAGTAACAGACCTTTTTCCAAGTTCCTTAGGAACTACTGTTGATAGTTTTGGCTTACTGGGAATAATCCTTGGAACTTCCTGAAATAAGACCATCAGAGTATCATGGGATCCCTGAAGACCTGAAAGACTTGTCTCTTCATGGTCAAAATTGTCCATAGTACGTACAGTGAAGTTGCTACGGATAAAATGACTTAGAAGTGCAGGGTTCACCGAACATGACTTTATTGTGTACTGTGCAAGGTTGCGACGAGATTCCATAATATCATTATAGCTGACTGACAGTCCAGCTTTGTTGAATAAAATGATAAGCTGCTTGCTCTTAGACTGCTCGTGAATTGAATGGCCAGTCATCAGATGCAGAGGAGTCCTCTTTCTTCCCTTATGAACATTGTAGAACAATATCTGAAAAGGGGCTTTCATTCTGCATGTTACAGCATTTTCTGTTTGTCCACTGATCTCTTCAATTTCATCATTGTCTGTTTCTTCTTGTTCATCTTCTTCTGCTTCAGATGAAGTTGTACATGGTTGACTGTTGTCATCATCATTTACATGGGAAAGGATGGTCAGTTTATCCACATTAAATATATGAGATAAGAAATCAATTAGTGGGTGTGGGATTGGTGTTTTTTGCCATGATTTTTCTAACTGGTTTGCATCCCCAAATTCATTGTCAAGGCTGAAATCTGTTTCCAGGAGCGATTGTCTAATGAGTTTGCCAGCCTCCCTAATAGAGTCTACAGAACATAGTTTGTCTGCTGTTTGATCAACAGTGAGCTTTGTTGAATAAACAAGTTGAGACTGATTTTCTTGTAGTGGTTTGCAAAACTGAATGTTATCTCCAAATATATTTAACATGTACAATTTTACTTCTTTATTTGTAAGTGAATCTTCTTCAGCTTGTTTGTTCGCATAATCACGAATCTCACTAAGGGCCTTGCTAGACGAGGCCTTAGCGCGGCTTCAGACCCAGTTTCCCTGCTGTGCGTCCAGATGACGCACAGGGGAATCCGGCGGCAGGCCGCAGTGAGGCCTCCTCCAACGCGCCATAAGCAAATTCGCTTATGGCGCGCCTTTTCCCCAGCTCCGGCCTCAGGCCAGAGCTGGGGAACGTCTAGCGACTTCCGTGGCTTTTCGCGGCTACTCGCTTACTCGCGAGTAGCCGCGAAAAGCCATGGACCTGCCTGGCACAGCGCTCATACGAGCACTGTGCCCATCGGCCCGGGGGGGGAAGAGAGGGGAGGGGGAAGGATGGCAGGGTGGGTGGCAAGGGGGCAGGGCGGGTGTGATCACGCCGCATGCCGCCCGAGCAAGCAGGCGAGCGGCGCTTGCCCGGGCAATGCCGCCCCATGCCAGAATGTCTTGAAGAAGTGGTTCCATATCTTCTATTCTTTGGCCTTTGGTTTGCGTTTGTTGGTCATTCTTCAGCTGACTTTGTTTTTTGTATCTTTGGAGATACGCTTCAAGGCAAAGCTTGTGGTAGTATAAATCTGCTCCAAACACCGAAGAATGATCTTAAAGAACACAAGTTCTGATGTATACATCATCCTTGAAGAACAGAGTGGCTGCAAGAAATGTTTGAGCACGATTGGTTCCACTTATTCTATTTTTTTCTTTGTTGTTCCTGTGTTTCTGTTTTCCACAAATAATACACGGAAGATTTGTAAGATCCACCTTAGGCGATGGCTGGTTACGAGAAACAACATCACCTCTCAATATTTTACATGGGTTTAGTGCTGAATCTTCCATTTCATCTACATTTGATTGTTCATGTTGTTTGGCTTTATTTTCTCTCTTGTTCTTCAGTAATGTTTTCTTTAGAGTATAGGATTTATAACACTCATTTGAACAATGATACACGAACTCACCAATAACCACATCCAATTTGCCCTGGCTCATAGATCTTACATTCCAAGTTCCTATAGTGTGTTGATCTTTAGAACATATGATTCATCGTTCACCACCAGCACCGTCGGCCGCTAGCTGTCCTTTCGGCTTTGAGCTAGCTGGCCGATAGAAAGCTCTGGCGTGGGCTGGTCCATGAAGTCATGAAGAGTTGGAAGCGACTGAACGAATAAACAACAAAACACGAACTCACAATCACGTCCAATGAGACTGATATGTTTAAAAACATCATCTTGTCATATTTCAGATGTAGCCAATATTTTTTCTCTTCCTTTGGTTGTAGTTGTTGTTTCCCCCTCATTGTGTTTTTGGCATATAATACATTTAGAAATGTCCGCATCTGTTGAAGTTCCACTCGCTCGGCACAGAGGTAGGCCAACAATTTGCTTGTTATCCCCTATTTCATTTAGTCAGTCTGAAACAAAATTCACATGAGTTAAATATTTTGTACATAAAAATGTATACCCATAGGAATGGCCATAAGACCCGTAGGAATTTTTAGGTGGACTTGTTTTCTCTTCAAATGCTGTTATATTATATTTGTACATCAAAATATAAATACCCTTTGTCAGGAAACAACTAGATAAAATTAAAAAAATGGTTTTAATACTAGCAAAATAGAATCAAAATAGTCAAAATATTCACATTCAAATGTCCTAGAGGAGTAAAAATAGTCCTATCTAATAGGAAATTGTATAAGGAATCCAAAAATATGTTGTATTTAGTATAGGTATACTGACAAGAACAGAATATTGCAAAATTCACTATTAGCTACTGTGCGTATATGCCCAAAACAAAATGGCGTCCTACAAAATTTATGCCCGGGTTGCCAGATGTCTACCCAAGAGTTTACCCTTCCTTCAGGCATGCCCTAACAGCATTTGAAGAGAAAACTTGTCCACCTCAAAATTCCTACGGGTCTTATGGTCAGTAACTGTATTATATAGGTTTTTTGGCTGTGGTAACTGCCCTTAGAAGTTAACATACTGTTAACTTAGAAGTTAACATACTGTTAACTTAGAAGTTAACATACAGTTCTGCCATATGTTAACTTCTAAGAAGCTGGTAGGTAATTGATGAGGACATACGCATCATTCCATATTGTAGATTTTTTCAATACAAAGTTTATCTTTATTTTAACCTCCTCCCAAAAAGGGGTGACTACAGGACATTTCCAAAACATATGAGTTAAGGAAACATTAGCTGTATTACATCTCCAATTATTGTACACCCCTAGGCCAGGCAACGAGATGTGTTCCTGTCCTGTTGACAGACCCAGGTTGACTCAGGCCCTTGGAATAGTTCTTCAGGAATCTATATGTCCAGGAGCACAGATCACATTGATCCTAACATTGTGTGTGTATGTCCATGTGTGCCTGTGTGTGTGTGAGAGAGAGAGAGGGAGAGAGAGAGAGAGAGAAGGTGCTTCCACCATTTCCCATGTTCAGTTCTATCTTGTACAAAGTCCTACTCATGTTTACTCAGAAGCATATTTCATGGATTTCTATTAAACTTACTCCCAAGGATCACTACTTCAGGTTTGTTTGTTTTATGAAATGTCCGTTTACCATAGATTATGGTAAATGTCCGTTTACCATAATCGGGAAGGCTGGGGGCAGCTTTAGTGTCCTGCAGAGCACTTTGCCCTTCCTTGTGACTAGCAAGAAGAGGAGAAATCATGCAATGAGTGATGCTCCCAAGAGATGTTCCTGGAGCAACACATTTGCTTTTCATGAGCTGACACAACAGCTGAAGATGCAGGTGTGATGCACTTTCCCTTATGCATGTCCCTTGCAGGTAAGCGGATTTGCGTGGGAGAAGGCCTGGCCCGCATGGAACTCTTCTTGTTCTTGACGACCATATTGCAAAATTTCACACTGAAGCCTCTCACTCACCCCAAGGACATCGATATCACACCTCGTTTAAGCTTCTTCTTGAACTACCCTCCGTCTTATAAATTCTGTGCTATCCCACGCTGAAAAGCTTGTCTCAGGACTGCATGGGGAAGCCATACAACCCAGCAGAGATGTCATCCTAAATTCCTTGACTTTGTTTTGTGGAAGGGGCTCTTGTCCTGAAAGCCCAACGAAGTGGTAGAAATACTCCAGACTGGCACTCAAATGGACAGGAAGCCACAGCTTTAGAAATGCACAGCAAATCTCAATCAAGGTCCCAAACTGAGCATTGAAGGAAAGTTTGGAGAATTTCAGCAAGCTCGATTATCTTTTATTCTCCTGTCCCTACAAGATCAAATGAAATGAAACTGTCGCTATCTTCTTCCAAACTAAAGTAATACTACAAAAAGGGCAAATCACCCAGGAAATATTATTTCTGGTCCTTTAAAATAATTCACTTCTATACCATTTCTATTTCAATGCTAACTGTTTTCTAAAAGATCTTAAGACAAAGCATGTATTTTATAACAGTTTAAAATACTTTTCATAGAAGAACAGGGCAGTTTGGCATTCATGATGCATTAAGTACCATATTTGCAATACAGAATAATAAGCAGGAAGTCTGGGGCCATTGCTAGACCTAAGGTTTATCCCTGGATCGTCCAGGGTCAAACCTGTTCATCTAGGTGACACACAGGGGATCCAGTGCTCAGGCAGGGGCGAACCCTGGATGATCCCAGGATAAACCTTAGGTCTAGCTGTGGCCAGATTAATTCAATTTATTAACCTTATTTTTTTCCTCTTCCATTGAGCTATAGATCTGGAATGGACTTCAGATATTTTTTCTATTCAGCCCCTGTACTACAGAATGTAACTACAGCATCCCTCATGTGTGACTTTTCAATCTCTTCTTACATACTAGAGTTGTGCACAAGTGGCCACTGCAAATTCACCACTGTATTTGTGGGCAGAGAAATTGGGGGAACAATTCCACCAATTAAAGGCAAAGGCAAAAAAACAGATTTGTATACACAATACTATGCTTTTATTTCATATACAAATCAGGGATGTCAGCAGCAACACGAGTCAAAGCCTTTCTTCAGATCAAGGGAAAGAGATTAAACATAATATGCTTTTATGAAGAAATGGAAAGCAACTCTCCATGCACCAAATAGATTCCAAACTTATCTTTGTTTGTAAAATAAAGGGAAAGCATACTGTATTTTATGTGTACTAACCTCTGATGACCGGTCTCTGTGCCCTTCTCCCTCATCCCACGGAGCCAACCCACATTATGGTTCCTCACACGCTGGTACTGTGTCCGCATGCCCTTGGTTTTAGTGCGGTTCGTTTCTTCTGTGGTTCGTTTATGGCTTCTCTTGCCCATTTCCCGTGCCACTTGTTGGAACACATTAAAGTTGTGGTGGCTAGCCCTCAGCTGCTCCTGTATCCTCTGTTCTCCCCAAATGTCCAACAGATCTAGAATCTCCTGGTGCCACCAAGTAACCCCCTCCCCTTCAGAGCCATTCCTGATACCTACACATGGGCCAAGCAGAAAGAAGGGGGGGTCATCAGTTTCCGCACCAGCGGAGGTGTGAAACCAGTGTCAGCAGCCTGCCACCATCACTCCGCCCCCCCCCCCCAGCAAATGCAGTTGGAAGGATAGGGGAGTGTATTGAAACAGTGCAAAGGGGCCCCAGGGCACGTGCCCACCCCCTGGGCTGATGCTTCCCTGACCTTCCGCCTGCCACCGCCGCGTGGCCGATGGAAGATGGCCGCCCACCCTCGCCTGTTGCCCCCTTACACCCAGCTGCCGCGTACCCACACCAATAGTCACACAGCCCTGCCTGCCTCTACTGTGCCCGTCATTCCCCACTCACCTTTACATCATCTGCGCAGCCTAAACCACTGGCATTAGGACGGGACCTGCGGCTGCCCACCGCGACAGGCCACCAACTTCCCATTACAGTTGGATGCCCGCCTTCCCAAAAAATTACCCACACAGAGGTAACAAGCTCCACATACCCACCCACCCCCAACAACCCACCAGACAGTTTTCCAGTCGTCCGTTCATGCGCAAAGCAGACCCATTTAGTAAAAAAAAAAAAAAAAGGCGCCGCGCTACTGCCACAGGTGCACACGGGACGCAAATGGAGGATGAGGTTTGGCCGAAACCGCTGGCCACTCCCCTTAGCGCGCCTTCTTCCTGACCAGTGCTGACCTCGCCGGAAACCACGCTGACCTCATTTCATCCCACACCTCCACAGCCCATATCCAAATTAGCGCGCACCGACAGGATAAAGCAGGCTTAAAGCCATTTCACAAAACACGGCACAACAGAGGATTCACCACAGGATGAACATGGATCCTGGTGAACATCATGTGGACCTGTAAGGACGCCGCCGGTATGTAACACGCACTACAGCCCCATCTAGCAACGGCCTTGGTGTAGATCTGGCCAAAGAGACATAAGAACGGGAGTGTTACCCCAAAGTTGAGGAGTGGTCATAACCATTCAGAACATAAGAAGAGTCATGCGGGATCAAACCATCTTGTCAAGCATTCTATCCACACAGTGGCCAAACTGCTTCTGATACTGGAGATAACACAGGCCTAATCTACACCAAGCAGAGTATTGCAATATGAAAGTGGTATATAAAAGGCAGGAGCCACACCAAGCAGAATATAGTGGTATGAAAGCAGTATATGGTATGTGTCTATGGGACTCAACAGTTGTCAGTGCACTTCAATACCTCTATAAAGCAGTAGTGTGGCTCCTGTTTTTTTATATACTGCTTTCATAGTGCAATATCCTGCTTGGTGTAGATTAGGGCATAGAGTCATCAGGACTAGTACCTTGATAGCCTTCTCCTCCAGGAATTTATCTAATCCCCTTTGTAAAGCCATCCAAATTGGCAGCCATCACCACATCTTGTGGAAGTGAATTCCATAGTTAAACTATGCGCTGTGTGAAGAAGGCCTTCCTTCTATCTCTCCTGAATCTCCCACTAATCAGCTTCATGGGTTGACCCCAGGTTGCAGCATTATGAGAGAGGGAGAAAAATGTTTCCCTGTCGACTTTCTCCACATCACGCGTAATTGGTACACCTCTAGCACGTCTCCCATTAGAGTTTCAATTTATAGCAATGGGCATAGAAGCTACCAAAATACAACAGTATAAAACAGAGCCTAGCTTGAGAAGACATGTTCTGTTTTCATTCAAGATTCTGGGGTTTCTTTGGCTTCATTCAGAGGGTCTTTAAGGGTAGACTGGGCCCTCTCTAGAGCCTTTTCTATTTCTGTATTAGGTTTGGATAAATGGTGTGTGCGTTATTTTATTTTGATAAAAGAATTTCAAGTAGTTATCTGTATAATTCAGTGCTCCCTTGCGCCGTAAGACAAACCACATCTCTCTGAACCACAGCCAGATATAGATAGGAAGTAAGGGCCTGTCTCTAGTAAGCAGGGAGTCTGATTAATTGGATTTATTATCCTTATTCTCCCCCCCCTTACACCCTTCTTGCTGGATGCAATCTTTCTCCTGCCCCTCCCTATAAACACAAACATACCAGACTTCTGCACAGGATGCCTTTGATCACCTCTGAGCACTGCTAGGAACTAGGGATGTGCTCCGCTTCTAATCGGACCGGAGAAGCAGGAGCGGAGCTGGGGGCTTCGCCTGCCCTTAAGGTGGAGGCGAAGAGGATTGGGGGGCCGGCAGAGCGTGGCGGAGAGGATCGAGGTGAAGGCGGAAAAGTGGGTAAGTGGGGTTTATCGGGCCCTGCCGCTGTCGCTGTCGCCCATGCGGCGACAGCGGCAGGGCCCGGTAACCCCCCCGCCCTCCTCTCCCTTATCTGCCTCCGTCCGTGGTCCGTCAGCATCTTCAATTGAGCCCGCGGTTCCACCAGGAAGTCTGGGCCACTTGCAGCCCAGACTTCCTGGTGGAACCGCGGGCTCAATTGAAGACGGCGATGGACCACGGATGGAGGCAGGTAAGGTCCCCCTCTCCCTTGGTCCCTTACCGGGCTCTGCCGCCGTCGCCGCATGGGTGGCGACGGCGGCAGAGCCCGGTAACCCCCCTATGTGGGGGGAACGGAGCTCCGATCCGGATCCGGAGCTCCGAGCGGAGCGGAGTGGGCACAGGCGGAGTGGGGGCGGGGCAGAGCGGCCCGATCCGAAAATGGCGGATCTGAAAGTGAAGCGGAGTGGGGGGTCCGTGCACACCCCTACTAGGAACCAGCATCATGTTTGCTGCCAGTACAGCACATCGGCACGCACAGGCATTTCCGTCCCCTCCATGCTGGGGAATTTGACAAAGAGGGTATCTGCTCAGTGCATCTGATAAGAGTCTTCATCCTGTATGACTCACTCCCTAGTACGTCATTGTAAGTGCATATATGCGACGGCCAAACTCATGGTTTCAAACACATTCATACCTTCGTATCATAGAGCTCCATCACACCTACTTTCCCCCCAAAGCTTTGCATCCAAGGTTCCGCCCTCCGTTTCCTTAGCGAGTCAAGCACTGGGCACTTTTACCTCTATGCGTCGTTGCACTATTTCGGCTCATGTATCTTTTCACCTGTATCACTACTATCCCGATGAAATCTCCCGCCCCTGCCCCTGCCCCTGCCCCTGCCCCTCCCTATGTTCTTTCCCCTGCAGTTATTTTGATTTTATATTTGTTTCATTTCCGTGCAAATACAATAGTACAGCAGCCTGAAACTGCGCAATTACAGCTTGCAGCTTGTAAAGAGGATGCATGGAAGCCAGCCCTTAAGAGCCCAATAAGCAAGAGACGTACAGAGAGAGACACATAGGAAAGGTTCCCAATGCACGGCGAGATGGGGAGGGGAGGAGGTTTGGGGGGAGTGGCCTTCTGATGAATGGGAGGGCTTCCCCCCCACCCCCAAGACTCTTCACTCCATTCTTTCCACCGCCTTTGTCTTTTTTCTTCTATTTTAAAGCACTTGCTTTTAATTGTGACCCTGGGCTGTTCCATAAAGTCTCCTGTTGGGAGTAGATAGCAGTGGCTGCATTAGCTGGGAAGGACCTCCCAAGTGGCTCTGGTCGGCGTGTCAGCGAGAAGGGGACTCTGCCCATTGTCCAGCCTTGCTCTCATAAAAGCCCTGGAATCCAGGAGCCTCGTGGACTCCTTGGCAGCGGCAAGGAGAACAGTAAACAATTGTGAACCCAATTAAGTCTCTCTGGCCTAAGGTTTTTCCTGGGATCATCCAGGGTTCGCCCCTGCCTGAGCACTGGATCCCCTGTGTGTCACCTAGATGAACAGGTTTGACCCCTGGACGATCCAGGGATAAACCTTAGGTCTAGCTATGGCCTCTGTGTCTCTCTCACACTCACACACACACCCCAACACAACCACCAACACCCTGATGTCTCAGAAATGCCCTTTCCAGAAGGATCAAAAATCTTAAGTACTATATTTCTAGAGAGAAGAGAAGAGATCCTGGCTCTCCTCTGTGTGACAACATTTCAACTATTTGAATTGTGCTATCATGTCTCCCCTCAGTCTTCTCTTCTCCAGGCTAAATAGGCCCGGTTCTTTCAATCTCTCCATATAGGGTGTTGTTTGCAGACCCCTGATCACCCTCGTTGCCCACGTAGATTTTAGCAAGTAAAGACCTATCTGAACAATACTTATAAAGGAGCCAAGACCAGCCACAAAGGGCAAAGCTAGCATTCCCCCCCACCGTCCGTTCCGTGTTCTTACAATGCTACTACAAGACTGGATAATATCAGCCATAGGTAGCTCATATTATCCTAATCTCCCAACTGTTCAAAAGAGTTATCATTCTTTTTTCATTTTTTTTGCTTGCTTTCTCTCTTCCTCCCCCTTATTTTATTCAACGTTTTTGCTCCCTGCAAATCACTCAAATGCCCCCCTCCTCCTCCCCATTTTGCCATCTGCAAATGAGGTAATGAAATTGTATAGAACATATTGGATCAGCTGTAAAGCATTATGGAATACCAATAGCAAAAGAAGCAAAACTTTTAGTTTTACAATCGTTACAAACAAGGTTTACTCTTAGTTAGTGGAACATAAGAACTACATGAAGAACCAAATGATATTCCAGAGCATGAAGGCATTTACTGCCACCTATCAGTTGGATCATATTTATCATCATCATCCTCATCCTCATCAGATATACCTTGCGTTGCTCGCCCACCTCCCTAAGATGTATGTCTGTGTGGTAATCATCTCTCTCTCTCTCTCCCTCCCTCCCTCCCTCCCTCCCTCAACACATGGCTAGGGCCTCCTTGAAGCTGCCACCATGATTTTCCTTGTCCACACAGAAAATGAAAACTACAACTTCCAGCATGCCTTTCGCTGCAGTGCCCAACTTGCCCAACGGGAGTCCTGCCGCTGAGGCTCATGGAAGTGATGTCTGGCTGAGCCACTCCACACTGCACTGCGCAATATGTGCCTGTAGATTGTGAGGGAGGGAGCCAGCCAGCTGACTGACTGACGGTTAGCTCAGTTGTTGCCATCTGTCATGCCTCACCTCGAAGAAGAGTCCTAAGAGGAAGAGAGCCAGCTCATAGTGCCACAGCCAGAGGCCCTGACTGTCAGTGTTTCAGGAATTTTGCAAGTGCAGGAGGCAGAAGACCAGCCTGGCACATCAGGCTGCATGCCAGCGATGCCTGACTTGCAGGAGCTGGAGCTGGACATAATTCTGCTGGTGCAGCGAAGAAAAAGCAAACGGCTGGACCAGCGAAGGAGGAAAAGTCAGTCACAGCAAAAGAGAGCCCTTAAATACCAGACCCGGCCTTGATGACCCAGCTGTGCTAATTAACAGCTGGCTATAAATCAGACCAGGCCCAAGCATAACTTGCTGAAGGCAAACTTTCTGTTCTTTTGACCGGCTGCATCTTGACTCTGATGCCTAGGCCACGTTTCTGACACTGCTTCTCTGGACACTCCCTGATGGTGTCCATGCTTGGCTCCATGACCCCTTGGCAAAAGACTATGGACCGACCTGACTACACTTCTGCTTTGAGATACCTGAATGGAATTTCACTGAGAGGACCTGGACTGCTCGCCCTGCCAACCTGGCTTAGGTAGGGTGTCCATATGAAAAGGAGGACAGGGCTCCTGTATTTTTAACAGTTGCATAGAAAAGAGATTTTGAAGAGGGTTCATTTGTATATATGGGGAACCTGGTGAAATTCCTTTTTCATCACAGCAGTTAAAGCTGCAGGAGCTATACTAGAGTGACCAGATTTAAAAGAGGGCAGGGCACCTGCAGCTTTAACTGGTGTGATGAAGAGGGAATTTCACCAGGTTCTCGATATATACAAATGACACCTGCTGAAATTCCCTTTTCAATACAACGTTAAAGATACAGGAGCCCGGTCCTCTTTTCATGTGGTCACCCTAAGTACTACTTAAGTAGCTGGCTTCTACTTAAAAAAAAGCCCCAAGCTAGAGAATATTTGGTTCTGCTCTAGTTAGAACCAATGGTTTCCCATTTCTTCTTTTCCTTTTCATACCAATGAGCAGATAGTAGGAGTCTCTTTTCTTTCTTTTTTTAAGGGGGTCAGTGAGTGATGCCAGGGACAAATTTGGCCCATTAATTTTTACCAGGTGGATCTGTGTTTGAACACATCCCATTACTTCTGTGCTGCAAGGCAGAATTATGCTTCGCTCTGTCTTATTATAAGGTGGAGATTCTGGATGATAAAGCTCCCAGCAAGACTCAGTACATTTAATACTCTCCAGGATTTGACAGAGCTTTTTATTCCTCCTATAGAGAATCTTCTCTCTTCCACTGAGCCCGTGCTATTTTTCCTTCAAGCCAGAACATTTAATTCAAATGATAAATTGACCGGTTTAATGTTATTGAATGTAACAAGGATAAGATATAAAGTTGCTAATCAATCAACAGGAAACATTTTATGAGCTATAGAAACAAGAAAGGAATCGAGTTGGTGGTTCAATTTGCTCAATTGTTTGTGCCACTTTGTCCTTCACAATGGTTGAAAGAACGTTAAAATGCACTGCACACTTTTCTGTATTTTACATGTTTTCTCCGTGATGAATTTATGGGCTGTAGTAGATACACATGGCACTGCTATCATCCAGTTTTACATCACTTGCTTTGTTACTTCATTGCAGACAGGAAGTGGTGAGCAATGTATTCATCTTACGCTTAATACCTGGAAACAATCAAGCCATCATTACGGGGTGAGCAATAAATATTGGCCCACTATAAACATTTAAGTGTTGAAATAAATCTCCCTGGCTAATATTTTTCTAAGGCATAGAGCGATATTTGGGCACCATAAAGTGATCACCTCAATTGAAATTGCTCTTCATTGGATGAGCAGGCAATCGAAAGAAATATGCAAATGTGACCTTCAAACAAGTTGAAGTGAAAGAAAGAAAAAGATAGCATCTGTTGAAAAATATCTTGCAAATACTGTTTATTTTTCCGAAATAAAGAAGTTACGTTTATCCTTTCCAGATTCAAAGTTTAATCAGCAAAATAACCTTTCAGCTGTACACACCCAGATGAGCATTGTGCATTACTTCGTAAGGTAGTATTTACTAATCTAAGTGCAGTGACCCTATCACTGTTGAGGTAGCATTTAAAAACTGTATACATTGTTGGGGCAAGACAGAACATATGAAGAGTACCTGGATTGGGAGTGAAAATAGAGGTTCAGGCAGTATCAGGAACTCTGATACCAAAGAGACAGGGAGAAGTTCACAACACGGCTAAAGAGATCAAATAATCATCATCAACAGAGAGGCAAGAAAAAATTCTTTCAGCTTTTTTTTTTTTTTTTACCAAAATTCCCATTTCACATATAGTAGAACCATAGATGTGAACCAGGCAAATTCTGGTAAAAGGTTCACATCTTTCCAAACTTGTAATGTGATCTGTGGAGGTGGGGAGGAGTGTTCAAAAATGCACTTTGGGCGGGGGAAAGTGCACATTTGAGAGAAGTGCACATTTGAGAGGGGAAAAAAGAGAGCACAAATGCGATTTGATCAATGGGAGGAAAGCTGTATGTTTTCAAACATGCCCAGAACAGATGCCTACATTTACAACAATGTGCATGAAAATGTGCATCAAGAAGAAAATGTTTACAATCTGATATGGACATGAGTCAGAATGAACTTCAAGTTGCAATTTAGGGAACTTAGAAAAGTTTGAAGTGTGCCGATTTGCACACTTCTTGCTGCCTACCAACTTGCCCGCAGCTTCTGCCTGCATCCGTTTATAGGGGCTGCTGAGAAGCTGGATTTGTGGAAGTTTGCTGATGCTTCAAAGCTGTTGGATATGGGCATGTCCGCTTCCTCAACTGCACTGCCCAGAGAGCCTTGGCTAATGAGCAGTATAAAAATGTAATAAATAAATAAGAGGCAGAACTAATGGCCTTTCTTTTCTTGGATATTGTGCCATTCTATTGCATTCCATGTAAATAAGGTAGCCTCACAAAACAAAATGGTGATGCTCATAGAATAGAAGAGTTGGAAGGGGCCTATAAGGCCATCAAGTCCAACCCCCTGCTCAATGCAGGAATCCACCTTAAAGCATCCCTGATGGTTGTCCATCTGCCTCTTGAATGCCTCTAGGGTGGGAGAGCCCACTACCTCTCTCGGTTCCATTGTCATACGGTCCAGAAGTTTTTACTGATTTTCAGCTGGAATCTGGCTTCCTGTAACTTGAGTCCATTATTCTGTTTCTTTCACTCTGGGATGATAGAGAAGAGATCCTGGCCCTCCTCTGTGTGACAACCTTTCAAGTACTTGAAGAGTGCTATCATGTCTCCCCTCTATCTTCTCTTCTCCAGGCTAAATATGTCCAGTTCTTTCTATCTCTCCTCATCCTTGTTGCCCTCCTCTGAACCCCCTCCAGCTTGTCTGCATCCTTCCTGAACTGTGGTGCTTCCCCCCCCCCCACCATGTAAGCCTCAGAAGAATGCATTCTGGGGAAATAAATTAGCAGCTGCTAGGAAGGAACCACTGGGATTTGTTCTGCTTCTCTTATCACCTGAAGAATTGTATGAAACTACTAAAAATGGGAAAGGCAACGTATGTGAGTAAAAAACAAATATGCTATTGTAATGAATGACAAAGCAAATGTGAATTTGAGTAACTAATTAGTTTCTTAGCCAATTAGTTTCTTAGTAGCAAAAATGAGTGGAATTATGAAATTAAAAAACCTTGCACATAGGTAAGCAATACCTATTTACTTAACCTTCCTCCCCTTAATTTCATCCATCCCTAATTCCCTTTATCCCTTTGTATCACATTTCTTACACTGTTAAGCCATTATTATAAAATGTTAACTGCTTATAAAATGTTAACTGCTCTGAGCACAGTGTCAAAAAGGTGGCATATAAAGGCAGTACATAAATAAATGTTTCACGTTGTATAACTTCATGGGAATGCAAGAATCATTATTATTATGTAAACTTGATCCTTCGTGCCAATGTTTTCCCCATTGGTAATATGTCTTCATTATTGATAGTTTCTTGATCTTTACTTCACAAGGAGTTGAATTCGAGCAATTGTAAGTTGCCGGAGACCACAAATGAGAAACTGTGGCAACTAGTGAAAGGTGACGGATGCGCTGTGTGACTGAGGCCACTTGCCAGAAGATGGAGCTGCCAGCATATTCTTTGCTGTACTTTGGTATCGGGGGCTATTGACTAGAACACGGTGCTGCAGCTTCCAGTTATCAGGTGACACAAATGGGCTATTAGTATTCCAGTCATTTCTATAAAGCCACAAACTCTGTTCTGGTTCCTCAGTCTGAGCAACTCACCAGTCGAGTGAAGGCAGATCTTCCTAACAGTGACAGCTGTTCAGCAGTGGGACACGCTGCCTCAGGAGATGGTGGGATTGGCTTTACTAGAAGTATTTAAGAACAGGCTGAAAAGCCTGAGGGATGCTGTAGCTGTATCCTGTATTGCAGGGGCTGACTAGAAAATCTCTGAGGTCCTTTCCAAATCTATAGCTCTATGAATATCAAGCTGTTCTCGTAATGTGGATTCTTGCTCACCCTGAGTTTATTCTGGTTTCAGGCCATCTGCAGAAAAGGGCCCAACCGTATGCATGTTTAGACAGGAAACAGTCCTACAACTCCCAGAATTCTCCGGCCAGCCATGCTAACTGGCTGAATGTTGGGAGTTGTAGGACGTTTTCTGTCTAAACATGCATAGGATCGTGCCCTAATATGGTCCCGGGGCTGGGAGGTTAAAACAGTTGGAATTGTTTAGCTTGGAAAAAGTAGGGTTAGGGGAGAAATGATAGAGGTGTAGAAAATTATGTGTGGTGTGGAGAATGTAGATAGGGAGACATTTTTCTCCCTCTCCCATAATACTGGAACCTCATGGGGTCATCCTATGTAGCTGATTGGATAGATAAAATGAAGGGCTTTTTAACACAGCACATAGTCAAATGATGGAACTCACCTCCACAAGATGTATTTTATTTATTTATTTATTTATTACATTTATATACCGCCCCATAGCCGAAGCTCTCTGGGCGGTTTACAACAGTTTAAAATGGTAAACATTAAAAAGTATACAATTTTTTTAAAAAAACTTCAGAAACATAACAACAGTATCCATTTAAAAACAACAATTCTAGGGTCCATTAAAAACAAACTTAACATTGTTAAATGCTGTTTAAACGCTTTTAACATGTTAAAAATGCCTGGGAGAAGAGAAAAGTCTTGACCTGGCACCAAAAACATAACAATGTTGGTGCCAGGCGAGCCTCATCAGTCGAGGGGCCACCACCGAAAAGGCCGTCTCCCTTGTTGCCATCCTCCGAGCTTCCCTCGGAGTAGGAACTCGGAGGAGGACCTTAGATGTTGAGCGCAGTGTACGGGTAGGTTCATGTCGGGAGAGGCGTTCCATCAGGTATTCTGGTCCCAAGCCATGTAGGGCTTTATAGGTTAAAACCAGCACCTTGAATTGGGCTCGGACACATATAGGCAGCCAATGCAAGTGGGCCAGAATCAGTGTTATATGCTCAAACCTCCCTGTTTCGGCTATCAATCTGGCCGCTGCATTTTGCACAAGTGATGGGCACCAATTTGGATGGCTTTAAAAGGAGATTAGAGCAATTACCAGAAGAGAAGGCTATGCTACCTCCAGTATCAGAGGCAGTATGCCTTTGAACACCGGTTGCTGGGGAACATGGGTGGGAAGGTGCTTTTTGTAAGTTTCCCATTGGCAGCTGGTTGGTCACTGTATCAACAGAATTCTGGACTTGATGGACCCTTGGTCTGATCCATCAGGGCCCTTCCTACGTTCTTATATTCTTATGCTCTGAAAGCACAAAAATGTTTATATATTTATGACCTTTCCATGCCACCCAATAGCTAAACATATGTGGAAATCATGAAGTTCAGAGTAGTGTGGAGGAAGAAAGATTGGTCCTACCATGCAAGGGCTCAGTCCATGCCAAAGTTTAATTTAAAACATTAAGGAACAGTGTCGACAAATGCCTTGATTACATGCATTGCAATGGGCTTTCACCTCTATAACAGATATAGAAAATCCCCTTTCTGTTGTTACATCCCCAGAGCAAATTAATTCAGTGTGATTAACATCCTTACACTGATTTGCAAAGGAAGCAGCCGCAATGTGTCACTTATTGTAAAGTGTTACTGGGAAATGCAGGCATTCACAGCATCCATATTCACAGTGCATGCTGCAGCTGCTGATGGTACCCAAAGTGAACAATAGGAGAATCAGTTGCCACATTGCTTGAATAAATCTCCATCGCTGAGATGCCATTCTTGCGCTGCATGTAAGATCAAGAGGGTTCCGAGTGACATATCTCCATCTCGACTGCATAGAAAGGAAACGTGCTGTAGGAAGCGTCTACAGTAATTGTGAAATGCAGGAAGAATAGGAGAAGTCTGTCTATAATAGGATGGCTTCAGAAAAGATGAGATAATAGCAGTCACAATGAAATTAACAATTGATAGGAAGATAAGAGAAGGTTATGGAAAAGCCTATATTTTACACAAGCAATGGAAGCAGGGTTGGTGCACAATGGCCTGGCAGGGCTCATGTGCTGAAAGTCAGAAAGTCAGAAGTTCAGTCTTTACTATTCCCATTATTTTAAAAGATCTCAGTTCTCGGGTAGCCTGAACTCTTTGGAAAGCCTCTGTCGGCCAATGAATGATACTGGACTAGATGGACTGAGGCCCATGCATGGACAAAGAGCAGCTTCATATGATCATAAGTTTTGGGAGGCATGGCAAATTCAGATTTCTGAGAGCTATGGGATAGCCCTCTTAACAACTGAAAATGTGACATCAATAACCATTCGGACAAGAAAAGCCCCGTGGTCTCTGTTCACTGTTCATTGGTTATGTTCAGAATTTACTGCTGTCAACTACACACTCATACAGCCTTTATACAAATCTATGGTGTGACCACACTTAGAATACTGTGTACCGTTCTGGTCACCACACAGAAAGAAAGAAAGAAAGAAAGAAAGAAAGAAAGAAAGAAAGAAAGAAAGAAAGAAATTGTAGAACTGGTAAAAGGTAGGGATGTGCTCCGCTCCTATTAGAAGCGGAGAATCAGAAGTGAATTGGCCTGCTCCGCCTTGCCCAGAGGTGGAGTAGAAGTGGACCGGGGACCCGTAGAAGCACGGCGAAGAGAAGCGCCCATACGCAGAGCGCTTCTCTTTTCGCGGCGCAATCCGATCGCCATTTTGAAAAATTTTGCCCATAGGATTGCATTGCGGAAAAGAATAGGGGATAACTGTGTTGTTTTTCAAGCTATCTTTCTGAAACTTCTTGTGCTTAGAGAGTCGTGGATGGGGGTCATTTTGAGCCTACTCTCAGCTCTCTGCGTGCTTCGGTTCGCTTACTAGAATTTTTGGAAAAATCAGGTAAAACAGCAGGAAAAATGTACCTTTTTCAAAGGGCTGAGGGGCAGAGTCAACTCCCGGTCATGATCACATGATCCCAAAGTTGGAGGAGGGGATAGGCAAAACGGGTAACTTGGGATTCTGGGAAACTTCTCTTTCTACTCTGAATGGAGTTTTCCCAGTGTTTTTTAAAACAGTAGCTCCACCAAATGCACAAACACAACCTGAAATCATATACTAACAGAGAGGAAACACAGCACTGCTACCCACCCTAACTTTGGGGAAAAACTGAATAGATGTGGTGCAAGGGGATGAGCTCCCCTAGGGCATGTGGATGTGCCCAGTGCACTCTCCTGACCTTGGAGGGTCATCAGAGCCCTCCAAAGTGTAACCCAGTGGAGACAGAGTGAAGCTAATGCCTGTCATGAGTTGAAGTGGCAGGTCACTTCTCAAAGACTGTCCCAAGACAGGGACAGTCAAAATGGCATTAATGATTCCCCCTCCCCCTGGGCACGTCATCAGAGTCCTCCAAAGGTAAATCACTGGAGAGAATGCCTATCATGAGTTGAAGTGATCGTTTGCTTCTTAAAGACTGGTACCTAGACAGGACCAGTCAAATTGGCAGATGATTCCCCCTCCCCTTGGGCACGTCCACTCCCCTCTTACTGGTAAAAGACAGATATAGCCTTTTTTAAAAAAATTCTTCTTGTTGTTTATTCAGCAACACTGCTGCTTTTAGTTCCACCCCTCCTTTGTTTATTTATTTATTTATTCCATTTTATATGCATTACTGGCTTATCCTTGGCTCACTTCCTTATGCCCCCAGAAATGTCTGCTGCCTGCCTGCCTTCCCTCCATCCTCCCCTGCCCACCTCGCAGGGATGGTTTTTGTGTGTCTTGCTTTGACTCAGGGGAGAATTCCTTCTTGTGCTCAACTTTCAAATCAATTTTTCAAGTGTGGAAGAAGATTCATATTTAGGTTTATCTCTACTCCCCAATTCATGGCATGTTGGGATTTCCTTTGAAATGGGCCCATTGAGCTGTCTGCACCTTTAAATCCCTGAGATACTGGGGTGTCCGACTTTCATAAAGTCCCCAAAAATCAGGGGATGATGGGATTGGATTGAAACTTGGCGTCCATATGGACACATGGATAAGCTCTCATGGGACCGAAGGTGAGGTTTCTGACGTGCAAATTGATGTAGTTGTAGCATGGGAGTTGATTTAGGGTGAGTTAAAAGGTTAGAGCCCCGCTAAAAATCAGGGGATGATGGGATTGCCTTGAGTCTTGGCATGCATGTGTATCCCTGGATAAGCTATCATGGTGCCGAGTTTGAGGTTTCTAACGTGCAAATTGACGGAGCTATCGAAAGGGGTGTGAAGGGGGTTGCCCGATTTTCAAAAATTCCCCAAAAATCAGGGGATGATGGGATTGGCTTGAAACTTGGCGTGTATGTATATACCTCCATGAGGTGTCATGGTGCCAAACTTGAGGTTTCTAACTTTAACAGAAAAAAAGTTGTATACTTTTTTAGCTTTCAATGCAAGCCTATGGGGAGGAAAACGGAGCTCCGATCCGGATCCGGAGCTCCGCAGCGGAGCGGAGAGGACATAGGTGGAGCGAGGGAGAAGCGAAGCGGCCCGATCTGCAAATCGCAGATCTGGAAGAGAAGTGGAAGGGCATAAAAGCGCAACTGGGACTGAAACATCTCCCCTCTGAGGGAAGGTTACAACATCTGGGATTGTTCAGCTTGGTAAAAAGGAGGCTGAGGGGAGACATGATAGAGGTGTACAAAATTATGCATGGTATGGAGAATGTGGACAGGGAGACTTTTTTCTCCCTCTCCCATAATACTAGAACTGAGGATCAGCCCATGAAGCTGATTGGTGAGAGATTCAAGATAGTTAAGGACTTTTCCGCAGCACATAGTTAAACTGTGGAATTCACTACCACAAGATGTAGTGATGACCACCAATTTGGATGGTTTTAAAAGGGGATGGATAAATTCCTGGAGGAGGAGGTTATCGTTGGCTACTAGTCCTGATTGGCTATGTGCTACCTCCATTATCAGAGGCAGTAAGCTTGTGTACACCAGTTGTTGGGGGAAATGGGTGGGAGAGTGCTGTTGTACCGTGTCCTGCTTGTGGGTCCCTGGTCAACAGCTGGTTGGCCACTTTGTGAACAGCCTGCTGGATTAGATGGACCCATGGTCTGTTCCAGCATGGCTCTTCTTATGTTCTTATGGGTGGGAGGGTGCTGTTGAACTCATATCGTGCTTGATAGGGTGACCATATGAAAAGGAGGACAGGGCACCTGTATCTTTAACAGTTGCACAGAAAAGGGAATTTCAGCAGGTGTTGTTTGTATATATGGAGAACCTGGTGAAATTTCCTCTTCATCACCACAGTTACAGCTGCAGGTGCCCTGCCCTCCTTTAAATCTGGTCACTCTAGTATAGCTCCTGCAGCTTTAACTGTGGTGATGAAGGGGGAATTTCATCAGGTTCTCCATATGTACAAATGACACCTGCTGAAATTCCCTTTTTTTATGCAACTGTTAAAGATACAGGTGCCCTGTCCTCCTTTTCATATGGTCACCCTAGTGCTTGAGGGCTTACCATGGGTAGCTGATTGGCCAGTGTGTGAACAGAATGCTGGACTAGATGGACCTTGGTCTGATCTTAAGTTTCAAAACATTCATTAACAGAGAGCAAATGTTTTTCAGAACTATTCTCATGTTCTCTTTTCAAGCTGACCTGATAAGCTGCCAGTAATTGGCCAAGAGCAAACTTTGGGGGTCTATACCAGCTGTTTATTGCAGGATTGTATCGTCGTCATCACTAATGGGCCACATGACATTCACCTGCTCCCGTGGAGATCTCAGCTCCACCTCTCAGTTTCCCCAGAATATCCCTGACAGCTTCTGACATGAGTTTTCTGGCTCTCTCGTGTCCACTGCAAGGAATGTGTGTGGTGCGCTGTGGCAATACTGAACTTTCTGTCCCTTAGGTATGTCTGGTTTTGTATGTCTAGTAAGTGTGGAATGTTTGACTGAGTGGGTGTGGCTAGTGATGCAGTGAAAAAGGGGGAGGGAGGAGTATAAATAGGTTGGCTGAGGGGATTGTGGGGTTTGGGTTGTTTTGAGGTTTGGTTTTAGTCTGAGAGTTTTAGTCTGGCTTGTGCTTCGTGAGAGTGTTTGGTGTGAGGAGCGAGAAGAGATAGAACTTTAAGGGACTTGGGATTGTTGTTTTAAATATAAAAATATGCAGGTTTGATCTAAATTGAAATACTAAAGACTTGTTAAATTTCAATAAACTTTGCTTTGTGTTCTGTTACCACAAACCACGCGGCAGCTCGGATTTATTACCTGCTATATTACACAGTGTAAAATCATCTAACAGTACACCTGCAGTTCAGTACCTCAGTAATAGAACCTATTTCCCAAAACCCTTTACCTTGTTCCCTCATATATAGGGGAGGGGTTGTGTTGGTTTTACCCTTTGCTCAGTCTTTTCAAGAGGTAGTGCTTGGCTTGAGAAGGGTGTGCTATTATTATTATTATTATTATTATTATTATTATTATTATTATTTATATAGCACCATCAGTGTACATGGTGCTGTACAGAGTAAAACAGTAAATAGCAAGACTCTGCCGCATAGGCTTACAATCTAATAAAATCATAGTAAAACAATAAGGAGGGGAAGAGAATGCAAACAGGCACAGGGTAGGGTAAAACTAACAGTATAGAGTCTGCACAATGCTGTGCAGGCAAGGCCTTCTGGATGAGGTTGGTGCTGTTACATGTGCCCACCCCCTTTTGCAAGGTTGTTGCTCTTCACCATGAGTTCTAGGCTCAGCGAACAGCCAATTAGCTCTGAGAGGCATGTGTAAGGGTATTGGTGTGTTTCACCGCTGAAGTTTTTTAAAACAATGACAACACACATCTCTGGGCAGGAGCGCATATTCATCAGAGTTCCAACTCCCCCATGTGTTCCTGTGTATCTGCGCTGGTGTGCATCCCTTACGAGCAATTCAAAATACAACCTGCGCCCCGCGGCCATCTGCCTAGCCCCACCCACTTCTACCGATACACATGAGGAACCACCATTACCGGGCACACGTGCTCCCACAATGGCACTCCTGTCATTGCAGGAAACTTCGTTCCCATGCACCCTATGAATGCCGATCGCAGAAGTTGGAAAATTCACCATCACTCCTCCTCCATTGCAAAAGGGCTGTAGGTGTAGATGAGGCCTTTGTTTCAGAAAGCCAGTTTTTTTAGCTATGACTTTTGCTTTAAAAAGTATTTTACTCTTGCAACCCTCTTTGCATTTATTACCTGTTCCGAAAAGGGGATTTCAGGAGGTGTCACTCTCCTGATTCTGATATGATCAGCTGGGCCATCCAAACCATCAGTTTATGGTTAGTTTCTATTGGAGCAGACACTTTGGTAATGAAAAAAAGGAACAATTGTGAGGGCCCACTAGAAGCAGAAGCTTTGTCGTCTCGATAACATCTATCCAGCAGCATTCTAGCCCTCAAGGTGACATAGGTGTCAACCTGCCAACAGTTCCATTTCTATTTGAGCCATTCAGCTGTTTACCCACTCCATGGCTGTCCCACTCTTGGCCAGGTGTCTAATTTTGTCTCTCCTCAAAGCCACTATTTATCTGTCCTTCAGCTGAGCAAATAGCAGCAGGTACACAAAATAGATCCCATGAGTCGCTGGCTCTCCTGTCTTGCCTGGGCAACTGCTTGTGTGAAGTGGTGGATGGCTTGTCCCTGAGTGGTTCCTCGAGGACATATTATCATAAAGGCCCTCTCAGGGGTCAACCAGCAACACTTTCACCCTGCCTTTCCATCACATATGCCTTGCTTCAGGCCCTCTGCTCTGATGCTCACAGTAGAGAGGAAAAGCAAGATGCAATATGATTCCGGCGTCCTTTTATTTCTGTTGCATGGTCTCAGGCATCACAGGAGCTAGAAACAGGAACCTTGCATTGAGCAGGGGGTTGGACTCGATGGCCTTATAGGCTAGGGTGACCAACTGTCAGGATTTCCCCGGATTTGTCCTGTTTTTGTTCTTTCCATGGTGTCGGGGGATTTTCTATAATTTTCAATAATGTCCTGGAATGACACACCTTCCTCTTTAAGGCTGCCATTAGCATGGCAGGAGGGAATGACATGCTTTCTTGAGGCACATCATTCCCCCACCCCGAGCTCCAATTGAGGTCTTAAAGGGGAAAGTGGGTCATTCGTGGACATTATAGAAAAGGCCCCAATTGGAGTGGATGGTGGTGGTGCAGAATGAAATCCTTTCCCCTCCTCCACTCCAATCAGGTTCTTTAAGGTGGAGGGGGAATAACGTACTTTCGGCAGGACTCAGAAAGCTGCTTCCACACACACACACTAGGTGTCCTCTTTTTTGGTTTCCCAAATATGGTCACCCTATTATAGGCCCCTTCCAACTCTACTATTCTATGATTATATGAACCTTTGAGGGAAGTTCAGATGGGGGAGAAATTCTTAGATTCTCATTTTAATGTGAACTTATCTACTTTTGCACTTCCATACCAACATGGGAACCAACGTTCAATTATAGGGATGTCTATTTCTGGGAAATCTGGCCTTTTCGGGGCCTGTCAGATTCTGTGTCTTAATCTTCAGCTCTAACTTCTGGTTTCATTCCTCTCCTTGGCTGCCCTCTGACAGTTGTCCATAGTTTATTCCTGGCACATGATCACACATAATGCATCAGCTGCTATCTGTGATGTTCAGCTGCCTTATATGATGTAAATGTAAATATATATATACAAAGTTATTGTTTATATGTATAAGGTTCAGGAAATAAGTAAGCCTCTACAATTTGTAGAGGGCGGCTGAATGCCTGAGTGTTGATTGGATGGTTGAGAGGGAGTGAAGATTGGCTGAGTAAGAGTGGGAGGAGCTAGAAAAATATATCTATATATAGTTAAGTGAGTGAGAGGAGGGGGTAGAAGTGTCAGTGTGAGATGAGTCAGTAGAACATGAGAGTTTGAGTGTTAGGAGATGGTCTGTGAAGCAAGTGAAAGATACAGTGTGTAGGTTAGAATTCTGTGAGGTAGAGAGAAGATTTTAAGACTAAATAGTGGAACCTTGTAATAAAGAAGTGACTGAAACCAATACACTTTGAACCTTGTGACCATTCACATTTGAACTGAGGAAACCATTAAGCTTATGCATGCATTTACTTAATAAATTCCAATTATATTTACAAACAACTGGTGTGGTCTGTGGAGGTGTCTGAGGAGAAAACAACAAATGGTGGCAGTGGAATGGGAAACTGAGGGCTAGGTTGCTGGGCTGAGGAGCCTGAAGAAGAGGCGAGACAGGAGCAGCAGCAGTAGACCTAAACCCTAAAACATGTCATCAGCACAGGGGGGATTGAAGTGGTCCTGGGTGGTAATGGCGTGGACAGTCCTGTCAGCCAGCTTGTGGGTGTCTCAGGTGAAGTTGAGATGACACAGGGGGTCATACTATCCCCCCCTTTTAACAGGAACAGCCCTGGGGCAGGAGAGAATATGTGCTGCGGCATCACACCACCTTTAGATGTGCAACCACATACCCTCTGTTTGCTTCCTCATGCAGATAGCTGTTCTGCCAGAAGTAGTGGAAGTGAGGTTCTCGCGAGGGCTCACCCAAGCGAGTTCCAATGAGATGATGATGATGATGACGACGATGATGATGATGATGATGATTTCTAACCCATCTCTCCCTCTGGATCGAGGTGGGGAACAACACTGAATACAAAATTCATAAAACTGTTTAAAAACATAAAACTAATATGTTATTAAAATCTCAAAATCTTTTAAGGCATTTTATTTATTTATTTAGAGTATTTTTTATCCCGCACCTCCGCCAAAAAGGCTCTTGGAGCGGCTTACAATTGATCATTAAGAAGACAGTCCCTGCCCTCAGGTTTACATTCTAAAAAAGACATGACACACAAGGAAAAGGGGATGGGGAGGGAAGAGGGAGAAAATAAAAAGAAATTAAGGAGACTGTTCAGGCTGGTGGGAAGGCCCTGCTGCCCCCTCTCATCTCCCAATGGAGGGGCAGATTAACAGCTCCTTCTTCTTCCCCACAGGGTGAAGATGACAGTTAGCCCTGTGTGTGGGGGGGGGGGGTATCCAACTGAAGGAGGCTGCGATGGTCTCTGCCTGCTCCAGTCCCCCCTGGAATTCTAAAATTCGAATGGGTAGGTCTACCGGAAGAGATCCATTTTATGGCTTTTTAAAATTCAGAAAGACTATTAAGCTGGCAGAACTCTCCTGGGAGGCCATTCCACAGTCTGGGAGCGGCAGAAGAGAAGGTCCTCTGGGCAATGGTTGTAAGCCTAGTTTTGGCTGAGTGAAGTAATTTTTTCCAGAGGACCTGAGTGTGTGGGGTGGATGGTCCAGGAGAAGGCAATCTGGCAGGTAACCTGGAGCTAGGCGAGCTCCTCTAGGATGCAGTCAAACTCATGTGAAACTCAGGCAAGCTCTCATGAGACCCCCATAGCCATGTCTGGTCATGCATCTTGCTCTGTAACAAGGCAAACAGAGGCCAGGTGGCTTCTCTAGAGAACTCCACCGGTCGCTGTCTCACTACAGCAACTACCTTCCCTTATTTATTTATTTAGAATATTTATATACCGCTCCCCATTGAAAAATTTCAGAGTGGCGTACAAAATAAAATGAAAATAAAAACAGAATAAAAAGAAGCAAAAAGATGATACCCCCAGATGACAGCTATAATCCTCAGAGGAGGTCTTGTTGGACATTCTGAAATAAACAGAATGTCACCATGAAGAACGTCAGCGGCTGGCCTTCTCTGTTAGCAATGTAGACCCTTTGGAAAATCCTCCCTCATGTGGTTTCGGAGGCAGAAAACATAACCTCTTTTAAATGCCTCCTGAAAACATACCTCCTCACACAAGCTTTTCCTGGACTTTAACTTAGCTGGTTTATATTGCCTTCTTTTTTTAAAAAAAAAAAATTAAACGTTTAAAATTTATCTGACACTTGTATTATTTTATGTTTTCAATTGTGCAGTGCCCAGAGATCATCAGCTAATAAAAATGTAATAAATAAATAAATGTAAGAAGAGCCCTGCTGAATCAGACCAAGGGTTCACCTAGTCCAGAATTCTATTCACATAGTGGCCAACCAGAAGAACACGGTGCAACAGCACCTTCCTACCCATGTTCCCCAGCAACTCATATACATAAGCGTACTGCCTCTTCTACTGGAGGTAGCACATAGCTATCAGGACTGTGATTTCCTATTAATATCCTATACATGTGGTTTCTCTTTTCCCCCAACCCTTTGCTGACTCTATTCTTGGAACACTTTGCTGCGTCATCTGTGCATGCGTGAGTTTCTGATTCTTCCTCTTCTGCCCTTTCTGCATCTCAGTACATGGTGTTAGCAAAAGTTGTCACCTCAGATACCACAACTAAAAAGCCAAGGAGAACTGAGCAGGAGGGGAGACTGAGCAGTGTCTGAGGAAAAGGTCAAAAAACACTGTCAATTTCTGTTTTGGCCCGGAGCCTTACTAAAAAACACTGCATGTAGGACAAGACCCGACATCATGTAAGCTGAATTAACTACAGGGGCAGTGCATTAAAGTATGCTTGGGAGAACCTCTGGAGACCAAAAAGAGGAGGAAAGGAAAATAGGTCTGAGCAGTTAAATATAGACCATCTGAGGGAGCCCAAGAGAGAAGGAACAAGAATATGGTCTTATGGTTTCAGCGGACAAGTGTTTCAAGGCATTCTGTAGTTGTTGTGTATATTGTATAACAAACTGCTTTCAGACTGTTCCACAGTAGCTGGCAGGATGCATGAGTTAGTCTCTTTCCGGCCCACTTCTGCATCTGTTCACAGATAAATCCTTTCCATTCCATTTCTGCATCTGTAACAAACCCAAAATCTGCCCAGAAATTTGCACTTAAATAGATATTTAAATGTGAATGTCAAAATGTATTTTCTACCAAAAGACATATTCCTCCATGTGCTTCCTTTCAAAACACACATCTTTTAGGCATATGTTGAGACATTTCGTTCTGAGAACGACGTCAGCACATTCAGGGAATGTGAAAATCTAGTGGATAACTTAAGTTCTGATCTGTACATTAGTCATAGAATCATAGAATAGCAGAGTTGGAAGGGGCCTACAAGGCCATCGAGTCCAACCCCCTGCTCAATGCAGGAATCCACCCTAAAGCATCCCTGACAGATAGTTGTCCAGCTGCCTCTTGAATGCTTCTAGTGTGGGACAGCCCACAACCTCCCTAGGTAACTGGTTCCATTGTCGTACTGCTCTAACAGTCAGCAAGTTTTTCCTGATGTCCAGCCGGAATCTGGCTTCCTGTAACTTGAGCCCATTATTCCGTGTCCTGCACTCTGGGATGATCAAGAAGAGATCCTGGCCCTCCTCTGTGTGACAACCTTTTAAGTATTTGAAGAGTGCTAGCCTGTCTCCCTCCATCTTCTCTTCTCCAGGCAAAACATGCCCAGTTCTTTCAGTCTCTCTTCATAGGGCTTTGTTTCCAGACCCATGATCATCCTGGTTCCCAGTCCAGGAGGCGTGGGAACACTTCAGTCCATATCATGATCAAATTCCTTAAGCATCCATACCTGGCAGCCTCCAAAGGAAAAGAATGGGGATGTACAGCATCACTAGCATGCTTGTGGTCATACAAGTTTCATGCAGAGGGCCAATTTTTGTGGAATGATGCATTCATATAGGCCTGCCCTTATGGTTGTTCTACTGTCTATGGCCTTTCTTCAACCTATTCCATTGTCCTCTCCTCCTAGATCTATAGAGTCCCTGCTTTCCAGGAAAAAGCCCCCCAGGTTTGACCTCTGGCATCACAGGTTAAACGATCTGATGACAGGTGATGCAAAATAGCCATCTTTGGCTGGAACTATGGAGGACCACCAACAGTGCTGGGCTAAGCTAGATGGACAAATTGGTTGATCTGCTCTACGGCAGCTTCCTGTGTCTCCTTTATGGTCTAGGTCAGCCTGATGCCTTCCATTCTGATGCCATCCCAGGACTCCCAACCATTGGCCATGCTGGCTGAGGCTGATTGTTGTTGAGGTCCATCACGTATGGAGAGCATCACATTGAGGAAGGCTGGTCTAGGGGTGAGCAAACAAGCAATCTTTGAGATCCCTAGGATTGTCTGAACATCTTATTATTATTATTATTATTATTATTATTATTATTATTATTATTATTTATATAGCACCATCAATGTACATGGTGCTGTACAGAGTAAAACAGTAAATAGCAAGGCCCTGCCGCATAGGCTTTGTGCCCGATCCCTGATTGGGTTTGTGATTGCTGCTCACTTTGTGTGAAGGGGAAAATTGCAGAAATCGAGCAGCGGTCGAATGTGAAATTTGCGCAAATTTCTGCACGTCCCCAAATTTGTGCAAATTTCTTTCATCGAATAAAGTGGGGCTGATTCAGTCTACAGAGATTTTTTATTTTATTTTATTTTATTTTTTTCAAATTCGGAAATATGTGCAAAACCAAACCGGGAAGTTGATGCAAATCAAATGCAGGCTCACAACCAGCAATTTGCAAACATTTTCAGCAGACACGTGCTCGTGATTGGAATCACATCCAGGGCTTTGAATGCAGCATGTTCATTTGTTATAATAATAATAATAATAATAATAATAATAATAATAATAATTTTATTTCTTACCTGCCTCTCCGATTGGATCGAGGCAGGGAACAACAGCAAAGCAAAAAAGAATTCGTACATCCCTAGGCTGTACAAATTTATTTCTACTGTGAGACCTTTAAGGAAGGCAGATCCATATATCCATCACAGCTGCTGTAAGCCCAAGTGAGCAGTCAGGAAAGGAGAGGATAAAAACAGAAATCTGAGAAGTTGCTGCAGGATTAACGACCTGGGAGGAGGAATTTCATTGGAGGAATCTGTAATGGATTCAAATGAGTTCAGATTTCTATGAATCTGCCCTGCAGATCCTACTACAGTGAACCATTGTTCTTTAGTCATGTGCAGACTTGTAGACAGGTATTGATTGATTGATTTTACTTTGGGGGTGGCATTTGCACAAATTCATACTTGCACTAATGCATATAGGCACATTTGTGAAAATGGCATGAAATTCTTGTACATTCCTAAAAAACCCCACCATAAAACAACAACCACACCCTGATGTTGTCAATGAGTGGATAATGGAATGAAAGGTCCCTGACAATAAATAAAATACAGATGGAATAAAATCTGTACATCCCTATATAGAAGGACTGTTGCATTCCTGACCTGCTTATAAGACATCCAGATATCTTCTAGATGACCACTGTTGGAAGAAGGATTATGGGATACATGGAAACCAGTCCAATCCATACTTGGTTCTTTTTATATTCTTACTAAAATAGAATATTCTATAAAATATGATTAATTTAAGCAACCAAGACATTGTGGTGGAACCCGAAACCACGGGTCCCTGTGGTTCGCTGAGTGGTGGTCACAGACTCTCAAGACACAACTTCTCTCTCTAGTGAATTGGCTTCCAATTCACTCCAGAATCCAATATAAACTTCTCCTGTTGACCTTCAAAGCTTTTCACGGTCTAGCTCCTGCCTATCTCTCCTCTCTCATCTCACACTATTGCCCCGCTCGTGCTCTCCGCTCCTCTGATGCCATGTTTCTCGCCTGCCCAAGGGTCTCTACTTCCCTTACTCGGCTTCGTCCTTTTTCTTCTGCTGCCCCTTACGCCTGGAACGCTCTTCCAGAACACTTGAGAACTACAAACTCAATCACAGCTTTTAAAACTCAGCTAAAAACTTTTCTGTTCCCTATAGCTTTTAAATATTGAGTTTGTTCTGACTCTATACTGTTTAGCTTCACCCTACCCAGTGCCTGTTTACACTTCCCTGTGCCTGTTTGCATTCTCTTTCCCTCCTTATTGTTTACTACAACTTTATTAGATTGTAAGCCTATGCGGCAGGGTCTTGCTATTTACTGTGTAATCTGTACAGCACCATGTACATTGATGGTGCTATATAAATAAATAAATAAATAATAATAATAATAATAATAATAATTAATTTAGAAGATTTATTATGAGCAGCCTGCAGTGCTGCAAGGTGACAGTCCCAAAAGACCTGAGGAATTGCCCAACAATTTCAGGAAAGGTTAACATATTTATAGGGTCAGATCCCCTCAGATACAATGACAGAACCTTCCCACCAATCATAATACAGCTCTGCAATACAATAACCAATGAGAAGCAAAGCACCTAGGCATATACAGAGTTCAAGTACTTCTCTGACTAGAATACAAAAATGGGTATTACAATAGTTACAGGAAATACATCTCCATATGTTTCCTAGTTGTGGTTAGCTTGCCTTTAAAAATACATCTTACTATCTGTTTAACTGTCTAACTGTTTTGTGACATGTGGTTTCAGCATCAGCTGAATCGTGACAGCAAGTGTAAAATTAAAAATAGGTTTTAATTAAGCAGGAAGATATGAACTTTATGTTGTATGGAGCTAGTGTGTTATAGATCCATTTTCTTATACCTGTGGGCATTAGGTAAAAGAACCAGCTAGCTTGATTTCCTCTACAACATTCTCCACCAGGGTGACATTAGAAATTAGTGTTTAAATACATTGATATTAAATTATTCCCATCCTGATTACACAGTTAAAACACATAGGAACATTTACCCCAATATGACACTCTCCTGTATATATCCTTATTTCCACTTGGTTATGAAATTAACCCACAATGCAAAGTTTTAATTATTCAAAATAACACCTCTACATATTTTATACCTCTCATGATGAGCATTATTGTACACTAGAGATTTGCTATATGAGAAAAGCATCAAAATTACTTCTATCAATTAACAATATTATTATACTTAAAGTGTTGATAAATTATTGAGAGAGGTTTGTTACTACTCAGGGAGAAAATGTGAATTGAAAAAGGCAGTGGAATTGCTATCTATTCCTTTCCATTGGCAATGATTACAGTTAAGGCTGTCTCTCTCAAGGGTAAGCATGTCTTTATCGAAACAATTTCTTCTTACTCCAACTGTAAAACATTCTGGTTGTTACGCACACAAAACCACGATACAAGAAGAGTCTGTCAGAGGCCTTTGCTAGACCTACCTGAAAATCCGGGGGAGAGGAGGGGAGACCTCGCGTTGTGAATAACATGAGATCTCACCCTCATTTACACACAAGGTGCGACGAGCTCAAGAAGAGAGGCGTTGTGCCGCCATTTTTTAATTTTCTTAAAGGGCCGGTTGCGCACAAGTGCAGGAGCAGAAAGGTAAGGGTTTTTTGTTTTAAAATTATTTCCCCACTTCCCCTCACCCTAGTGGGCGCAGCAGCTCCCGGCTCCACTCAAGTAATTGTGCAGAGTCAGGGAAAGCCATAGAAATGGGCCACACGCTCGCGGTCTTGGGCTCATCCCGAGACCGCGGGAAAAACCAGGCCCAAAGTGTAGGGCTTTATCCCAGGGCCATGGAGGGATGATCCCTCCCCGATCCTGGGATCCTCTGTGAATCATCTGGACACACAGGGTGATCCCGGGTATCAGCCCGGGATAATCGCTGGTCTAGCTAAGGACAGAGATTCCAAACCTTGAAGCGGAACGTCATGGCTTTCGACTTGGATGTAACCCACTGTTGTAGCTGTAGGGATAGGCAAATGAGTGATGTCCAAAATCACTAGGATTCTCCAAACACCACCTTGCCACTCATGTCATGCTAGATTACTGCTTGGCTTTGCGATTGCTGCTCACTCTGTGCAAATGGGGAAATTGCGCAAATCAAGAAGCCATCAAATATGAAATTTGCACAAATGTCTCCTAATTTATGGAACTTTCCTCCATAGACTAAAGTGGGGCTTTCAGTGTGCAGGGGAAAGTTGCACAAATCAGGAAATTTGTTCTAGATCAAATGGGGATAGTCGTGCAAATCGAATGTGAGCAGACGTCCAGCAATTTGCGGAAAGAACACGATTGCAATCATGTTTTGGGATTTCAAACAGTGCTCATTAATTGGCAAACCCACCAAGGCTCAAACTTAGGGTATGTCTACACCAGCCATTAAATCCGGGCTGGTGTCTTGTGTGTCCATATGATGCACAGGGAGTCCTGGGGGCAAGCAGGGATGGGATATTGAGAGCCACGGAAAGCCTGATGTTTCCAGCAGCCCTGGGAGCATCCCGTGGACTGTAAGCGGTGTGGCCACTGCTCCCACCTCTTCCTTTCCTCCCTGCGAGTAGTAGGGCTCTGAAAATGGGCACGGAGCTGTATGGGGTGGCTCTGGGGCCATGGGGGTGGGGGAGTGGGAGATTGTTGTTGTTGTTTTTTAAAAAAACTCACTTTTTGGTGGAGCACACTTGCGCTCCATCTCCCCTGTTATTACATATATAGCGGCCATGATGTCCCTCTTTCCTTCCAGGATGTCACATGGCTGTCAAGATGCTGGGGGAAGATCACAGAAGCAGGTAAGTCTGCAATCCTACCCCCTCCCTCCTTCTGCACCCTTAGTTCCAGCAGGTCACTGATTTGACTACCATAGCCTGCTCAGCCAAAGGTGGTGGTGATGCCAGCCGTCACTCATCAGCAATCATTAAGGTCAAAGCCAACCAAGCCAATACGCAGTTCCCGTGAGTTAGCCAACAATGAGGCATCCCAGGTCCCCCCAGATGCTCACTTCCTTCCTGCCCACACTTCCTACCAGCTGTAACCAAGAAAGGAAGCATAACTTAGCCAAATCTTCATACAATAGTAGAAATTTTAGCAGTGTGGAGTATGTGAAGAAAGGCATGTCCAAAGCCTGCCCAGTAGAGCCTACCAATACTGACACCTTTCCTGGGCCACCTGGGCTCACCAATAATACACTATCATGGGAAAAATCCCCACAATCCCCTGGAGCACCTGACGTAATGTCACCCAAGGGCGTTGTTGGAGGGACAGAAAGGAAAACCCTCCAAACTTTTAAGGAAGAGCAAAAAGGAGAACGGGCACACCATTTTCCTCCTTCCCTTGCTCTCATCGAACAGGACATTGCTGGTCCATGAAACCCTTCTTCCCTCTTTTCTAAGCTTATGTACTCAGTCAAGGGGGAATCAGAGGAGAGGCCTGATAGCTTTCAGGTCTCAGGGTTAAAACCTACATGCTGTGTTGCCATAAGGAAGGATGAGAAATCAAAGGGGCTGCAGTGCCCATGCATTTCATCCAATTCTGTCAAAAAACACCCACGCGGCCATTGATTTCCACTGGTAGGCAGTAGGAGGCACGGAGCTTTGGATTTTTGAAACAAGAATCCAGATTTGACTCCAAGTCAAATTAAGCAGTCTCCAAATCAGTCTGTTGCAAAACTATCTGCTTTCAGAATTTCCAATTGGGGTCTGAACTGAATCTTGTGGTCCGTGGACCACCTTCCCTCACAGTGCCAACCAAATGTGCAAACAGGGGATGACCCTAATAGTGACTGCTGACAAACATATACTTAGTATATGACAAACATATACTTAGTTGTTATGCCCTAGGATGAGGGCTTATATTTTCCAGCAGTAGCAAAGAGTTGTAAATTGCTGGAGAGATTTACTTGAAATGCAATCAGATTGAAAGCCAAAACATAGAAAACTTAGCTTGAACCATCTCTTTGAGCACTGAGGAATGTTCAGCTGCTTTTCATGCAATATTTGAAGGTTTCAGATGAGACTAGAAGCAACGTTCCATGTGACTTCTGTGGTCATTCTTGCGTAATGAATGAACTAACTCCAGTACTAATGTTAAAAAAAAATACTTCCTAGCGTCCGTACTGATGTGTGTTGCACCTCCGAAGTTCCGAACTCACACCTCCGAAGTTTGCATTGGTCTCATCTACACCACGCAGAATATTCCACTATGAAAGTGGTATGATAGCAGTATATAAGAGGCAGGAGCCACACTACTGCTTTATAGCGGTATTCAAGTGCACTGACAACTGTTGGGGCCCATTGGCGCATTCCATATACTGCTTTCATACGGCTTTCATAGTGCAATATCCTGCTTGTTGTAGATGTGTCTGTGGGCCCCAACAGTTGTCGCTGCACTTCAATACCGCTATAAAGCAGTAGTGTGGCTCCTGCCTTTTATATACCGCTTTCATAGTGGAATATCCTGCTTGGTGTAGATGAGCCCATTGAGCTTTTAAGCTCTGTGAGATGTCTATAGTGAATTCCACCCACCCCAAACATCTTTTTCTTCTGGTACCCTTGGCCTTCAAAACAAGAGGACACAGATGCTGAGGTAGCGTTCTGATCTTGTTCATTTATCAGGTGAGATCTCTCAATGTGATTATGTTCAGAATGATTTCCAAGAGCTATCACTCTGTGTCATCTTTATGCTTTGCATCTTCTTGTCTGGGGGAAAGATAAGTAAAGCAGTGCAAGCCATCTTCATGGCTGAGATAACTTCTCTATGTGTAAAAGCTATTTCCAGACATTCTGCTCCATTCTCACCACATTCAACCAAACTCCAGCATGACCAAGATTGAGGACCAAGAGGAGTTTATACGGCCAAGTGGTAAATTGGCCTCAGTGACTCCCATCGAGTTCTATGGGATCAAGTAAATGAGAGGGGGACCTGTTTCTCATTTTGGATACTGAGATCATAAGGCATGGGGCCAGTTCTTACCCCCACCCCATTATGTTTCTGAGTTCATGCCATTACTTGCTCCCATATAAGTGAATGGCTGCCATGCATTCCAGTTGGAGAAACAAAATGCTGAATAATGATATGTTTGTGTGTTGGTGTGTGTGTGTAAAATGTGTTCACCACTAGCAAAGACTCCTGTCTCATCTTCCCTCTTACTCAAATCTCCTTCTCCACTACCTGCTACTTTCTTCTTATATCATTGCCTGTTCCCTGCTTATTAGCTTCCCTTAGTCTCTACTCCACTAAGTTACTTCTAGGACCTATGTGAAGTTGCATCCCTGTCCAAACTGACAACTTTTCCTTCCCTCACAGAAGTTGAGAGAGTTTTTCCCTGAGCAGTCAGAATATTTATAAACATGCTGTGCCATTACAATTGAGACAATCCATGTTGATAACATCACGGCTACAAGAACAATATAACACAGGTTAAGAGTTCAGTATGAGCCAGACCACTGTTCTTTTTAGCTACTTCTTCTGCCTACTTCTACTAACACTATGGGCATGGCTAGACCTACTGGCAGAGGGGGGAGGATCTCGCAATATGGTGATCGTGAAATCCTCCCCCTCAGTCAACGCGCGTGGAGGAAGAGGATGTCGCACCTGCCATTTTTGATTTTTTTTTAATAAAAAATGAGTGCTTGAGCACTTCATCGAAAAGGTAGGCTTTTTAAAAAAAAATCCCACTCCCCACTCCCACCCCTGATGGGTACAGAGCTCCTGAGGGGCTTGGTGCCCCATGCCCAGTTCCTGACTCCTCACATTTCATAGAATCATAGAATAGCAGAGTTGGAAGGGACCTACAAGGCCATCAAGTCCAACCCCCTGCTCAATGCAAGAATCCACCCTAAAGCATCCCTGACAGATGGTTGTCCAGCTGCTTCTTGAATGCCTCTAGCGTGGGAGAGCCCACCACCTCCCTAGGTAACTGATTCCATTGTCGTACTGCTCTAACAGTCAGGAAGTTTTTCCTGATGTCCAGCTGTAATCTGGCTTCCTTTTAACTTGAGCCCGTTATTCTGTGTCCTGCACTCTGCTACTCATGAGGAGCCGGGAAGAAACTGGGACAGCTGCTCAAACGTCCCACAGTCTCAGTACAATCCCGAGACCATGGGAAAAGTCAGCATTAAAGCCATCCCACTTATCATGGGAGAAAAGAAGGGATCATCCCTTCCTGCCCCCAGGATCCCCGGTGCATCATATGGATGCGCAGGGATGATCCCGGGGTGAACCCCGGAATAAGCCCTCACCTAGACATGCCCTATCTTTCTGAGGCCTCAGATGCAAGTCTTTTCCAGCTCTCTCACTTTAGGCAATTTAACAAGCATCATGGAAAGAGACTTATCTCTAGTGGCCTGCATCTCTGGAACAGCCTTCCCAGAGATATTCACCTGACATCTTCATTGTTTGCATTTAAACACCAAGATAATATCTTCCACTTCCAGCAAGCACTTAATCTTTAATAAGTTGCTCTGGTTATTAATTTGATTGCTAGTACCTTAATGCTTTTAACTAGCGGTGTGCACGGACCCCCCGCTCTGCTTCTCTTCCAGATCCACGATTTGCGGATCGGGCCGCTTCGCTCCACCCCCGCTCCGCCTATGTCCGCTCTGCTCCGCTGCGGAGCTCCGGATCTGGATCGGAGCTCCGTTTTCCCCCATAGGCTTGCATTAAGCTAAAAAAGTATACAACTTTTTTTCTGTTAAAGTTAGAAATCTCAAGTTTGGCACCATGACACCTCATGGATGTATACACACGCATGCCAAGACTCAAGGCAATCCCATCATCCCCTGATTTTTGGGGAATTTATGAAAATCAGACACCCCATTCACACCCCTTTCGATAGCTTCGTCAATTTGCACATTAGAAACCTCAAACTCACCACCATGACAGCTTATCCAGGGATACACATTCACGCCAAGACTCAAGGCAGTCCCATCATCCCCTGATTTTTGGGGAATTTATGAAAATCGGGCACCCCATTCACACTCCTTTCGATAGCTCTGTCAATTTGCACGTTAGAAACCTCAAACTCACCACCATGGTAGCTTATCCAGGGATACACATGCACGCCAAGACTCAAGGCAGTCCCATCATCCCCTGATTTTTGGGGAATTTATGAAAATCGGACACCCCATTTGCAGACATGGGCTATTCTCCGACGGTTTGACAGATAAAAAAAATTGAAGCGGGCACCTTCCCAGATGCCACCCTAATACTAATTATAATATTATGTATAAGAATATAATACTAATACTAATAATAATATGTATAAGAATATTACTAATACTATATGTAGGGAAATGGGACAAGAAGTGTGTATGCTTTGCCCAAACAGGATTTGAAATGCTCAATCTGTGGCTGTTGCACTTCACAAACAGTGCACACAGCACACTCACACAATAACACAGTCACACACACAGTCCAAGTAACAGAGAGAAGAAATAGAGAATAAATTTTTGGGGTTTTTTTTTTTTTTTTTTTGTATTTAGAAGAAAGAAGGAAGATGAAACACAGTCAGGCTTTAAGAGAGGGAAGGGGGGGAACCAACCAAACAAACAAACAAACACTCCAAAATTTAAAAATAAAGTTTATATTAAATCAAAGTAAGGGAAAAACACAGAGCAAACTAAGCAAGAAGTCAGAAAGAAGCAAACACACACACACACACCAAGCTAAATCTAATCTATCTCCAAACACAGCAGCAGCACCTAACTAACTCCTCTCCCCATGAACGCAAAACCCACAAGACGCTGAGAGCTCAAAGCTCTGAGTGTGCCTCTGCCTTTGTCTCCCCCTCCAACGCTGGGATTTGAGGATGCTTCATGAGGTGATCAATTCTCATCAGGATTGGGAGTTGAATGTGCCTGTCATCGCTTCAAAAAAAAAAAAAAACCTGCTGGTTTACCCGCTGTCCCTGTTTGTTTACTCGACTTTTCCAAAAATTCTAGCAAGTGAACTGCAGCACGCAGAGAGCTGAGAGTAGGCTCAAAATGACCCCCATCCATGACTCTCTAAGCACAATAAGTTTCAGAAAGATAGCTTAAAAAACAACACACTTATCTCCAATTCTTTTCTGCAAATTTTTCAAAATGGCGATCGGATCGCTCCGCGTAAAGAGAAGCGCTCTGCCAAAGGTCACTTCTCTTCACCTTGCTTCTACGGGTCCCTGGTCCACTTCTACTCCGCCTCTGGGCAAGGCGGAGCAGGCCAATTTGCTTCTGATTCGCCGCTTCTAATCGGAGCAGAGCACATCCCTACTTTTAACCTTTTTTAAAAAAAATTAATGTTTGATATTTTCTTGCTTTGATACTTGTATTATTGCAAAAAAAAATTATTTATTTTGTTGTTGGTGCTGTTTGATTTGTTACGATTGTCAGCCAACCCGAAGGCTTTTCCCAGTTGTGCAGTATACAAATCTAACAACTCTCTAAATAAATAAAATTGGAAGTGCCAAAGACTGGTTCTTGAATCCCCTGCATGCAATAATGAGTTCCGTCAGAGGAATATCGACTTTTATCATACATGCTATGGGCTCCTCTAAATGAGAGATTCATTGCATGTTTTTGATTGGCCACTCATGAAAGTTTGTGGTTCTTTAACCAACATTGTCAACAACCAGGATGTCTTCCGCTGTAGCCCTTGAAAATTCTGCCATAACAAGAACTACAGGGGGAAAAAGTGGGACCTTCTGTCATCAGATGGAAGTGTCTCAATGGAACTGAATGGAGAGGAAGTATTCCATTCAAACCATGTGGTCGCCCCACTCCACCTATGTAATGCAGCCCATAACAATCACACCAAAAAGCAGGAAGCACAAACACCCAGGTAAGTGCCGTAATTTCCCTTTAATGTAAAGACACCCTATGTGTTGTGCATGAAGTAGAGGTGTGCATGGACCCCCCGCTCCGCTTCACTTCCAGATCCGCAATTTTTGGATCGGGCTGCTCTGCCCCGCCCCCACTCTGCCCATTTCCGCTCCGCTCCACTCGGAGCTCTGGATCCGGATCGGAGCTCCGTTTCCCCCCCCCATAGGCTTGCATTGAAAGCTAAAAAAGTAAACAACTTTTTTTCTGTTCAAGTTAGAAACCTCACGTTTGGCACCATGACACCTCATGGACGTATACACACGCACACCAAGTTTCAAGGGAATCCCATCATCCCCTGATTTTTGGGGAATTTTTGAAAATCGGGCACCCCATTCACACCCCTTTCGATAGCTCCGTCAATTTGCATGTTAGAAACCTCAAACTCGCCACTATGAAAGCTTATCCAGGGATACATACGCATGCCAAGACTCAAGGCAGTCCCATCATCCCCTGATTTTTGGAGAATTTATGAAAATCCAACACCCATTCACACTCCTTTCCAATAGCTCCGTCAATTTGCACGTTAAAAAAAAAACCTCAAACTCACCACCATGACAGCTTATCCAGCGATACATACGCCGCACGCCAAGACTCAAGGCAGTCCCATCATCCCCTGTATTTTGGCGGGGCTTAAACCTGCAGACCTCTCAATGGGGCCATTTCAAAGGAAATCCCAACATGCCATGAATTGGGGAGTAGAGATAAACCTATATGAATCTTCTTCCACACTTGAAAAATGGGTTTGGAACTTCCAAAACTCCAAGTGAGCGCAGGAAGGACTTCTCCCCTGAGTCAAAGCCAGACACACACAACATCCCTGCAAGGCAGGCAGGGGAGGAGAGAGGGAAGGCAGGCAGGCAGGCAGCAGACTTTTCTGGGGGCATAAGGAAGTGAGCCAAGGATAAGCCAGTAATGCATATAAAATGGAATAAATAAATAAATAAATAAATAAATAAACGAAGGAGGGGTGGAATTAAAAGCAGCAGTGTTGATGAATAAACAAGAAGAAGAACTTTTTTTAAAAGGCTATATCTGTCTTTTACCAGCAATAGGGGAACGTGCCCAGGGGAGGGGGAAGCAGCAGCTGCCAATTTGACTGGTCAACCAGTCTTTTAAGAAGCAAGGCTGTCAGTTCAACTCATGAAAGACATTGCTTCACCACAACAGCTCTGAAAAGTGGAACTGTCACTTCAACTCATGATAGGCATTGCTCCACCAGGTTACTCTCTTTGGAAGGCTCTGATGGCCTTCCAAGTACAGGAGAGAGTGAGGGCACGTCCACATGGGATGCCCTAGGGGAGCTCATCCCCTTGCACAACATCTTTTCAGTTGTTCCCCAAAGTTAGGGTGGGTAGCAGTGCTCTCTTATTATTGGCTTAGTATATGATTTCAGGTTGTGTTTGTGCATTTGGTGGGGCTACTGTTTTAAAAAACACTGCGAAAAGTCCATTCAGATTAAGAAAGAGAAGTTTCCCAGAATCCCAAGTTACCCGTTTTGCCTATCCCCTCCTCCAACTTTGGGATCATGTGATCATGACCGGGAGTTGACTCTGCCCCTCAGCAATCGAAAAGGTAATCTTTTTCCCGCCTTTACCCTACTTTTTAAAAAATTCTAGCGCGCGACCCGCACAACGCAGAGAGGTGAGAGTAGTCTCAAAATGACCCCCATCCACGACTGTCTAAGCACAAGAATTTTCAGAACGATATCTTAAAAATCAACCCAGTTATCCCCGATTCTTTTCTGCAATGCAGTCCTATGGGCGAAAACTGCCATTTGACCCGCGCTGTCCCTGTTTGTAATGTTCGTTTACCCAATTTTTAAAAAAATATAGCACGCGACCCGCACGACGCAGAGAGGTGAGAGTAGTCTCAAAATGACCCCCATCCACGACTGTCTAAGCACAAGAATTTTCAGAACGATAGCTTCAAAAACAACCCAGTTATCTATGGGTGAAATGTTTCAAGATGGCAATCGGAGCGCTCCGCGGAAAGAGAAGCGCTCTGAAAATGGTCGTTTCTCTTCGCCTTGCTTCTAGGGGTCCACGGTCCGCTTCTACTCCGCCTCTGGGCAAGGCGGAGCAGGCCAATTCGCTCCTGCTTCTGCGCTTCTAATAGGAGCGGAGCACATGCCTAGCATGAAGATCTTTGGCTGAGGACCCAAGCTCTAGTATTCTCTGTTCTTTTTGAATGCACAGATGATGATGATGATGATGATGATGATGATGATGAAGAAGAAGAAGAAGAAGAAGAAGAAGAAGAAGAAGAAGAAGAACTGTTCTGTCTTTTATGCTATCCTGCTTGGTGTAGATCTGGCCCTAATATCCTGGAGACACACATGTTGGCCAATGTCTTTGCCCTCTCCTGGTATGATAGCTCTAATGGCTTCATTATGGGACTCTTCAGTTGTGCTGTACGTAATGGCTTTGAAGTGATAGCTGCTTTCCCTGGGCTCCCCACCATTAGGGTGACCATATGAAAAGGAGGACAGGGCTCCTGTATCTTTAACAGTTGTATTGAAAAGGGAATTTCAGCAGGTGTCATTTGTATATATGGGGAACCTGGGGAAATTTCCTCTTCATCACAACAGTTAAAGCTGCAGGTGCCCTGCCCTCTTTTAAATCTGGTCACTCTAGTATAGCTCCTGCACCTTTAACTGTTGTGATGAAGACGGAATTTCATCAGGTTCTCCATAAATACAAATGACACCTGCTCAAATTCCCTTTTCTATGCAGTTGTTAAAGATACAAGAGTCCTGTCCTCCTTTTCATATGGTCACTCTACCCACCATCTCAGAACTTGCTCATCTGTTGGCTATGGCTGTTGGCCATGGGCAATCACATGACAGGGGTGTGTGTCAATAAACATATTTTCTTTAACTTGACTTTTAAATTTGTTGTTATGTTATGTTTTGTTTTTAAGGTTGCTTTTAGAGTTTTGCTATGTTTTATTTGATTGTTTTGTCTTCTGAATTAACCCCCCCTCCCATTATCCACCTTGGTTAACTTCAGGAATGCAGTACAGAAATGCCATAAATAAATAAATATTGATCACAGTGATCCTCAGGCTATAAATCAAATATCATAACTGCATGAACTGTCAGGAACTGCTAGCTGAAGGAAAGGAAGAATCCATTAGTCTGGAACTTTGATCAGACAATGAACGAAAGGAAATTCTTATCCACCTGTACTTACCAGTTGGTGCAGTTATTCTCAACATGAAGAGGATGATGTTGTACTTGTCTTCCATGTATCTCTTGAAGACGAGGAGTCCTGTAAGAAAAAGAGAACTGTGTCAACCTTAATTTAGCACCACAACGTTGGCAGAATACACAGGGATTCAAACTCAGTAATTTTAGACCTAAGCACTCAAAGCCCCAGACTTGGGTGGAAAAAAATTGTCTTTTACTTTATCCCATGTTCATATATATATATATATATATATATATATATATATGTTGTTTATTCGTTCAGTCGCTTCCAACTCTTCGTGGCTTCATGGACCAGCCCACGCCAGAGCTTTCTGTCAGCTGTCGCCATCCCCAGCTCCCCCAAGGTCAAGTCTGTCACCTCCAGAATATCATCCATCCATCTTGCCCTTGGTCAGCCCCTCTTCCTTTTGCCTTCCACTTTCCCTAGCATCAGCCTCTTCTCCAGGGTGTCCTGTCTTCTCATTATATGGCCAAAGTACTTCAGTTTTGCCTTTAATACCATTCCCTCAAGTGAGCAGTCTGGCTTTATTTCCTGGAGTATGGACTGGTTTGATCTTCTTGCAGTCCAAGGCACTCTCAGAATTTTCCTCCAACACCACAGTTCAAAAGCATCTATCTTCCTTTGCTCAGCTTTCCTTATGGTCCAGCTCTCGCAGCCATAGGTTACTACGGGGAATACCATTGCTTTAACTATGCGGACCTTTGTTGTCAGTGTGGTGTCTCTGCTCTTAACTATTTTATCAAGATTTGTCATTGCTCTCCTCCCAAGAAGTAGACGTCTTCTGATTTCCTGGCTGCAGTCAGCGTCTGCAGTAATCTTTGCGCCCAGAAATACAAAGTCTGTCACTACCTCCACGTTTTCTCCCTCTATTTGCCAGTTATATATTAGTTTAACGTGCTTATTAAGAAATGAACCAAAAATTCCTCACTCTTCACAACTGGAAAGTAAACAGAATTGGAGGGATGCTCAGGCACCCCAAATTTTGGGGGGATTGGTGGACACATTTGGAATTTTGGGAGCAGGATGAGATTGCTCTCACAAAATGGCTGCCAAGGGGTTGGGTTTTTTTCTTGCCCATTCATAAAATGGCTGCCATGGTGGTCAAAGTCAGTGACAAAGAATTCATTCCCCAGAAGACTAAACATGAAAGGAAATTGCCCAAGAAACTAATTACAAAGGAGATCACACACACAGAGGAACCTAGGAGGGCAGCACTTCACTTTATAGTAAGCTGGACACCCAGTTTTAAAAATAAAAGTGTAAACAAACTTTTAAATAAATAAATAAAATAAACACCCAGGAGTGAACAGGGAGGGTGGTGAAAACTAAGGGATGTTTCCATGGACACCATGTAGGTCTAGAAGGACCAATGGTCTGTTTCAGGGGAAGACAACTATGTATGTCCCATTGTTATAATTATTGGTTGACTGTAGAGATTTCAAGAGGAGATCTGACCTCAGGGCTGAGAAGAGACGGCTCCAGCATGAATCAAATAAGTAAGCAGAAGAGTCACAAAATATGATTTCAAATTTATGGTTGGCAGCGGAGCTCATATCCATTCCTGTGTGCCTCCTTCTTTTCTGCCTCCCCATGCTTCTGTCTTCTGTGGTGATGGATGAGAGTTCAAGCAGTGAAGCACACTGTCAGACAAAAACCATTTGTCAAAGGCTACTGGCACTAGTCTGTGTGCACATCCCAGGTCTGAGTCATGTCTTTCCTCCTGACAAAGATGTCACGGCTATTTGTCACCATCTTGTTTATCTACCAAATCAAGCTGCCCCTTTGCTTCCAAGGGTCAACAAGCAGAGAGAGGTGGGCTGGCCTCCAGGAAGAGGATCAAATTAACTCCCAGCATCAAGGCAGAAGCTTTATTTTCAGAAGATTTCTTTTACCATGTGGAACTCTTGGGTCCGACAGAAAGAGGTTCTCAAATCCGCCAGGACCTACTTACCCTGTGAAATTCTTAAAGGAAGAATTTGCCATGTGACTTATCATACAATGATTGCTTTACATTTATACAAAATGCTTGAAAACATTTATTGTGGCTACTTTAACAAAATTCCCAAGAAGACTTGAATGAAGGCCTCTTCTATACCTTTAGGGTGTATAGGGTGGATTCCTGCATTGAGTGGGGGGGTTAAGTGGGGGGTTGTATCCCTGGGATACAGCCCTACCCTTTGTGCCTGCTTTTTCTGTCATCTCGGGCTGAGCCCGAGATTACTCACATGCAGCTGAGAGCACTGTGCCCATCGAGGGTAGGGTGGGGGAGCGGGGAAAGTAGGTTAATTTTTTAAAAAACCTTACCTTTGCACACAAGCTTTTGTGCGCTCTGTCTCCTTTAAGAAAATAAAAAATGGCAGGCACAACACCTCTCTTCCTGAGGTCGTCGCATCTTACGTGTAAACGAGGGCGAGATCTCACATTAATTGCAACGTGTGGTCTCCCCTCCTCTCCCCCGGAACAAAAGGTAGGTCTAGCTAAGGCCTATGATTCTATGATTCTATGATCATAGTGCTGGGGTCTCCAATGTGGTGCCAGTGCAAACTTATCTGGATGCTCACCAAGTTCACTGCCCCTCCTGGAGGGGATCTACACTAGTATATGAAACATTGTTTTTACAGTCATTGAACGTTTTGTTTTTGAATGATTTAAAACGTAGCAGTTTTTAAAACGTTTACTTACTTTTCTCTTTCCATGGGAATGCATTCCTTTTGGCCACACTAAGAAAAGAAATCCGTTTGTTCTTTTTCCCCGTCTGCCAATTTCCCCTCCCACTTCCTCTTCTCTCCGAGAATCCTCCACTTACAAACAATCCAGCAAGCAGCCTCCCAAAAGTGAAACTAAAAGTGTCTGCAAAAAAGAGGCTTGAAAGAAAAAAATGGCTCCAACTTTGGGTGTGGAAATTACATAAACATGCCTCCCCCCACCCCGGAATGCGATTGGCTAATTAAGAACTACAAGAAACCCATTTAATACGATGAAATTGGCCACATCATACCAAATAGAACGACTTATTTCAGAGAAGTTCAAAATAAAAACCGGAGAATAGACAACAATAAAACATCACAAACTGAACGTCATGTGGCGAAATACTACCAAACACACACTTAAAAATGGTAAGACACATTCTAACTTGACTTGTGTAGATCCCCTCCTGATTTTTTATTTTATTTCTTAAGGATGATGATGATGATTTTAATGGGAGACTGTTATGTTGCAAAGCAAAGTGCTGTCCTGCAATGACATCTTTATTTTGGTTTAACAGTTTTGTGTTCGGGACCTCAGGACATTACTCTGCCTTATAATTAGGTCCTCAGGCCAGTTACCTTTCTTTTACTCTCACCAGTTTGCCTTCTGGGAAATGAGGGTTTTGTGAATGGTCATGATAATGGCCTTGGCAGCCATTTTATGAATGGGAAAGGCTCTCCCCACCATGTCAGCCATTTTGCGAGATTACCCATGACACACTTTCAAAATTTGCAATGTGCCTACAGACCCAAAAAAGTTTGTGGACCCCTGTCATAGTGTTTGCATGCATTAGGGAACACATGGTCAGATGTGTTCTCTTAAAAGAACAGAAGATGGGTCTGGGAGGATTGAATGGTTTAACTGAATTACTTCCTGCCATTTATTAACTCAAAATCTCTCTCCCTTTCTCTCACTGTGGGGGGAAAGAGACAGGGGGCTTATATCTTAAACTGGTGGGCTGGAAAACAGTGAGGGGGATTTTTCAACTGGGAAAAATAATATTATTAACTATCCTCCCACACTGTTCTTCCAGTTATGGTTACAGATGGTGTTTATAGAACACCATCAGAGCATGGGGCTATTTTCCAGAAGAAAAGAAGAACAGCAAAGTGATCCCGCTCAAGAAGTTTACTATCTAAATTTTTATAACGGGTAAATCAATTAGGAGGGGAGAAGGGGCAGAGGAAAGGCGAAACATAGGATAAGAGGGGATGGATATGTGTGAATGTGGCTAGATTTCCTTCAGCTTTTTTCATTGGAAGGCAAAGACCTTCCAATGAAAAGTCCAAGTGGTGCATTTCAAGGAGACATTTGAAGTAAGGGAGAAGGAAGTGGCACCATCTATGCAGAATTGCCATTCAGGGTTGGCTCATGGACATTTGTAGATCCTTTACATGACATTGTCAACCTCCAGGGCCCCTCCCATGGTTTACGACCTTTTATCCTGTATTCAAAAAGCTCAGAGATAGTGACAAAAGGGGTGTTATTCTGATGGATTAGCTGAATAAAAGCCAGTGTAGCACTACAGTTCATCCCCCAGATAGCACTGTGTAATGAAAAAAGATAGAAAAAAGGAATTGATGTTCCATTCGACTCAATTCACATGTCTGCCATCTAAAGGAGCCCACCATAATCCTGGGGAGAAAACTTGGAGGAGAACACTCCAGTAAGGAGGCAGGATTTCAACCTCATGTGATGAACTCCTGGGGCTCACACTCCTGCAGGCAGCCTTCTGCCATCCACTGGAGACTACTGACCCTGATGTACCTTCACTTTGCTGTAAGATTGAGAGGGGGGAGGATCTCATGGTATTCTGCTCACGAGATCCTCCCCCTCGGTCCACATGGGCCACATGACATCCCGGGCATCAGGCCTGTCCTGGCAGCCATTTTAAAAAAAATAAGTACAAAAAGAGCTGGAGCGCAAGAGCCCTCCAGCAAAAAATAAAAGGTAAATAATAAAAAAACACGATTCTGTTCCCCCCACCCCTGATGGACACAGAGCTCCTAAAGCACTCTGTGCCCCATGCATGGTTCCTGGCTCCTCACGTTTACTCACAAGGAGCTGGGATGAAACCAGGATGGTGGCACACACCTCCTGCAGTCTCCGCAGGAAAAGTTGGGATGAAAGCCATCCCGGTTATCCTGCGGAAATGGAGGGATCATTCCTCCCTGCCCCGGGGATCCCCTGTGTGTCATGTGGACACACAGGGATGATTCTGAGGTGATCCCGGGATACGGCATCATCTAGACATGCCCAGAGAGAAAGAGAGAGAGAGAGAGAGAGAGGAACATCTGCCATGTTCCTGCCATGCTTTCACCCTTGGGATGTTCATGCACATTCAGCTCACAGGGAGAGAGCACGCAAAAGGGCAGAATTGGCTGCTTGGTGAAAGAGCCTGCAGAGAGCCAGCCCACTGAGGACATTTCTGCCAGGGCCTACAGCAGCTGCCATATCTCTATTTCAAGCCAAAGAGGTTGCAAAGGACCATTCTGATCTTCTTTGTAACGCTTGCCGTTTGAGCAGCTTCTGTGATCAAAGAATGCATTGGCTGCTGAGAACATATGCAGTCTGACACAGCCTCCCTGGGCTCCAAATTAATCCCTGTGTTTTAATCTCCGCGTTAGCCAAGAACAGAACAGCAAATGTAGCCATAAACAGTTGGACCTTGTCCCATTATTGGGCTTATGCAAACGTTAATGTGGGATTTTTGGTTTTTAATCGAAAGATTGGAGGATTTAGCGAAGGATTTGTGTCGTTCCCTTGTTCTTGGAAGGCTTTTGTTGCATTTCAAACATGAATTACGCAAAAATGGAAAGAGTTTAGGTTTTTAAAAAAGGCAGAAAGTATAATCACCAAAACAAACAAACACAAAAAACACACACATTTGGATCCAGAAAGGCAGATTAATATTGCTAAGACACAAATAGTAGATAAACTAAATATTTCAGAGCCATCAAATGTGTATTGCTATTTGCTATCCTCATAACAGATTAGTTTCATGTGTAACTCTCTTGTGGATGGATCTGAGATATGGGGCCTTGCTAGACCTGCCGGGATAAGCCGGCAGGGAGGCGGGGCGACGGCGTGCAAACTTTAACGCGCGCCGCCCAGCCTCCTAGACGCACAACGCGCAGGGACGACGGAAGCCCTGCAGCGCCGGCCATTTTTTTAAAAGTTTAAAGGGGCCACGTGCGCCCGAAGACTGCGGAGAAGGTAAGGGTTTTTTATTAGTTAACCCCCCCATCCGCTCCTGATCCCTTCCTGATCTTTCTCTCCCTCCATGTCCCGTGTGTCGTCTCCCCTCCTTTTCCCTCCGTGTGTGTGTGTGTGTGTGTCCTGTGTCATCTCCCCTCCTTTTCCCTCCGTGTGTGTGTGTGTGTGTGTCCTGTGTCATCTCCCCTCCTTTTCCCTCCGTGTGTGTGTGTGTGTGTGTCCTGTGTCATCTCCCCTCCTTTTCCCTCCGTGTGTGTGTGTGTGTGTCCTGTGTCATCTCCCCTCCTTTTCCCTCCGTGTGTGTGTGTGTGTGTGTGTCCTGTGTCGTCTCCCCTCCTTTTCCCTCCCGGGATCTCCCCGGCCGATGGGCACAGCGCTCAGCGCTGTGGCCAGTCCGCGGCTTTTTGTGGCTACTCGCGAGTAAGCGATTAGCCGCAAAAAGCCACGGAAGTCCCTAGACCTTCCCCAGCTCCGGCCTCAGGCCGGAGCTGGGGAAAAGGCGCGCCATAAGCGAATTCGCTTATGGCGCGTTGGAGAAGGCCTCAGCGCGGCCTGTTTCCGGATTCCCCTGTGCGTCATCTGGACGCACAGCAGGGAAGCCGGGACAGAAGGCGCGCTAAGGCCTCGTCTAGGAAGGCCCATGGAGGGTGTGTGTGTGTGTGTGTGTGTGTGTGTGTGTGTGTGTGTGTGTGTTAAACCTGCTGAGGATTTATTAGTTTCCATTAGAGGGTACAAAGAAAGTTCTCAGAAAAGCTTCTGTATATGTGGATTTTAAGCAGGCTTGGGTGACATTGCAGGGAGGCAAGCATGTTACACAGACACGGCCTATTTCTAAGGGTGTAGGAAAGTGCCATTTACTTTTGCAGATATTTATACCTCCTGGTACCCTGGCATTGGTGGAAGATTCAGGACTGATAATGTGAAGTACTTCTACACACAGTGCATATTTAAACAATGGAACTCTCTACCACAAGATGTAGTGATGGCCACTCATTTGAATGGCTCGAAAAGGAGGTTGGATAAATTCCTGGAGGAGAAGGCTATCAATGGCTACTAGCCCTGATGGTTGTGTGCTATCTCCAGTATTTGAGGCATAAGCCTGTGTGTGCCAGTTGCAGTAGAACATGGGTGGCAGGGTGCTGTTGCAACATGTCCACCTTGTGGTTCCCTGGTCAACAGCTGGTTGGACTAGATGGACCCTTGTTCATCTAGTCCATGGCTCTTCTTAGGTTCTATGTTCTTATTGTATCTTCAGGACACTTATCTGCCAAAGCAGGAATGTGGTCTTCCACAAAACAGTTCTGAATCCATGTGTGCTCCCTCTCCATGGGCCATGGGCCTAGGACACCTGTCCAATAGCAGAGGTCAGAGTGTGCTTCTATTCGGCTCTTCAATCCTGGCAACATGGAGGGGTCGTCCCTGCTTGCCCCCAGGATCCCCCACAGGGATGACCTCAAGATGACCGTGGAGGGAAAAGGCTGGTGTGGACATGCCCTGCTGTCTCATAATACTAGAACCCAAGATCATCCCACGAAGCTGATTGGTGGGAGATACAGGACAAATAAAAAGAAGTACTTCTTCACCCAGTGCATAAACTTTGAAATTCACTTCCACAAGATGTAGTGATGGGCACCAATTTGGATGGTTTTCAAAGTAGGTTAGACAAATTCCTGGAGGAGAAGGCTATCAATGGCTATTAGTCCTAATCATAGAATCAGAATCATAAAATAGCAGAGTTAGAAAGGACCTACAAGGCCGTTGAGTCCAACCCCCTGCTCAATGCAGGAATCCACCCTACAATGGCTGTATGCCGCCTCCAGTATCAGAGGCAATAAGCCTCTATACACCAGTTGCTGGGGGACATGGATGGGAGGGTGCTATTGCACAGTGTCTTCTTTGTGGGTCCCTGGTCAATAGCTGTTTGGTCACCGGGTGAACAGAATGCTGGACTTGATGGGTCCTTGGTCTGATCGGGCATGGCTTGTCTCACGACGTTATGTTCCTAAGAACAATGGAAGGAATGCCACCAAGGTCAGGAAAAGGCAAGTTGGGGCATTAAAAATAAGCTGTGCAACACTGACACTGTAATGTAACAGAACTAATAATGTATAAAACCTGACTACTCATTTTATAAGCAAAACTCTTCCCAGTAATTAAATCAGCAGAGCAGAAAAAGTCAATTATGAAAAGCTGTGGCCCGTACACTAAGGATGCCTGCCAGACGGCCAGCTACGATACACCAATTCCCCTTTAAACATTCCCCTTTATATTCTCTAGGCACAGCCTTCTACCTAGGGATGTAATAAATAGTGTAGACCCATTTTATTTTTATTTTTTTAAAAAACCAATAGTATTCACAGCTACCCAGATAAAGCAATAACTATCAAAAAATTAACTCGATTCTACATTTTTAAGTGACCTATTACACAGGATAGAACACATTTAATTCCATTCGACAGCATAGAGAAGGATTCACAATATGTCAGTATTTCAAGCAATAGCCTGACACTTTGGGCAATAGCTAAGTCTTAGACAGGAATAGCAATAAGCAATAGCATTCCCACCACAGCACGATCGATAAATGCCTGTGATTTGTGATTCAAGGTGAATTTACCTAATTTCACACATTTGAACCAATTCACAAACTGAAACACTTTATCCCTTGGATTTTGCACTTCTTTGGATTTTGCGATGCAGTTTGCCAAACATCCATACAAAATGCATATATTAGGGAAATGTGCACACAAAGATGTGTATATTATGGGAAAGAATGCTCAAAAGATCTTAGAAAAACATCTTGCAAACATGTGTATGTTAGACAATGTTGTGTACAAAAGTATTATTTGAAGAAATGCACAAAAACGGTATAGAATTCGTCATGTGGATTTTATGGGGAGAGGAATACAAAGGCTAGGATTATTCAGGGATGGCTGAATCTCTCATTTTGCTTTTTCTCATATGTCCAATCCTATATTTAGTTCGTCCTAACTTGGAGATTTTTTTCCCCGTTCAAAGTTAGAATGAGAGAAAACCTCAAAGTTTGGTATCACCCAAATGTTAGATTGGACAAATGTGAAAAAGGATTTGGAACGCCTCCTCCCATATGTACCTGCCCAGACCCTAAGGTCATCCTTAAGGGTCCTTTTCAGTGAGCCCCTGCCAAAGGAAGTGAGGCAGGTGTCTACCAGGAGGAGGGCCTTCTCTGCTGTGGCACCCCGGCTGTGGAATGAGCTCCCTAAGAACACTACACTATATTCTTTTAGACACCAGGCAAAGACCTTTTTATTCTCTCAGTATTTTAACAGTCTATAAATTTAATTTTAACTTGGCTGTTTTAAATTTGTATTTTAAATGTGTATTTGTGCACTGCTGCTGATTTTATCCTGGTTGTGCTTTTATATTGTATATTATATCATGCTTTTATACTGTTGTTTTATACTTTGAATGGTTTTAATTTTTGTGAACTGCCCAGGGAGCTTCGGCTATTGGGTGTTATAGAAATGCAATAAATAAACTGAAAAGTGCAATGCTTAGCTTGGTTTCTTCTGTCCTAAAAGTAAGTGACCAGCATTAAGCAAACTTAATACTACTACTGACACTGGCTGATCTGGCATCTGGTTGAGAAGTAAACTCCTGTTTTCTTGCAGTTTCTAAAATCAAAGTAGTTTCATCCAAGTGTATTTTTCTCCTCCTCTAACTCCAAAGATGTAGATCTTAGCAAGAGCCTTTTACTAACTGGTTTTTGTCAGTGGTTAGAGATCTACTCTCTGTGCATTAGTGCTATTATTTCTTTCCCCTACTGCTCTGCAGGATAGGAAATGCTTTCAGACAACAGAGGCGGGTGGAAACAAAGTGAATGCCTTGTGTTCAGCTGGGAATAAAGAGTTTTAAATGATTATATACTCAGCAGGATGGACAAGCTTTAAATCTGATCATGATTACGGCCTTCTGCTGCACTGATGTATTTTAGATAATAGAAAAAAGTTAATATTGCTTTAAATATTGCCACAATGTGCATTGTTGCCAAGTGTCCCCCACCACAAAACAGTAAACGCGCATGGAATAGATTAAATTAGAGTTAAATTTTCTAATTCCTATAATGGCGTGATGGTCTCCTAAAATAGGTTGGTTTTTTTTTCCTGTTGTAGTTCCAACCCAGAGCTTCTGCAGTAGAATGGCTTTTCCTCAGTCAGACAGATTCTGTGGACTCTAGTGGGACATTTCGGGGGGTGGGGGTGGATGGAGGCTGGGATGGCCATGGGATACATTGAATCTCCTCCCCTCCCTGCTTTTAGGATGACAGCCTTCTCCTCTTGTTCACACTCTGTTTTCTGAGTGCACAAAGGTAGCTGGCCTGGTTCTCTCCATGGGGGAAGGGGGCCCAATGTCTCTGACCTCAGTGTCAGGAAATCAAACTAGAATCATAGAATCATAGAATAGCAGAGTTGGAAGGGGCCTACAAGGCCATCGAGTCCAACCCCCTGCTCAATGCAGGAATCCACCCTAAAGCATCCCTGACAGATGGTTGTCCAGCTGCCTCTTGAATGCCTCTAGTGTGGGAGAGCCCACAACCTCCCTAGGTAGCTGATTCCATTGTCGCACTGCTCTAACAGTCAGGAAGTTTTTCCTGATGTCCAGCCGGAATCTGGCTTCCTTTAACTTGAGCCCGTTATTCCGTGTCCTGCACTCTGGGAGGATCGAGAAGAGATCCTGGCCCTCCTCTGTGTGACAACCTTTTAAGTATTTGAAGACTGCTTAAAAGGTTATCCTATGTGCCTCCAGACACTGTCTGGTGGGGGTGTGCAGGATCACTCCTAAATGGTTAAAGTACGTAGGGAGTTGGAGTGCTAGTTTTGGTTCCATTTTGTTTACTTACTTTCTCTGTTTTCATTGTAGCAAGATGCCTGCGAGTATCAAGTAAGGCTCATGTTTAAAGCTTGCAGTTTTCTTCCATCTTAAGTTTGGGTAGACGAAACTTATCATTTCTGGGGAACATTTGTGCAAAGGCGCTATTGTGCTCCTCTCTTGCTTGTGCATTTCCCACAGGCAAACGGTTGGCCACTGTGTGAAAAGAATAATGGACTAGACAGGCTTTGACTTGATCTAGCATGGCTCTTCTTATGTTCGTGGGCTAGACTGAGATGGTGATAGGCTGCAGGAGATGGATGAATGGCAATTTGAACTTGAGGCACTCTAACTACTATAATCACACACACACACACACACACGAAACATCTCACTTTTTAGATCATATAAGCCCTAATTCAGGAGTTATAAAATAAATAAATCTGTGATGGGGGATTGCTAACCACACACCCCTCCAACACCATTTCTACATGTGGAGGGTGGCTTTCTGAAAGCGAGAGCCTCAGGGTTCCAAATCAGGGGGAGAAGAGATAGAGCAGGCATTTCCCTTCACAAAGTTGTCATAGAATCATAGAATGGTAGAGCTGGAAGGGTGCTATAGGGCCATCAAGTCCAACCCCCTGCTCAATGCAGAAATCCACCTTAAAGCATCCCTGAAAGATGGCTGACCAGCTGCCTCTTGAAGGCCTCTGGTGTGGGAGACCCCATGGCCTCCCTAGGTCATTGGTTGCATTGCCGTACAGCTCTAACAATCAGTATTTTTTTTCCTGATATCCTGCCAGAATTTGACTTCCTGTAACTTGAGTCCACTATTCTATGTCCTGTGCTCTGGGATGATTGAGACGAGATCCTGGCTCTCTTCTGTGTGACAACCTTGTAAGTATTTGAAGAGTGCTATCCTGTCTCCCCTCAATCTTCTCTACTCCAGGCTCAACATGCCCAGTTCTTTCAGTCTCTATTATTATTATTATTATTATTATTATTATTATTATTATTATTATTTATTTATTTATATAGCACCATCAATGTACATGGTGCTGTACAGAGTAAAACAGTAAATAGCAAGACCCTGCCGCATAGGCTTACAATCTAATAAAATCATAGTAAAACAATAAGGAGGGGAAGAGAATGCAAACAGGTACAGGGTAGGGTAAGCAGGCACAGGGTAGGGAAAAACTAACAGTAGAAAGTAACAGTAGGGCTTTGTTTCCAGACCCCTGATTATCGTGGTTGCCCTCCTCTGAACACACTCCAGCTTGAAGTGTGGTGCCTACACATGAAGAGGGCAATGGAAGTGGTGACAGAGTGAGCAGTGCTAGTTTTAGAACCCCCGAATGGGGCTACAGTTACAGAGCAATAAATATGAGTTTCACCAAGAGTATGGAGTTCACATTACAGAACTTCTTTGCATAGCAGCAACATAGCAGCTGGATTTTGGTGTCTTATCTCACTCTTTGTGCAGAATCTTGTTTTACCATTCTGAGTCATGGAAGAACTTTTGAGGGAAATGGTGCTCAATTTGAAACATGGCCAAGCCTTTATGGCTTGAGCACATTCGCATACTGATTGAGGTGGTTATGAATTTCAGCAACAACGCTACCATGGGGGACAGATAACGAGCATGAGGCACACTGCAATGACGGAAGCAGTCATAAGCAGAGATCACATTTGGCTTTATCGAATTATGTAGCATATTGACGTTTATAGCTCTGCAACTGCAACTACATTAAGGAAGCACGGCACATGGATAATACAAAATAAACACACAGGAACAAAGTGCTCTTTAAGTTAATTATTAAATTCATTGAACAGAAACACTGGGATTGATAGGTTTGCCAGGCACTTTTGAACACCAGTTCTCATGCAAGGTTTTCTTGCCATCCCCTCTGTCAGGTGGGACTTCCTTCCATGGATCCTGCCAATCCCACCGCTCCAAAACTCCACTGAGGCTACTGGGGGCTTGGGAAGGGGGCTGGAATGAGTGTCAACCTGTTATGGAGCATTCACACTTTTAATGTTGTGTCAATGGGACCTTACAGCCACCATTTATGCAACTTCAGAAATATGTAATTTTCAAAGCTGCCATTCTTGTGCACAATGGAGGCCCCAGATAAGGGTGGGTTGCTGGTGGGTGGCTACTGAGCCACAGGGCACTCAAAGATTGGGCTGGAAAATGTGCTGTGACTCAGCAACCTGGGTCCATGAGGGGCAGGCATGGAGGAATCTGCTGGACTACCAGACCCAGGGCCTTCCTAGACGAGGGTTTAGCCTGGTGCAAGGCCCAGGCTCCCTGCTGTGCATGAAGATGACGCACAGGGGATCCCGGGGTCAGGCCGGGCTAAACCCTCCCTTGACCCGGGATAACCGGATCCGTTTGTGGCCCAGTTTTTCCACAGCCCCGGGCTGAGCCCGGGGCTGCGGAAGGTCTAGCTAGTTCTGTGGCTTTTCCCGGCTGCTCGCTTACTCATGAGTAGCTGGAAGAAGCTGCACACTGGGCACAGCGAGCACTGTGCCCATCGGGGTGGGGGGGAGATCACGGACGGGGGGGCGGAGGGGGCATCAGACATGGCTAGTGGGCGAGCGAGTGGGGGTGGACAGGTGAGCGGGGGTGGATATGGCGAGCGGGGGGGATGGATGGGCGAGGGGGCGAGCGGGGGGTGTGAGCGGACAGACAGGCAAGTGGGCGAGCGAGCGAGGGGGCAAGTGGGGGGAAAGCAGACGGACGGGCGAGCGAGGGGGGCGAGCAGGGGGCATCATACATTGTGGGGGGAAATCGGGGCAGGGGGGAGCGGGGAACCCTTTTTTTAAAAAAAAAAAAGACTTATCTTATCTTTGGCACGGTCCTGCGCACATGGACCCTTTAAGTTTTTTTAAAAATGGAGGATGCGACGGGGCTTTCCCTTACCCCGTCGCATCTCACGTGTAGAAAAGGGCGACAGCCCACGCTAGCTTCAGCACGGCCTCGCTCCTTCTTCTCTCCGGATTAGCTAGTAGGTCAAGCAAGGCCCCCAGTCAGGCACCCATGACATCCCTGTTGAATTAGAGGATTCCCCATTTCTCACTGCATAATTCAAGAAAGCTGTAAAGACTGATCTCTTCCGGCAGGCCTACCCAGTGGAATTTTAAGATGTTTTTAGAATGTTTTTAGGATGTTTTAACAATGTATATTATGTTGTAATTCAGTTTTATGTATTTTATTGTTTATGGTTGTTCCCTGCCTTGATCAAAATGGAGAGGCGGGTAAGAAATAAATTTGTTGTTGTTGTTGTTGTTGTTGTTATCCCTATTTTTATATATTTCTATACTGTCCAATAGCCAATGCTCTCTGCTGGATGCCCAGTTGAGACAGTGTCTGGACTGCTCTAGGAGATGCCGTCTTTGGGACATTTTTGGTGCGCAAAAGCTTCCCAGAACTGGAAAACAGTCACATGCACCCACCCACCCCTTAGCCTCTGATGTTGTATCTAGCTCTCTATCAATTCTCCATTTCAATTTGGATAGCTGTCCTCATATTGTCCAAGGAAAGCTACAACAATTGTGAAAAATAATCTCTTGCCATTGTTACATGCAGGGAAAAGTGCATTGCCCCTTAAGTCCTGAATGATTTCACTAGCTGCTAGGAAAGGCATCCTTAATGGCCAGTGTCTGGCAACGTCTCACAGTTAGTCTCCTGACTCTAGAACTGACTATTGGATGTTATTCCATGGAGTGTAAAAAAAAAAAAGAATTCTGTTTTTTTTAAAAGTTAACCTGAACTAAATTTAATATCGTTTTTACAGCTGTGTTTGTCTTTATGTGGCCATTAGAACTTTATTCAGTTACCTGTAGTGTCACAATGGGATGGTCCTCCTTAAGAACCATCAACAAAGCAAGACAGATGTCACAGTGGTACACGTGCCTATAAGGAAGGTGGTCTCCATAGCAACAATAACCATGCCAAAGCTCACTCAAAAGAAAGCATCCTTGCCAGCTGACATGCATCTCAGCTTAGCAATTCAGATCATGTCCATTGCCAAAGCTGAGTTGGAAGACCTGACTGGAATTTATTGCAATGGGCCAGAAGCAGAGCAGATGTGGTAATTTCTGCATTTTGCTGGGGAAAAAATATCCATTTCCCCATCCTGACAACTACTTTAGTTAATTTAACTGAGCTGGAATCCATCTCTGGATAGAAGCTCCAAAGATGAAGTTAGCTCATGTTTCAAGTGTTGTTTGGGATTTGTTGTGCTATTTAATTAATCAGGCACAACCTTGGAGCAAAATGCACGTGCACAAAGGAAGAAGTGCATGTTTGGTTTCTAAGCATGAGACAGATGTGGACTTTTTTTTTTTAGCAGTTTAATCATTTCCACACAAAAGAGCAATCCCATTAAGTGAGAACATATATCTAAGTTCAGGGAATCCGTTCATAAAGCATGCATCTAAGTATTATGGAAGCCTCAACTGATAAAATAACCATCTCCATAAAGAAATGTGTCTAAAATAAGGATGGGTAAACATGTCATTTTGGCTTCTTCCCTTATTCCAAACTTTAAAATCTCAAGCGTTCATTCCACTTCTTCAGCTTGGACTTCAGTGGAACCCCAAACAGAATTGTAATTTGCCCAAGATGGTTTGGGCAAATTACATACAGTTCATGCAATTTCTTGGAATGCACTGGGTGTCAGAGAGGGCTCCCAGGAATGTAAGCATGTCCGATCATGCCCATTGATCCCAATGCCCTTGCAGTGAGCATCTCTAGGCGGATGTTTAGACCAGGGAGGTGGAGAAGGAGGAGGATCTTGTGATATGCTGATCATGAGATCCTCCCCCTCAGTCTGCACAAAGCACGCGATGTCCCGGGAGGAATCATAGAATAGCAGAGTTGGAAGGGGCCGACAAAGCCATCGAGTCCAACACCCTGCTCAATGCAGGAATCCACCCTAAAGCATCCCTAACAGATGGTTGTCCAGCTGCCTCTTGAATGCCTCTAGTGAGGGAGAACCACCACCTCCCTAGGTAACTGGTTCCATTGTCATACTGCTCTAGCAGTCAGGAAGTTTTTCCTTATGTCCAGCTGGAATCTGGCTTCCTGTGACTTGAGCCCGTTATTCCGTGTCCTGCACTCTGGGAGGATCGAGAAGAGATCCTGGTCCTCCTCTGTGTGACAACCTTTTAAGTATTTGAAGAGTGCTATCATGTCTCCCCTCAATCTTCTCTTCTCCAGGCTAAACATGCCCAGTTCTTTCAGTCTCTCTCCATAGGGCTTTGTTTCCAGACCCCTGATCACCCTGGTTGCCCTCCTCTGAACACACACAGGAAGACCATGACGTGCCCGCCATTTTTGTTTGTTTGTTTGTATTGAAAATGAGAGCACTCAAACAATAAAGGTACTTTTTAAAAAAACACCTCCCTCTCCCCCCACCCCACCCCAATGGGCGTGGAGATCCTGAGGAGCTCTGTGTCCCATGTCCGGTTCCCGGCTCCTTGCAGTTACTCACAAGGAGCCAGGACAAAATGGGACAGCCACCCACATGTCCTGCGGTCTTGGGATCATCCCGGGATATCAGAAAAATTTGGGACATAAGTGTAGGGCAATATCCCAGGGAAATGCAGGGATCTTCCCTGCCTGCTCCCGGGATTCCCTGTGTGTCATGTGGACGCACAGGGACGATTCCAGGACAATCCCCAGGATATCGCCCCGTCTAGACATGCCCTAGGATTTCTTCAGAGTCAGGATTTGAGCGACTTCCTTGGAAGGTGCTCACTGCACTCTCTCTTTTCTGCTGTCGTTCAGGTGTGGGGCAGAAAGTCCTCAATTGCTCTTGGTGGTGAGTCTATGGTGAGTCTATGCAGTATAATACAAATTTAAATCAGTTTCAAACTTGTTTCATTATTTTGATTCCCAATGGAAAATGTCCTGGGAAGTGTACTGCCTCCCCCCCCCGCTCCCCAGGAGGGGGGGTACATTCAGAAATCTACAATGGGGGAAGGGGGCAGCTGAGATAGTTACACCAGTATCAAACTGTAACAGATGTGTATTGTAGATGTCTCTTGAATATAAAGTCACCAGGTCACCTTCACTTTTAATTCATTATTAAATGTGGAAACTAACAAGTCCAAAGCTGTGGGTAAGGAGTCCTGCTTCTTTTTAATTGAATTTCTGAAAGCCGCAAAAGTACGTCTAAGAAATGGTTTGTTATCAGGGTTGTATATAAGGTACTTTTAATGCCTCGTTGAATATTAATAAAAGTGAGTCATATGCATTTTCTGCAGCTGGAGCCACAATAATATATTATTATGTGTCATTAAAGACTTCTAAGGTGCAGGAACAATTTTCAAGGCTAGAAGTCTATTGAAGAGAGAAGTCCAAATAAGTTTTTACACCTTTGGGGGCATAATAGAAACAACGGTTTGCCAGACCAGAGCTTTGGGAAATGTAAAAGCAGCATGGTAAATACTCGGTCTCCTTGCAATAGTATCATCTAACTGCCTTATACTGATGCTGCCTATTCTAACTTGCATCAATTCTCCAAGCTTTTGGTACCCAGCACTGACAACTACAATCCTATTGTGGGAGGGATACCAGTGTCAGGACGTTGGGCTTGTTACATGTGAAGCATGTGCTCTACCACTGAGCAATGGGGCCTCCTCAAAGCTTGCACCAGGGAGGCCCTAGAAGTGTTGCTCCACATGAATTGAGTACATTCACTCTAATGTAGAAGGCTACCAACCTCTATGTTGGAAAGGCTCCGTAAAGGTGCAATGTTTGACAACTACTGGGGCGAATCTATACTACTGCTTATTCCATTTTTTTCCTACCACTGATACCATTTTATGTTGTTAGGTTTTAATATGTAACGGGGCATACTCTTGAAATGTTTCGCTACTAATCTTTCTGTCTACCGGTATTAATTCATTACTGCAGGGCACACGGTTTCTTGTTTCGTTGTTGCTTGCTTTTTGTCAACGTCGTTGTAGTCTGTGCCCTGTCCACTTCCTGATTTCCTGGCCTCGGCTTTATCCCCGTTTCCAAAAGCGGTTGCTTTAGGTGCCAAAAGGAAGTATCCACGCCCCCTGGAAAGTGATTGGCTGACAAACGCCAATTCGAACTCAGTGGGATACAACTATTACGATGAAAGGGAGCACATAACAAAACTTGCAACGCTATTTAAATGTCATAACAGAAGACATACAACGATTGAAAGAAGGGAAATACAATGATGATTAAAAAGTAAGAAACATAGTGTCATGTGACCCAATAAGTTATTGCAACCCTTCCCTAACATTTTAAACCATAAATGTAGATCCCACCTTGGTCTAAGCCCATCCTATATAACTCGTTTGCTATCCCTTGCATTCGGCAGGGAATAAAGTATACCCATTCTACAGATTTGTTTCCACTTAAGACAAGGGTGGGCAACTTGCAAGGTCTGGGGGAGGGTGTTTTAGCTCCCACACACACAGAGGTTCCAAAAATGAGAACTACAACAAACCCAAAGTGGCATTTAAGGCTGCTACAGAGTGCCCAAATGGTCAAAAATTATTCATATGCAAGAATATTTTGACTCTTTCTGGTGGTCCAAAGCAGCTTCAGACACCATTTTGTTTGTAAAAATAGTTTTTTTTTTGGGGGGGGAGCCCCTGAATCTTTTGGGAGGGTGAGTGGAGGCTGTACAGGGGAGACTGCAGCAGCTGCATGTTGCCCAACCCTGACTTTGGAATACACAGAAGGTCCTTCAAGTAAGCTTATAGGGCAAGTTGGAAGTAAGATCACAGTTGTGAGAAGAGGCTGTGCTTCAGGAGCGGCGCACGTGCTGTGCAAGCAAAAGGTCCCAGATTCAATCCCCAGCATGTCCAAGTGGGATAAGTAAGATTGTTGTCTGAGGATGGGACATACTTTTCTGGGACCCAGAGGTCTGGGAAGGAAGCAACTGAGGCCAATCTGAGAAACAGCGCGAGATGGCATTCCTTTCATGGCCAATTTTTTTAAATAGTTTTGCAAACATACATAACATAAAAACATTACATAATAACATTACATCCAAGGGGAAAGAAAAAAGAAAAGAAAAAAGGGAAGAGGGAAAAACACACACACACAAAGGTAAAGTTATTGTTTTACTCTGTACAGCACCATGTACACTGATGGTGTAATAATAATAATAATAATAATAATAATAATAATAATAATAATAATAATAATTTTTCGGCTCTCTACATATCACAAATGTGAATTACATTCTCTCCTTGTTTGATACATTTAACACAATAATCAAGTTCTTTTCTTTCTTTTATGTTAACTAAGGCCTTAGCTAGACCTAAGGTTTATCCCGGGATCTTCCTGGGGTCATCCCTGCCTGCTCCTGGGATCCCCTGTGTGTCATTTACATGAACAGGGATGACCCTGGGACGATCCCGGCATAAACCTTAGGTCTAGCTAAAGCCTATTATCTCATACACTGAATTCACAGACAAATACATCATTTTTCTCTATTTCCTGCACAAATTCTATCAGAGGTTTCCATTCGGATAGGAATGTAGCTGTTGATTTATCTCTCATTATCACTGGGCTCATCTACACCAAGCAGATATTCCACTATGAAAGTGGTATGAAAGCGGTATATAAAAGGCATGAGCCAAACTACTGCTTTATAGTGGTACTGAAGTGCACTGAAGGGATACAGACTGCAAACTAGCAGGTCCTCTGGAAGATCCCAAGAGGGACACAGGTAGCACAAAGAGAAAGGCACCTGGGTCCCACTCCCAATGGCCTCATCTACACCAAGCAGGATATTGCACAATGAAAGTGGTATATAAAAGGCAGGAGCCACACCGAGCAGAATATAGCAGTATGAAAGCGGTGTACAGTATGTGTCAGTGGGCCCCGACAGTTGCCAGTGCACTTCAATACCACTTTAAAGCAGTAGTGTGGCTCCTGCCTTTTATATACCGCTTTCATACCACTTTCATAGTGGAATATCCTGCTTGGCGTAGAGATGGCATTCCTTTCATAACATGCTCTCTCAAGAACTACCAGTCCCAGAATTCCTTGTGAATAGACCCAGAGATATCTCCGTCTTCCCCCAAAGCTGCCCATTCCTCACTACTCTTATTTCCTTCCTTCTGCCTCTCTCCATCCCCAGGTATTTATTGATCAGAATCATTATCTTTTCTCATCCTCCCTTTATCTTGGCTAAGCAGGTCTGGCATTTTCAGCAGTCTCTTCACTAATCTCGCCTTCATCGTCTTGCCTTATCTCGTCTCTGAGAGCAGCCAATTAAAGATAGGGCAGTTTTGAAGGCTCAGTCGGTAGAGATGATCGTCTCGTTGTATTGCTCCTTTTCTCTTTTTCTTGAGCCTTTTTCAGTGAAGGCCATAGAAACAAGGTCTTTTGTTTCCACAGTAGGGAATATAAACTCAATAGTCCATTCTCTCAAATCTAGAATAGTTTCAGAATGAGCATTTAGGCTGCAGTCCTAGACACAATTTCTTGGAAGTAAACCCCATTGAACTTCATGAGGCTCACCTCAGAGAAGATGTTTATAGGATTTCACTCTTTGTAGGTTAGCATCCTATGCTGAGGTGGAAAGTTATTCTAAGAAAATATGAATGTCTAGGTCACTTTATAAATGTTAGCAGCTGCTAATCAAATCAAGAGTGCTTATGCTTGCTTATCAGAAACAAGGAATCATTTAAGCATTTCATACATTCATATAGGATCCAGATATTCTTGATTTAAGATAGCCCTTAAAAGACCCACCTCCACCCCTTTACAATGAACAGCTGAGGAATCTTTAAGCCTCATCATATGTGAGTTTTCTCAGAAAACTCACCAACTGATTTTATGCTGCTTATCTCCAAGAATATAATATGCATTGCGTGGCACCCTTAGGTTGCAGGAATCACCCATTAGCTGTGTACTAAGGACCCAGCTAGACCTAGCAGTCTAGCGTGATGGAGGGGTGAAGATCCCATGATATTTTTATCATGAGATCTCCCCCTCTGTTCATACGTGGCATGTGACAACCTCAGAGGGAGTGGTGTCACGCCCGCCATTTTGTTTTTTATATTAAAGAAGATATGCACGAGCGCTCATGCGCAAAAGGTAAAGTTTGTTTGTTTTTTAAAAAATCCTGCTCCCCCCACCCCCGATGGGTGCAGTGCTCCTGAGGACCTTTGCGCCCCGTACGCGGGTCCTGGCTCCTCACGAGGAACCAGGACAAACCGCTCAGCCCGAGACTGTGGAAAAAGCAGGCCTAAAGTGTAGGGCCATATCCTGGGGCAAGGGAGAGATCATCCCTCCCTGATCCCGGGATCCCCTGTCCGTCATGTGAACGCACAGGGATAATCCTGGGGATCGCCCCGGGATAAAGCCCCGTCTAGCTAAGGCCTAAGTCTTTCTGAGATCGATACATCTAAGAACATAAGAAAAGCACTGCCTCTGGGAAACTCACAAGCAGGACATGAGTGCACCCTCCTGCTCATGTTCCCTAGCAACGGGTTACACAGGCATACTGCCTCTGACACAAGGGGCAGCATGTAGCCATTGATAGCCTTCTCCTCCTTGAATTTATCCAATTCCCTTTTAAAGCCATCCAAATTGATGGCCATCACTAAACCTTGTGGTAGAGAATACCTTACTGAGGGAACTGATTTGCTGCAATGGCTGCCTATTTGCTACCAGGCCAGGGTTAAGGTTCTAGTGCTAGTGTACAAAGCCCTAAATAACTTGGGACCAGGATACCTGAGAGAACACCTTCCCTCTTACCAACCTGCCCAGTCACTGAGGTCATCAGAGGACATGGCCCAATTGGAGTCCACCACAGAAGAGCCTTCAGCGTGGTGGCCCCTTTCTTATAAAATGCCCTGTCTTTGGAGATCAGGCAGGCAGCAATGTTATGCTGCTTTTGGCACCTCCTGAAACACTGCTGTTTTAGGAAGCTTTCCTTGAGTGACTGGGCATGCTTTTATCAGAATTTGGTTTTATCAGAACTCAATTTCTTTTTTAAAAAATAGTAAATGCTTCAGTTGGACACCCCCCCCCACACACACACACAGGGCTAACTGCCATCTTCATCCTGTGGGGAAGAAGAAGGAGCTGTTGGTCTGCCCCCTCCATTGGGAGATGAGAGAACGGAGCAGGGCCTTCCCACCAGCCTAAACAGTTTCCTTAATTTCTTTTTTATTTTCTCCCTTTTCCCTCCCCATCCACTTTTCCTTGTGTGTCATGTCTTTTTTGGAATGTAAGACTGAGAGTAGGGACTGTCTTCTTTACTGATAAATTGTAAGCCACTCCGAGAACCTTTTGGCTGAGGTGCTGGATAAAAATACCCTAAATAAATAAATATTTTAACATGTTGTTTTAATTATTTTATCCTATCTGCTGTTCACCTCTATGTGATCTTTTGGATGTAGAGTGGTATACAAATAAATAAACAAACAAACAAGTAAATTATGTGCTGAGTGAAGAACTCCTTCCTTTTATCTGTCCTGAATCAGTGGGCTCATCTCATATTCCACTAGGAAAGTGGTATGAAAGCAGTACATAAAAGGCAGGAGCCACACGACTGCTTTATAGTGGTATTGAAGTGCACTGACAACTGTTGGGCTCATGACAAATGCCATATACTGCTTTCATACCACTTTCATAGTGTTATATCCTGCTTGGTGTAAATGTGTCAATGGGCCCCAACAGTTGTCTGTGCACTTCAATATCACTATAAAACAGTAGTGTGGCTCCTGCCTTTTATACACCACTTTCATACCGCTTTCATAGTGGAATATCCTGCTTGGTGTAGATGAGCCCTCCCACTCAGTACCTGTGCTAAGGTTAAACAGATCTTTGTTCTGATACCTGTCGTTTCTTTTGATCGTCTTACACTACAATACTGAAGAATTTGGCATTTAAATGAAGTAGCCTTTGACTGGGGCCATAGCTAGACCTGAGGTTTATCCCTGGATCGTCCAGGGGTCAAACCTGTTCATCTAGGTGACACACAGGGGATCCAGTGCTCAGGCAGGGGCGAACCCTGGATGATCCCAGGATAAACCTTCGGTCTAGCTGTGGCCCTGGAAAACAACATTCCGTTGACATTTTGAAACACTGTGATAGTAAAGTAGTTGTTTTGTGTTGTAGATAGAGATGGGATAACCAGTGTTTGAGATCACCAAGATTCTTTGCCTTGGTCCCATTTTTTATTACATGTTTTTCTTTTTCTTTGAACACAGAAAGTGCACATTTTCGTATGCATTGTTTCGAAAGTGCACACCCAAATGAGTCATTTTCCTCCATAGACTAAAGCATGCCCTGTGTGTAATTTTTGTTAAGTGCACATTTTTGGAATGCAAGCGCAAGTTCAAGAAGGCGCTCACTTTCCCCCAAAATGTGCACCTGCTTGTGAAAGGGGTAAATTTGAAACAAAGCAAGGCAAAATGAGATTTTCATTCATTTCTAGATATGTGGTTGAGAAGGGATTTTAACCTGATTCTTCCCAAACAAACTCTGGCCACAGCTAGACCTAAGGTTTATCCTGGGATCATCCAGGGTTCGCCCCTTCCTAAGCACTGGATCCCCTGTGTGTCACCTAGATGAACTGGTTCGACCCCTGGACGATCCAGGGATAAACCTTAGGTCTAGCTATGGCCATAGAGTCCCCAGATCATCTCCCACCAAAGTTATCACCATGCAAAGACTCAGGCCACAGCTAGACCTAAGGTTTATCCTGGGATCATCCAGGGTTCGCCCCTGCCTGAGCACTGGATCCCCTGTGTGTCACCTAGATGAACAGGTTTGACCCCTGGACGATCCAGGGATAAACCTTAGGTCTAGCTATGGCCATAGAGTCCCCAGATCATCTCCCACCAAAGTTATCACCATGCAAAGACTCAGGCCACAGCTAGACCTAAGGTTTATCCTGGGATCATCCAGGGTTCGCCCCTGCCTGAGCACTGGATCCCCTGTGTGTCACCTAGATGAACAGGTTTGACCCCTGGACGATCCAGGGATAAACCTTAGGTCTAGCTATGGCCATAGAGTCCCCAGATCATCTCCCACCAAAGTTATCACCATGCAAAGACTCAGGCCACAGCTAGACCTAAGGTTTATCCTGGGATCATCCAGGGTTCGCCCCTGCCTGAGCACTGGATCCCCTGTGTGTCACCTAGATGAACAGGTTTGACCCCTGGACGATCCAGGGATAAACCTTAGGTCTAGCTATGGCCAGGATATCCCAGGAGCAGGCAGGGATGATCCCAGGATAAACCTTAGGTCTAGCTAAAGCCTCTGTTCGCTCCGCTCCTCCAGCATACCACCAGATGTCAAATAGGGATGTAAAATATTTGGCAAGTATGAACCAATTATTAAAATATTCAGAGAACATTTGACCAAAAAAAAATGCTTGCAAAAGAGGGCTTGAGTGTGACGGGGGGGGGGGGCAGCTTTGTGTCAGTTCAAATTAAGAGCATCCCTTGTTGAAAACTTCAGCTGTGGTGCTTTTCAGGTTGGTTGCAGTACCAGTAGAAATTTCCCACGAGGCATTAAGCAAATTGAACAACACTGAGCCATGTTCGCAAGGCCTAGAATCTATGTAACAAGGAATGGAAGAGGACCAGGAAGTTAACCAACTCTGAGAGAAGTGACCTGTGTTAACAACTGCCTTTTCTTCAAATGTCAGTGGACACTGCTGTCAAAATGGAGAGAAGCCTTTCTAGCTAGGTAAAGGTCCCCATGGCTTAGAAGCTATTTCCTCCCCTGAAGCTTGAAATGCTGATACAGAAAGGAAGTCCTTCATGACAATATGCTGATATTACAAACATAGGAAGCTGCCTTATACTGAGTCAGTCCACTGGACCAGCATTGTCAACACTGACTGGCAGTACCTTTCCAGGGATTTCAAGCAGGAACCTTTCCAGCCCTACCTGGAGACGCTAGGGCTGGAAATGTGCCCTACCACACTGAGCTACATCTTGCATTCTGTTTCTTGGTCACTCAGAAGGATGACAAGATGTTGGGGCAGCCCAGCAGACTCATGTCTCAAAGACATGCTTTCCTCCACCCACCACTTGAGATATTTATCAAACTCCAAACGGATTAGAAATGCCGCAATGGCCTACACCAGTCTACCAAATAGCATTTTCTCAGCCTGGCAGAAAGTCTGTACGTAGCCATATTCCAGCTTCCAGTTTCCTGCAATTGCTTGTCAGATGCCTCTGGGAAGCCCCTAAACAGGACATTTGGACAGTGATCCTTCTCCACTCTCCCCTGCCCCCATAATTGGTAACATACTGCCTCTGAATGCTGCCTCCAAACATGAAGACTTTGTATACGAGTCGTGTCTAAGAGACATTAATAGGCATACATTTTGTGGATCTTATATTGTATTTGCATATTATTCTTAACAACATTTGGCATATAAGGGAATTAATTCCAATTTATCCAACCATCTTACAACTAGAATTACACCCCTGGAAGAGACTATGGCCATAGCTAAATGGGGCGAAATCCCGGGGTGATCCCCAGGATCGTCCCTGTGCATCCACATGACGCACAGGGGATCCTAGAATCAGGAAGGGATGATCCCTCCCTTGCCCCAGAATCTCACCCTCCCCTTTAGCCACAGTTTTTCCATGGTCTCAGGCTGAGCCCAAGACCGTGGAACATGTGGCCGGGCGCCGCAGGTTGACCTGGCTCCATGCGATTCCTTGCGAGGAGCCATGAGCTGTGCATGGGGCACTGCGCTCCTCAGGAGTGCTGTGCTCATGGGGCGGTAGGGTGGGGGGAGCAGGGAAAATAATTAAAATTTAAAAAAAATACTTACTTTTTGTGCATGAGCGTTCGTGCGCTGCTGGCCCTTTAATCCAAAAAATGGCGGGCACGATGCCTCTCCTTCTGAGGTCGTTGTGCGTCACATGTAACAGGTAGGTCTAGCTAAGGCCTATATAAGCCATATATCCAATCCACTTGTTCAGTACAGGAAATCCAGAGAGAGAAAGTCTCTGATAGATAGCTGTCCGTCTCCCTGTTGAAGACCTCCAAAAAGGGAGAGCCTACTGGTTCCAGTGTCAAACCACTCTCACCATTGAGATGTTTCTCCTAATTTTCAACTGAAATCTCCCCTCCTGGAATCTCCCCTAACTTAAATGCATTATAGAATAATAGAATTATGGAATAGCAGAGTTGGAAGGGGCCTACAAGGCCATCGAGTCCAACCCCCTGCTCAATACAGGAATCCACCCTAAAGCATCCCTGACAGGTGGTTGTCCAGCTGCCTCTTGAAGGCCTCTAGTGTGGGAGAGCCCACAACCTCCCTAGGTAACTGATTCCATTGTTGTACCTAGGAGAGTTGGAAGGGGCCTTTAGAGTTCTGAATGGTTCTGCCTGAAACCTGGAGAGGATTCACCACCTCACTGACGTCAGAGCCACGAGCTGCCATTGCTTACAAGTACAGAACAAATGCCTCTTCAATCAGACTAGTTACCTGGGGGACAATAGCCACTCAGAACACCAGTCCGTATGTTTGACTGTGTTGAGAGGCACGGGGATCTGCTGGTGATCAGCTGTGAAAATAGGAGGGCCATTTCAGCAGACCAACGAAGGTGCCATCAAGGGGCAAAGGAACTTTAATGTATTTCAGAACTGAGCCTACAGAGACGGGGGGAAGATGGTGCTCGCTGGATTGACAGAAATTGCTCCATTTTTTTTTTTTTTTTAGTTTTGTTTCGTGTCTGTTGTGTGTGAGGAGCAAAGAGAAAGCAAGATAGTGCTCATGCCTGAGTAAACCGCAACTGAAATCATGCACTCATGAAAGGTTATAAGCTCCCTCTCCTCCATCCCAAATGAAATCAAAACTGCGCTACTCCACTCAAAGCCCTCCCTACATTTTTCCTCTCAAGTGAACAGCTTAATCTCTACTGGAGCAGAGCGATGGGCAGGCAAGAAGCAACCTGTGCCTGTACTTAGCAAAGGCGTTCTTTCACCCAATGTGGCTCAGATTTAATTTATACATCTAAAATAGTTGTCCAACACTCAAGGAAAACATCAACTGTACCTACAAGAACACTTACCTGAAACCCTTGATGTTTCAGGTGAGTTTCCAAAACTCAGTGGTAGAGCACCTGCTTTCAAGCCTCAGTCCTTAGGAATGGTCGAGAAACCTCTTTCGGATCATTTATTTTTATCTGATTTCTCTCCCCCCCCCCCCCCGATTTGCACTCCCCAGAACCATATTTAAAGTTGTGCATTTTTAACGTTGTGTGTTTCTTAGTGTGTGCATTTTTTAAAGTGCACATCCCTGCCTTGAAGTATGAACATGCCCACGACTTAAAGCCGTGCCTTTTTAAAATGATGCACTTTTAATGTTGTGCATTTTTTTTAAAGCACCCTTTTTAAAAAGGGGCACATTTTGTGGATGTTAATGCAAGTTCGTGCGTTTGTAAAAATAAATTTGGAGAATATGCGCTCCTGTTCACCTTTGGAGCTGTGAACAGGGCACTTTCAAGTGATTTGCAAACTGAAACTAAATTCTCCCTATATAATGCAATTACTGGGTTGGCCTGCCCGAGCCATTGTCTATATCATTTCCAACATTTACAGTCTTGAAGTTGTGTTATGCTCTTTTATTTATATAGTGCAATTCCCTTTCCTTACCAACTGGTGCATGAACACTTTATGCAATTCAATATGTCATGTGAGAGAAGCACGTATGTGCGAGAAAAGTCTACGCTGCCACTGTTGGATGGCTAAGCACGTTTGGTTCCTTGGTGTGAGGAAAAACAAAAGAAGTTCTGAGTTCTGAACACACGACGATTGGAAGCTGTTCTTGAAATGCATATTTACAAAATATGTTCAAGCAAGTTATCATTGACACAGAACCACAGAATCCACAGACGGGGTAGCAAAAAACACTTCTGTTTCCCGGTCTACTTCACATTGCAAGCATGGGATCATATGATGAAATGTTCCATATATATAAATATCTTCCTGCAGAAAAGAAACTAGATGTCCATTTTTTTAGCATAGTCTTCTATAGTACTATTGTATAGGGTTGGGCACCATCCATGGTCCCACCCCTGGCCTGCCCCAAACCTTCTCTTTGGGGAAGAATCCTTGGGGAAGAGGAATCTGAGGCCTTAGCTAGACCTACCTGAGAGTCTGTGATGGAGGACGGAAGATCTCGCATTGCGGTTAACACAAGATCCCTCCTCCATTTACACGTGAGGCACAACAACCTCAGGAAGAGAGGCGTCGCACCCGCCATTTTTTTTATTTTTAAAGGAAGAGGCGTGCATGAATGCTCGTGCGCTAAAGGTAGGTGCTTTTTTAAAAAATAATTTCATTTCCCCACTCCCCCCACCCTACCCCTGATGGGCACAGTGCTCCTGAGGAGCGCTGCACCCCGTGCGTGGCTCCTGGCTCTGCGCAAGTCAAACTGCTGCAACGGGCCACACGTTTCACGGTCTTGGGCTCAGCCCGAGACCGTGGAAAAACCAGGCCCAAAGGGGAGTGTTCTATCCTGGGGCAAGGGAGGGATGATCCCTCCGTGATCCCGTGATCCCCTGTGTGTCGTGTGGACGCACAGGGACAATCCCAGGGTTCGCCCCATGATAAAACCTGGTCTAGCTAAGGCCTGAGAAAACATGTGCAGTCATCCTCCATCAGAGGGCAAGGGGTGCAAAGGAGAAATGTGTTGTTATTTCTAATCAGAGATGGTGGGGATTCCCCTGCCCTAGGGATGTCTGTCATGGGAAAATCCAGGCCTTTTTGGGCTTACCAGATTTCCCCAGCCTCTTTCCCCAGCATTTGCAAGCCAAGCCGCAGGGACTTTTCTTGTCTTTGTGAAGGGGTTTAAGCGTCAGAAGCAATGCCTTGGGTTGGACCTAAAAATCAACTGGCTGTCATTGCAATTGCTGCAAAATTGGTTGCAGTCACCAGCATGCTGCAGTAGCTGAAGCTTCTGAGCCACATACAAGGGCAGCCCGTGTAGAGATCCATGTCCCGGCCGCCATCTCTAATATGTGTGCTTGGCATGTCTGAAAAGACAGCACAGGTCCGCCTCTTTCCTGTGACATTTGCAGTGGTGAAGCCTTCTCCCTGCTGCTTATGGCCAGCATGATGCAAGGAATCAGCTTGGCATCACCTTTGCTAACACAACAATGGTAACCTTGACATTCGCTCTAAATGGCATCCCTTAAGTAATAGGAAGCAGAGCCTTCAGCAACAGCCCAGTGTCAAAGAGATGGATATTGCCGCTCTGATGGATCATATATAATGGGCCGTAATTATAAATGATTGTGCAACTCCAGCACATATGACCTATTTATTAGGTGTTTGGTGCATACAGTCTTCGCCCCTGGATATGACGTGAGGATCAGGAAAGATTTACTTGCATTTCCTCCAGAACCAACCTCTTGTAAAGGAAGAGAGAAATTGGATTACAAGAGAAACCGATAAAGTGCAGCTGGGGATGTCCATCGGTCCTGTGAGTGCCTAGATAAATAAAACGTCTGAACATCCCTGGTTATTGTTCGCCATAATGATCGTTGTGCCCTGGGTAATCTCCGTTGCCCAAGATGCCAGCAATAAGATTTACCACCTTATTAAATAGACCAGATCGGCAGATGATCAAGGGAAACAAATAGTGACAAAGAGATGTGGAGTAAATAGTTGTCTCAGCTGAGTGCAAACCCAGCCTATTGAATGTTACGGGATGATGAATGGAAAATGGTTGCATTTGAAGGCAAATGCTGAGATGCCAATTTGTGGGGGAAACAGGCTTTGTGCTCCTCCTCAAAACTGCAGTGTCTCTGTATCAAAAGCCATTGTGAGCATCCTCAGCGATACACAATGATTTGCGAGCAAAAGAGGAGACAGGCAAAGTTGTTGTTGTCTAAATGCAACTAACTTGAAACAGGGCGAGGAACTGAGAGATAAACGTATCTATTAATAAGATGGATAATGCAGCTCGGCTCACCTTTTAGAAACTTAATATGCTTGGTCCAGAACACATACTAAAGATAATGGGGGAACATTCTTCCAGTGGAAGTCTGGGGCCAGGCTTTCTATGGGGGAAGCTCAGATGTAAAATCATAGCAGACTGGCTATTTGATGAATTCAGTGGGTCATGTTCTCAGCGAAACTTTGAAACGACAGGAATGGATATAGGAAAACATAAGCCAGAGTCAAGTTGGAGAATGGGATTGGCACCTGTTGGTTTAGCCATACCCACTGACTGAGTCGCCACTTCATTTTGGCGAGACTCACAAAGTGAGATTTAGTTCCTAAAAGGTTTTGCTCACACAAAACATGCAATGGTTGCTTAAAAAAACCATTTCGCGGTCATTCAAATGAGTTGTTTCAAGTATTAGTTTTCAGCAAAATGATGAAAGATATCTTGCAGAAATCCCAAAAAATTGTTATTCAAAACCGGACTGAAAAGTTTACAAGGCATTGCAAGCTATATTTGGGCAGGGGAGGAGGAGGATCCAGAAATCGACAGTGCAATGCTATGTATCTCTAGTCAGAAGTTAGGAAGAGGAATCAATGAAAGAAAATAGAGGGAGTATGTCATAAAAAAAAATTATCTGTGTTAATTTCATAGAATCATAGAATCATAGAATAGCAGAGTTGGAAGGGGCCTACAAGGCCATTGAGTCCAACCCCCTGCTCAATACAGGAATCCATCTTAAAGCATCCATGACAGATGGCTTTCCAGCTGCCTCTTGAAGGCCTCTAATGTGGGAGAGGCCACAACCTCCCTAGGTAACTGATTCCATTGTCGTACTGCTCTAACAGTCAGGAAGTTTTTCCTGATGTCCACCTGGAATCTGGCTTCCTTTAACTTGAGCCCGTTATTCCGTGAACTGCACTCTGGGGGGATCGAGAAGAGATCCTGGCCCTCCTCTGTGTGACAACCTTTTAAGTATTTGAAGAGTGCTATCATGTCTCCCCTCAATCTTCTCTTCTCCAGGCTAAACAGGCCCAGTTCTTTCAGTCTCTCTTCATAGGGCTTTGTTTCCAGACCCCTGATCATCCCGGTTGCCCTCCTCTGAACACGCTCCAGCTTATCTGCGTCCTTCTTGAATCGTGGAGCCCAGAACTGGACACAGTACTCTAGATGAGGCCTAACCAGGGCCGAATAGAGAGGAACCAGTACCTCACGCGATTTGGAAGCTATACTTCTATTAATGCAGCCCAAAATATCATTGGCCTTTCTTGCAGCCATATCGCACTGTTGGCTCATATTCAGCTTGTGATCTACAACAATTCCAAGATCCTTCTCGTTTGTAGTATTGCTGAGCCAAGTATCCCCCATCTGTGCCTTTGGGTTCTATTTCCTAAATGTAGAACTTGGCATTTATCCCTATTAAATTTCATCCTGTTGTTTTCAGCCCAGCACTCCAGCCTATCAAGATCACTTTGAAGTTTGTTTCTGTCTTCCAGGGTATTAGCTATCCCACCCACTTTTGTTGTTGTTCAAAACACCTTTGTATCATCTCTAATCAGACTGGAGAAAACCAAGCTCTGCATATTCCATTGCTCTAAACCAAAAGAGGGTACAGGCTGTGGTCTTCCAGATGTTGTTGGTCTCCAATTCCTATCAGCCCCAACCAGCATAGTCAATGGCCAAGTGTGGTGGAGTTGTATAATAACATCTGGATGGCCACAGGTTCTTAAGCCCTGCTCTAACCCATTTATATAACCAACACAGAAGCCTGTTAGGTCAACAGGAGGGCCCTATATTGTCTTATTTATTTATTTATTTATTTATTTATTTATTTATTACATTTATATATCGCCCCACAGCCGAAGCTCTTTGGGTGGTTCACAAAAGCTAAAAACAGTAATCATTTAAAAATAGTATACAAAACTTAAAAACCATCAGAGACATAAAAACAACAGTATAAAAACAGTATGTAATGTTGCACACGAAGAGCTTCTGCAGATGAGAGTTTTATCACATGCTCGCCACCGGCCACTCAGGAGGGGTAGGAGAAGCTGTGTGATAAAACAAAGGGGAAACATAATAGCACTCTTCAAATACTTAAAAGGTTGTCACACAGAGGAGGGCCAGGATCTCGTCTCGATCCTCCCAGAGTGCAGGACACGGAATAACGGGCTCAAGTTAAAGGAAGCCAGATTCCGGCTGGACATCAGGAAAAACTTCCTGACTGTTAGAACAGTATGACAATGGAATCAGTTACCTAGGGAGGTGGTGGTCTCTCCCACACTAGAGGCCTTCAAGAGGCAGCTGGACAAGCATCTGTCAGGGATGCTTAAGGGTGGATTCCTGCATTGATCAGGGGGTTGGACTCGATGACCTTGTAGGCCCCTTCCAACTCTGCTATTCTATGATTCTATGATTCTATGAAAACAAAACACTGAATGGGCCACATGCTTGTTGCTTGCTTCCTCTTTCTTCCCCATGTGAAGAAAGAGGAAGTTGCTCATCCCTATTGTGGGACAGAAGCAGGAGGCAAAGTGATGATATGGAAACGTGATTCCCACCCCCCCTCATCTGATGAGCCTTAAAGTCCCATTTCTGGAATCAGTCCTGGTGAGGTTTGCCCTTGAGGAACTCAGCTGGCAAATTTCTCCTCAGAAAGACTCACAGGCAAGGTGAACGAAGGGAAAGGAGTGAATTTTTCCATCCCTATGACGTAGGTGGGGCTCAGGGGGATGTGCATGAGTTAGAGGGAGACACAGAGAGCTTCGGCTATTGGGCGGTATAAAAATGTAATTAATTAATTAATTAATAAAATAAAACAGAGAAACTGGGCTAGAGTCCCCCCATAGTGAACCCCATGGCTAAGTGAAGGTTTGCCTTCCCTGGTCAGCTTTGTTAATTTGAAACTCTTCGATTTCCCTTGGGTTCTAGGCAAAAGTCAGCAGAAATAAAATCAACCCTATTGCATTTTTATGATTTCGACAGATTAGCTGTCCCCAAACCACTATCAAATTCAAATGCACTTTGGTGTCTATGTTGCATAGTACGAATTGCAGATCCATCACTTCTCAGTGCCTTCATGAAACAAACCATGGATCCTAGTCATGGGCCCTTATGGATCCTCATGATTTTTGCTTATGAGAATGCCCCCAACACCTGAAACCCAATGACCAACAGGTCATAAATCACCTCCATGTCCACATATGTGTTCTGTGAATTTATTATTATTATTGTGGTGGAGACAAAAGAATAATCAAGGTCCAAGTCTTTACGTAGGCAACTAATTGAATAAGCACTGCAGGCCTAGTAATTAGAATGTCTTCACAAGATTCAACCATGTTCCGAAAAGGCCACTTTCTTACTTAATTGGCCACATTCCTTAATTCCAGATGGTTTTCCTGACCGCATTGTGATTTTGGAGGTTGTCACTGGGTTATTAAGCTGCACTTCTTTTTTCAGCCTCCTGCTGTAGCTGTGTCTTTACCAGCAGCTTGAGGAAGAAATATTAGCTGGTGATAATATTTATATGACAAAAAGGACCACCTGTCAATGCCTACGCATCAAGTTTCTGCTGAAGGCACATTTGTTTGGTCAGTGGACAATAGATATGCTCTCGAGGATTTTAGCCTCAGACAAGATCTCACCAACAACACTTTCTGTGGGGAACCCACGGCCGCGATCTCCCTCCCCCACAGCTGCGATCTCCCCCCCCCGGCTCCACTTTCCCCCATCTCTCCTGCCGCCTCCGCTCTTCCCCCCTGGCCCTGATCTCTCCCCCCCGCCCCAATCTCTCCCCCCTGCGATACCCCCCCCAGCCCAATGGGCACAGCGCTTGGCTTCTCCAGGCTACTCACGAGTAAACTGCATAGTCGGGAAAAGCCATGGAATGGGCTAGACCTTCCGCAGCTCCGGGCTCAGCCCCGGGCTGTGGAAATACTGCGCCAAAAGTGGTGCCGGTTATCCCAGGCCAAGGGAGGGTTGACCCCAAGCTGACCCCAGGATCCCCTGTGTGTCATCTGGACACACAGGGATGAGCCCGGGTATCAGCCTGGGCTAAACCCTCATCTAGCAAAGGCCTTAGGCTGCAATCCTATTATCCCAGGGAGTGATGGGAATATTCTCAAGTCATCTGCAAGTTTCAGAAGGGGGCAGTTTTGCAGTTAGCTGGTTAACACATGAGAATTTGGGGCCTAGGTAGCCTTAGGATCTATATAGTCTACCATGTGGGTTCCTGCTCCTCTCCTTTTCACCTGCCCACCTCTCTAGCCTTCTGTATTTCTAGGAACATACATGTTTGCTCTCTCTCTTGCCAGTGCTATAGAACACACACACAAAATGGGCTGAACAAACTTTGTCTGAAACTATATGCTATAGCTGCTTTTTTATGCAAGGAACTGCACATAATCCATTGATTTTACCTTTTCTTCACTAAAGAAGAGTATGGTCTCCATTTTTGTCTGAGTTCATCTTGTACGGATGTGGGACTGGTAAACGCTCACTCTATTCTGCCTTTTGCTTCTTCTCTGCTGACTGCCTTTTTAACAGAAGGCAGCAACACAGGGAGGATGTCCTAGGAGCTATAGGATTGTTTGGTTCTCCCTGTCTAAGGACAGACAGAGAAGGTCTGCCCTTGGAGGAAGAGATCTATCCTTGAGTACCCCCTTTCCAGCACTCAATTAAACCTCTGTAGCGGTTACCTCCCCAATGACAGAGCCCTACCTACAAAATAGGTAAAAATGGGAGCTGATTTGGGGTGGGCTTTGGATCCACAGGAGTGAAAGCTCCTCCCCACTCCCCAAATATGTCCTCTACATAGGGAGACGTTAGGAAGCCCAGGAGGTGGTGCAAGTTAAGGAGGGCATAGCCCAGTGGTAGAGCACATGCTTTGCCTGCAGATGGTCCAGGGACAATCCCCCAGCATCTCCAGGTAGGGTTAGGAAGACATCTTGCCTGAAACCTTGGAGAGCCACTGTCAGTCAGGGTCAACAATACTCGGTTAGATCAAGGGGGGGGGGGTTAAGCAAATTTTCCAACTGCACAAATGCTCTGTCAGATACACACACACGCCCACGCCAAACACATTATTTCCATTTCACTACTGGACAGATTACCACCAACTCTAGTAGCACCTATAAATGAAAGACAGATTGACAGAGCCATATGGATACCCAGGAAGGATGACAGACCACTGACCATCACCTATACAGTCCCCAATTGAAACCACTGCAACGGATCATCAGTGAGCTCCAACCCATCATCAGCACAGACACTTCTCTCTCACAAGCCTTGGGAGGCAGAGCTGTCCTGGCCTACAGACAACCTCCCAACCTACACAAGACAGAGACACAGACAGAGGGACCAGACCATGCAATAGATCCAAGTGCCAACTCTGCCCCCACAACTATTCAGGCAACACTGTCACAGGACCCAACAACATCAGTCACACCATCAAGGGCTCTTTCCCTGCATCCTTATATAATTTGTGTTACATGCCATCCCTGACTTTGTCTATTATTAATAAACATTAATAATAGACAAATGTGTCTATTCTTAATAAACATGTAACACGTTTTTTTCCCCACCACTTTTTTCAACTGCACATTATCAGATTTCCAAATGCACATTTTGTGTCCGACTGCACAATTAAAAAACAACAACACCTGGGCCAGATAGACCAATGGCCAAACTCAGTGTAAGGTAGCTTCCTATGTTCCTAAATAATTCCCCTCCTATCATTTGGGCCCACCATCAAATTGCAAATTATCTCCATAGGGTGAACTATAAAGAGGATGAATTCTGTGCTTTCCAGGGGCACCACAGTGCAACACATAGATCCAAGAGAGAAAGAGGCAATGCGAGATCTGTTTAGATATTTTGCAAATGTTCTTCAACACTGCTCAGTGATACTAATAGGAAGCCGCTTCTGTAGAACCCTGATGATCAAACGTTCACTGTGATTATATTTAATGCTATCACTTCTGTTTTTCTCAAGGGGGCTTTTTTAAATGTCATATCTATCCTGAGTCTTTCAGCCTTTTCCCTTCTCCCCCCCCCACCCTTTTAATGTTTAAAGTGAGCTATAAACTCAGCAGTCTCTTCTCAGAGCACCAAATGTGTAAATTTCAGAGGACAAATGCAGAATGAAAGGAGATTCTTCTTGCATCTTCTACCTGTTCTGCCTTTCCTCTACCCCCTGCCAAACATTGCTAGGTTAATCTAATGCTCTGTGCTACACACAGACACACACAAATCCTTGCTGAATACCTAACACACACAAATAATATTCAGAAATCTGAATTTTAGCTGAATAACACATTTTTAAGGGCCACCACCTTGGATCAGTACTTATACAAAAGTTACACCCTCACCAGTGGAGGTTGGTGTACTTGAGGATGTGGATTACCTGCTTTATCCCAAAAAGCAGATTGTGAGATCAATTTGGCTGAAAATATAACCCTATTCAGGCAATGAAGTTAAGCCTTGATTAAATATGTCAGGGGAGAGAGCCGGGATCCTGGGAAATCAGACTTCTCCATCATATGGAAGTCTATCCAAGTACAAAAGGCTCCCCATGGCTGACATTAACCTTCCAACCCATGGAGGACAATGATCATGATAATCCTCTCTTCCACTTTTCTGTATTAAATCAGTACAAGAACTGCACCTTTTCTGAATAGGGCTTCTATGACTCTTCCAAGAACATGTAAATTTAGGTCTCCAGCCCATGTCCAATAGCCGTAGGAGAAGGTCCATCGTTCAATGGTAGAGTGCAGGTGTGCAAGCAGAAGGCTCCTGGTTCAATCTCCTGGGGTCTCCAGGTTGACTTTTTATGGATCTAGGCATCATTTTGCTTATTTCTCAGATTTCTGTGACACTTCCAGGGAGGTGGTATTTAACGTGAAGAGTGAGTTTTTCCATCTCTTCTGCTGCACCACATCTTCCCACCTGGAGACTTTATAAGGACTGGAGCTGAGGTGTGGATGGTATTGCTTCAGGGATGGATGAACTCACCTGACGCATGGGATGCTCACCCCACCGCCATTGCTGCCATTCACACCAGCTCGCATGCTGCATGAGTTCATTTAGCAGCTCAGCGAGTGTCTGACAAGCACCAGGCAGTCCTCCACCCAGTCTGGATCCTCCATTGTGTGCGACAATGGAGGTTCTGGAAATTACACAATTCCCTCTTCCTGCTGCATAAACGGTGGCCATTATGCAGCTCCATTCACACCTTTACTCTTGTGTAAATGGGTCCTTTATGGTCACTATTTACACAGCTAGAGGAATTATGTGATTTCTATTGTTGCACACAATGGAAGCTCAGGATGGGGGCAGACAGCTGTCGGATGCTCTTGGGACATGCAGGTGATTGAACCAGGGGTCTGCTAAGGCACCGCTAGAGCCCGACTGGGTCCGGAGGTGGTGGATGTGGGGGAGCCTGTTGGACTTCTGGACCCGGGTGGGTGCCTGCAATATCACTAAGGGTGAGTTTTTTCCATCTGCCTTACCCCACCTCCTGCCTGAGAAACCTTCTAACAGGGGTAAGGGAGCTGTTTCAGCCCAAATGTCACATTCACTTTGGGGAAGTTCTTAGGGGTGCACATTCCAGTGGTGGGCAGAAACAAAGGCAAAAGGGACCATAGGCAAAAGCAGTTAAACACAAAGTAAAATTTAAAAATCAATTCATTCAATTTTTTTTTAAAAAAAACACCCCCAATAGCACTCTAAGACACATTACAGGCCATCATAACAAATACACTGAAATTGACTTCTAAACAATGTAAAAGCCAGAGACATCAACATTGGGGGTGTGCACTCTGCCCTGGAATTATCTGGTAACTGCAAACACCTGAGGCTAACCAATTAGGAATTGCCACAGTGCTGTCCGTGACCATGTTCTCCTCCAATTGCAGTGTTCAGGGGAGTGGGAAACACTGTCTATAAGCCAACAACGAAGGAGTCAATTGAAGATGTCTTGACATAGAATCCTGAAAATATGAAGCCACCACTAAAAAGGCCCTGTCTCATCTGCCTGACTATCCAATTGACCTCAGTGATAGGCCTAACAGAAAAGCTGACAACACTGATTTTAGATTTTTGGCAAGTTAGCTGAAGTTCTCTGGGCAGTTCACATCTTTTCTATGATGAATGCTGTTAAAATTATGTATGCAAGAATTTAATAAAAATACATTTCAATGAATCAATGAATCAATCAATCAATCATAACAGCAACAAGTTTTCAACTTGGTTTAAATAATAAAACTGGGCAACCATTTCATACATCCTACAACAGCTTCTAAAGCAGGGATGAGGAACCTGGGCATTCCAGTTGCTGTACTACAATTCCCATCAGTCACAGCTATCATGGCCAATGGATACAGATAATGGGAGCAACAACTGGAGGGTTTTCAGTTCTCCCCACTCCCCGCCTTACACCATTAACAATGTAAGCCTACACACGTCTACTCAGAAATAAGCCCCACTGGGTCAATGGGATGTACATCTGTATAAACCTGTATAGTATTGCAGTCTTATTATTCCCATCCCTAAACAATTCCAGCAAAAGATGTTGCCATGTCTGACCCATTTCCAATCTTCCCCCAGTAAAATAAGAACAGGGCAGATTATCGCTCCAGGCATTTAAACCGTATGTCAAAATGATCACATTATTAAAGATTGCTAGAACTCTCCAAAGCTTCTCTCTAACAGAAGGCATCTCCCCATTAATTAAGGCTCCAATCCTATACACACTTAACTGGGAGTAAGTCCCATCGAACACAGTGGGAGGTTCTTCTGAGTATACTTGTATAGGATTGCAGTGTTAATGATCTCTTTATCCCTGCTTCTATTTATTCAGAAATAATTCTCCACTGCCTATTACCAGATCACTTATCTGGAAGCTTTATTTTAAAAAAAGGATCAACGGATTGCCATTATATCAGGGGTGGGAAAAGATATGTGATTCATCTGCCATGGAAGCACAAGACTAAAGAGAAGTCAGTAGGAAATAAAAAATCAATACTATTTGATCATCTGCAAAACCGGAATGAATGTCTCCTTTCCCTTTGCTACCATGACTGAGCCCTTAAATACAAATCAGTAGCTGAAAAGGAAGAGATGTCAATACAGTCTAATTCCAAATTGTACACACTGGTAATAAAGCAAGGCCATATCTTCTGTAGTTTCAAAGCTCAAGGGCAGAGGTGTCAACCTTCACTCAACCCAAAGGACAAATTCAATTTTGGAGAAGCTCTCAGGGACTACATTCTAGTGATGGTCTGGGGACAAAAAATAAACCGCCCAGAGAGCTCCGGCTATTGGGCGGTATAGAAATGTAATAAATAAATAAATAAATAAAATACCAGCATATTGGAGCTTACAGCTCTTATTGCCACGAAGAGCTTTAACCTTCAGCCATTTCGACCTGTTAGAATGATGGGAGGCGGAACTGTATAAAAGTTGTGAAATCACGAAATGGTAGGTGGTTGGGGGGAAATAGGGGCGTTTGAGGAACATTAGGAGCCTTGATTGGGACTCCAGATGAGCCAGAAGTGGCCTACAGCCCTGAGTTTAACCACTCCGCTCTAGGGAATAGACCCATGTGAATATTTGCACATGGCCCCATGCAGGGCCGGCCCTACCATGAAGCAGGAGGATGCGGGCACAACAGGCCGTGGAATATTGGAAGAGTGGCGCTTTGTGGTCCTCCCGGGCACCTGCACTTGTTCCACTTGTGCGTTTACTGCCCCACTGATGTGCCTCAAGCCCCACTTGGCCAGCCAACCCAGCTGGCTCTACCCACCTGCCCACAGCCAGTGGGCTGGCTTACTTTTCTTGGTGTGCGTACGTATGCCTGCCTCACCAGCGCACTGCCCATGAAGTGTTTCCACCTTCAAGAGCCATACTGCCGCTGTGTGAGGTCGAGCAAAGTATCTCAAGAGCTCCTGAGCACCAGTGAGTCTGAGTATGAATTAGGACCCAGGCAACAGCCTACATATAAAATTCAAACCATACAAGGATCTGATACAAAATTATCAAATGCAGAGAAGCATTCAATGGGACAGGATTGTAGTTCTTCAGAATTCACAGGAGAGGGATTCATTATTTTAAAGTACTTCGGCATCAGACTGTCCCTAAATATACTGTAAATATAGAGCTCCAAGTTTTGCTCCTCATCTACTAGCTGGAGTAGCGACAAAGAGATTGTGCTGAGAAGCAGCTAGTCCTTAGTTCCAAAGCTTGGCCTAATCTACACCAAGCAGGATATTGCACTATGAAAGTAGTATGGAAGTGGTATATAAAAGGGAGGAGCCACACCAAGCATGATATAGGGGTATGAAAGCGGTATGTGGCATGTGTCAATGGGCCCCAGCAGTTGTCAGTGCACTTCAATGCCACTATAAAGCAGTAGTGTGGCTCCTGCCTTTTATATACGACTGTCATACTGCTTCCATAGTGCAATATCCTGCTCGGTGTAGATTAGGCCGTTATCTCTGACTGCCACAGACCCACTAGGTAGCCTTAGGTAAGTCACCCTTCCGATTCCTCTCCTCCATTTACAATACAGAGATAATTAGATGGATCAACCCCACATATTTGTTGTGAGGATTAGTGAGATCCCATTCCTGATGTGTTTTGAGTACTAAAACATGATGGCCCTATTCATGGCTTTAACAACAGTGGTTAATCCAGAAAGCCGGCCTGTGTTCAGAAGACACCTCAAACCACGGCTTTAACCATGGTGAATAAAGCAAAAGCTTTATTCACTGTGCTTAAAGCTGTGGTTTAAAGAGCCTTCTGAATGGACCCACCATGAATTCTAACTATTGCTGCTTAGCTTTTAATATGCAGGGGAATTTTCAATGTACTGCTTTCAAGCAAACTTCCCAACACAAGGCCGTACCATACCGTCCCCAAACACGACTGGACCGTGTGCTTCGTTGCACATTTGAATCAACCCCAGGTTGATTCAAAATCAACCCCAGGTTGATTTTGTGAACTGCCCAGAGAGCTCCGGCTATTGGGCAGTATAGAAATGTAATAAATAAATAAATAAATAAATAAATAGGTTTGTTCTTTGCATGTGCCAATTTTCTAGGGCTTCAGCAATGTTGATGGAAGAATAGGTCATTTGTCTGGGACCATCAGCAAAGTTGAGGTGTGCAGGCCAGCAAAGACCCAGCATTGTTCCTTCACACTGGGTATATATGTACCTGAACTGTTCTTCCAGTGTGCAGAGAAGCACACAGCTTTGTAGGCACTCCTAATTAATGCCTCCGTTTGGATTAATTTCCCCTCACCTCCTTGGGGCTGTTTTTGTAACGAGGTAGTGAGTTACACTTGCATGCAGCTTGTACTGAAGGCGTCGCTGCATTGTTGAACTTCTTACAAAGACTTTCCGTCAAACATCTGGAGCTTTGCTATTCTCAACAGCCGCAATCAAGAAAAGGAAGCAAACGCTTCTCAGCTCATAGTAATTTACCAGTCTTCTTCCTCTTTGCATGCATTAAAGATGACTGCACTGGATTGTAAATGATATGGTTCCATTCTTTACATTGTCCCGCAGTGCTGCTGTAAGATGATGACATCAACTCTTCATAAATAAAATGCAATGCATTCTTTGGGCAATTGGTGTGACATAGGCCCTGGCTAGATGGGACTTTATCCAGGGACAATCCCCAGGATCATCCCTGTACATTCACATGATGCACAGGGGATCCTGGGATCAGGGAGGGATGATCTCTCCCTTGCCCCAGGATATGGCCCTACACTTTAGGCCCACTTTTTCCGTAGTCTCGGGATGATCCCGAGACCACGTAAAGTGAGGCTCACTGTCACGGTTTGTCCTGGCTCCTCATGGTTATTCGCGAGGAACTGGGACCTGCACATGGGATGCAGAGCTCCTCAGGAGCTCTGTGCCCATTGGAAGTGGGGTGGAGGAGCGGGAAAATGTTTTTTTAAACAACAACAAGAACAACAACAACGCTTACTTTTTGCGCACGAGTGCTTGTGCGCGCCTTCCTCTTTAAAAACAAAATGGCATGCACAATGTCCTCTCCCTCTGAAGTCATCGCGTGCCATGTGTAAACAGGGGAGGAGATCTCACAATGAAAATATCGTGAGATCTTCACCCTCTCCGTTGCGTTAGACCAGTAGGTCTAGCTTAGGTACAAATCAAAACGTTCCTTGTTGAAATCCTAGAATAGTAGAATTGTGGAGTTGGAAGGGATCACAAGGAACATCTAGTCCAACCCTCTGCAATGTGCCAGAAAACCAATTAAACCATCCATGAGAGGTGGCTGTCCAGCCTCCTTATAAATACCTCCAGAGATGGGGAACCCACAACCTCTGTATCTAGACTGGTCCACTTTTGTACAGGTCTTACCGTCAGGAAGATTTTCCTTATATTTAATCAAAATCTAGGTAGCTGTAAATTATACCCATTATTTTAGGTCCTAATTTCTGTGCCCCTGGAAAATAGTTCTTGACCATCTTCCTTGTGGCAGCCTTTGATGTACCTGGACACTGCTACCATCTCTCCCCTCAGTCTTCTTTTCTCCAGACTGAACATCCCAAGTTCCTTCAACTTGTTCTCATAGAACATGTCCTCAAGTTCCTGTATCATCTTGGTTGCCTTTCTCTGGACCTCATTAAGTGGTCTTGGGCAAAGAACTTCAGCCTCATCTGAAAGCAATATGAAATTGCCAATCATACTTGCAAGGATCACAACATGATAATGTGTTGGAAATGCTTTAGACAATCAAAAGGGCATATTATTATTATTATTATTATTATTATTATTATTATTATTATTGCTGCACTACAGTGGAGAAGAGGTTGAGCTTTGAACCAGGAAGTTCATTGATGGTTAGTTCTGTCATAGGCTCAGCTCGCCAGGCAGCCATAGAGCTTTGCTGGATGAGGTTGCTATTATACTGCATCAACTTTTGGTTTCATCACAAAACTGAGATCTGAGCTCTACCCAAAGAGCTTTTCCTTTCCTGCTTTCCCACTACATAACCTCTAGGTGATGCTGTGCTATAGTGGAATCATGCCTTTACAGTAGTAGGGAAATACATTTGTTTTAGCTTTCACAAATAATACTCCATTCCTCCCCCCCCCCAAAAAAAAAGTGGAAGTGCCTTTCACAACAGACACAAAACTGGAGGGTCACAATATCATCTAGGGAACCTGTAAGTAAGCTTTCACAAGCACGCAATAAATGCCTTGAGTAAGAAAGCTCCTAGGCTCTTCTCTCTCAGCCTCCCCCACATGCAAATAATAAGTCCAGAATCATTACAGAAACATTGTAAGCATGACAGCAGAGGTGTTGAGACTCTTTCAGCCTGATGGTCAAATTGAAGAAGAGCCCAGGGGCTGCATTCTAATGGCGTGTAGAACCAAATGTAAGAGGGCCAGCCTGTTTAACAGCATATACAAGCATATTTCATTTTAATGTTCTTACTGCAAATATCCTGGCCTCAGGAGAGCAATTTCAAGCTTTTAGAATGTGGGGAGTACCTGTGCAAAAGCCAGGAATCCATCAAAGAATTGGCATTTGGGGAAAACAGGCTGGGTCCAGGCAAAGTGAGTAGGGCCATTACAGAACTGGCACCCCGGTTGTGGAATGCCCTCCCGTTGAAGGCCCAACTGGCACTGACCTAGGCCTTGTTTCAGTGGCACGTTGAAACATGGCTTTTTATCAAAGTGTATGTCTAGACCTAGGGATTGGAGGGGGAGGATCTCGTGAGATGGTGATCATGAGATCCTCACCCTCAGTCTACATGCGGCGCGCGACGTCCTGGGAGGAAGAGGATGTCGCGGATGCCATTTTGGTTTTTTTAAAAAATATTATTGAAAATGAGTGCAGGAGCATGCCACGACACAGGCTCTGAACAACAGACCCGGACGCGGCTACTCACTGCTCAAGCAAAGCACCACCGCTTGATATGTCTGAGGCAAGGGATAAAAACCACCTTCCTCCAAACTATGTGGAGAAAGGGGTTAAATGGAGAAGGATTTCTATAAAATCATAGAATCATAGAATTATAGAATAGCAGAGTTCGAAGGGGCCTACAAGGCCATCGAGTCCAACCCCCTGCTCAATGCAGGAATCCACCCTAAAGCATCCCTGACAGATGCTTGTCCAGCTGCCTCTGGATAAATAAAACACTGTGAGTTATATGTGCTGAGGCGAATTATTGTCAGAGTGGGTGATAAATGTGTAAACTTCAGATGTTAAATGCCAAACAGACAAGTGGGATTTTTGTGGTAGTTAAAAACAAAATAATTAAAATTTATTTTTAAAAGTTCATAAGCTTTGTTTCAAATAAAACCTTTAAAAACTTTTTGAAACCTTTCATCCAATCCTTCCACTCATTCACATACGCACTTTCCTTTCTCTCACACAATCACTCTTGGGCTTTCTTTATTATCTGTATTGATTAATATACATCAACTATGTGCACACCACACTCCAAAGTAGGGGTGTGCACGGACCCCCCGCTCCGCTTCACTTGCAGATCCGCCATTTTCTGGATCGGGCCGCTCCGCCCCGCCCCAGCTCCGCCCACTTCCGCTCCGCTCCGCTCGGAGCTCCGGATCCGGATCCGGAGCTCCGTTTCCCCCCCCCATAGGCTTGCATTGAAAGCTAAAAAATTATACAACTTTTTTTCTGTTCAAGTTAGAAACCTCATGTTTGGCACCATGACACCTCATGGGGATATACACACGCACGTCAAGTTTCAAAGCAATCCCATCATCCCCTGATTTTTGGCGAATTTTTGAAAATCGGGCACCCCACACACAACATCCCTGCGAGGTGGGCAGGGGAGGAGGGAGGGAAGGCAGGCAGGCATGCAGCTGGCATTTCTGGGGGCATAAGGAAGTGAGCCAAGGATAAGCCAGTAATGCATATAAAATGGAATAAATCAATCAATAAACAAAGGAGGGGTGGAATTAAAAGCAGCAGTGTTGCTCAATAAACAGCAAGAAGAATTTTTTTAAAAAAGGCTATATCTGTCTTTTACCAGCAATAGGGGGACGTGCCCGGGGGAGGGGGAAGTAGCTGCCAGTTCAAGACAGCCACCAACAGCTCTGAGAAGAAGTAAAACGCTCACTTCAACTCATAACAGGCATTGCTCCACCACTGAAAAGTGACCATTCACTTCAACTCATGATAGGCATTGCTCCACCGTTTTACTCTCTTTGGAAGGCTCTAATGGCCTTCCAGTGCAGGAGAGAGTGGGGGCACGTCCACGATGAGATGCCCTAGGGGAGCTCATCCCCTTGCACCACATCTATTCAGTTGTTCACCAAGGTTAGGGTGGGGAGCAGTGCTGTGTTTCTATCTCTTATTCTTGGCTTAGTATATGATTTCAGGTTGTGTTTGTGCATTTGGTGGGGCTACTGTGTTAAAAAACACGGGGAAAAGCCCGTTCAGATGAAGAAAGAGAAGTTTCCCAGAATCCCAAGTTACCCGTTTTGCCTATGCCCTCCTCCAACTTTGGGATCATCATGACCGGGAGCTGACTCTGCCCCTCAGCCCTTTGAAAAAGGTATTTTTCCCGCCGATATGTTTAAAACTTCTAGCGCGCGACCCGTACGATGCAGAAAGTTGAGAGTAGTCTCAAAATGACCCCCATCCACGACTCTCTGTGCACAAGAATTTTCAGAATGATAGCTTAAACCCCCCCCCAGTTATCCCTGATTCTTTCCCTCAATGCAATCCTATGGGCGAAAAGCCGAAAACGCCGTTTGAGCCGCGCGGTTGACCCGATTTTCACAAAAATATAGCACGCGACCCAGACAACGCAGAGAGGTGAGAGTGGTCTCAAAATGACCCCCATCCATGACTCTCTGTGCACAAGAATTTTCAGAATGATAGCTTAACCCCCCCCCCAGTTATCCCCGATTCTTTCCCTCAATGCAATCCTATGGGCGAAAAGCCGAAAACGCAGTTTGAGCCGCGCGGTTGACCCGATTTTCCAAAAAAATATAGCACGCGACCCAGACAATGCAGAGAGGTGAGAGTGGTCTCAAAATGACCCCCATCCACGACTCTCTGAGCACAAGAATTTCTAGAACGATAGCTTCAAAAACAACCTAGTTATGCGCGATTATTTGCCGCAATGCAATCCTATGGCGAAATGTTTTCAAGATGGCGACCGGAGCGCTCCGCCTGAACTAGGAGCTCCGAAAAATGGGCGCTTCTCTTCGCCTTGCTTCTAGGGGGTCCGCGGTCCGCTCCTACTCCGCCTCTGGGTAAGGCGGAGCAGGCCAATCCGCTACTGCTTCTACGCTCCTAATCGGAGCGGATCACACCCCTACTCCAAAGACACCACTCAAATTTCCCAGAACTTAAGTACCCTAAACACAGAGAGCACTAAAGACTCTAAGAGTACCTAAAAAGTCCCTCTCAATCCGCTCAGTCCTTCCCTTATATATCACTCCTCCCCCCTCCCAAGACATTCTAACTCCACCCACTCAGGCCAACATTCTAAAAACCACAGACTTACAAACCGCAGACATACATTTGGGAACTGACTTGTGGGGTGTAACGCCACAGAGCACTCCACCAAAAAGGTCAGTTTTATAATCATCATCATCATCATCATCATCATCATCATCATCATCACCCCACTTCCCCCCTCCCATCCTTGATGGTACCCTGCTCCTCGCGTTTGCTTGATGGCAGCGCACACCTCCCGTGGTCTTGGAACTACGGGAAAAACTGGGACAAAAGTGTAGGGCCATATCCCGGGGAAATGCAGGAATCTTCCCTCTCTGCTCCCAGGATCCCCTGTGCGTCATGTGGATGCACAGGGACGATCCTGGTACAATCCCTGGGATATCGCCTTGTCTAGAGATGCCCAAAGCCTTTGAGGGATGAATTTGCCTAAAAGCTGCACATAGTTTTATTGATTTTAAATTTTCTACAGCGTTTCTGTTTGTTAATGTTTTTTAGCTGGTTAATGGTTCAATATGTTTTTAGCTGTGCACATTATTGTTTTATAGTGTTTGGATAGATTTTATCTGTATACTGTCCTGAGATGCCAATAATATAGGCTGGAATACAAATGTTTTAGTTATAAATAAAATAATATAATACAAAGATTAACAAATTATTGTAAGGATGGGGGGGACTACACAAAGCATTTTGATCACTTGATTTTCCCCCTCCCCCCAGTTAGCCTGGTCTTTTCCTTGGAAGGTCAGGTCTGGCCGTGGCGTCACATGCTTTTATTACATCCAGGCTGGATGATCCGTTTTTTTCTCCATTAAAATTGATATGCCACCTTTCTATGAGAATATCCCCATTGCATGTAGGACAATGCACACAAGGTGGAACTGCCCTTTAAGTCTCTCCAGAGACAGCTAGAATGTTGGTAGATAGTCATATTGAAAGCCGTTGACACCTAGATTACAACAGCTACACCAACTTCTGGTCTGTTTCCTTCCGGGCGTAATCCATAGTGTTGGTGATTACTTTCAAAACCCTATATGGCTTGGGCAAAGGATACCTAAAGGAGGGTGTGCTCCCATATGAGCCTGCCCACTTCTTAAGATCTATCAGGGAGGCTCTCCTCTGTGTCCCATCAGTGGCAGATGCATATCTGGTTGACCTGTGGGACAGGGCCTTCTCCGTGGCTGCACCTCGGATACAGAGCTCTCTATCTACAGAGATTCTACGAGACTTCTCTATCTTGGCCTTCCAGTCGTCTGTTCTAGCAGCCATTTGACCAGCTGGGCTGCAAAGTGATAAAAAAATTTAAGCTGTCAGGATTGTAATGCCTTTGCGCACGTGGAGGATCTAAGCACTCTTGGTGTACTGTTTACAGTTCTAGTTGCCACATTTTGAAAAGGATATTGTAGATATAGTGAAAATGCCAAAAGAGGGCAACTGAAATAATCAAGGGGTCTGGGGCAGCTCCCCTATAAAGAAAAGTTACAGCCTTTAAGGGGTGTGTGTGTGTGTGTGTGTGTGTTGGAATGGGGGGATGGACAGACATAATACAAATGTATAAATTATACTTGAGATGGAGTATGTAGATAAAAAGAAGATTTTCTCCCGGTCACACAACACAGAACTAGAACTTGCGGATACACATTTGTTTTAAAATTATTTTTATTATTTATTTATTTATTTATTTATTACATTTATATCCCACCTTTTTTCCTCCAAGAAACTCAAGGTGGCATACATAATCCTCTTCCTCTCCATGTTATCCTCACAACAACAACCCTGTGAGGTAGGTTGGGCTGAGAGTATGTGACTGGCCCAAAGTCCCCCAGTGGGTTTCCATGGCTGAGTGGGGACTAGAACCCGGATCTTCTGACTCTAAGTCCAACACTGGCTCATCTACCTCCTCTTTGGTCATGGGTTTGCTGCCGCCGCCTCCTCCTCCTCCTCCTCCTCCTCCTCCTCCTCCTCCTCCTTCTTCTTCTTCTTCTTCTTCTTCTTCTTCTTCTTCTTCTTCTTCTTCTTCAATTTTCTGATAATTCAGCACAACAGTTTTTAACCTGATGTAAGTCACCCTGAGGATTGTGCTTCCACTGGCAGGGGAGAAATGTATCTACTTGAATGAATAAATGAATGAATAATTGTTATTTGTTCTAAACTCAATAATGAACATAGACAGATAGACAGATAGATGTCAAGTAAGGTATGTCAGGGTGTGATGAACCATTGGAAGACTGAGGTTCTGGGAAAAGAAACCATAACCATGTCAATTTCATGAGATACACTCGTTATGCAAGCCAGAGCTTAGTTACATACAAAACCTTCCTCTACTGTTTCGGAGGATATTTCTGCCTTCCTGCACAGACAACTCAGATAGCCATGGATATCCATGCAATAGACCTAATTAGAGCTGAGATGAAATTTCTGACAAGACAATTTCCTGAGAAACATCCTGTGATTTTCCCCTACCTTAACTCTAACCTAGAATAGAGGCCACTTTGCAGACTTTTCCTTAAATATTCTCCACTTTCTTCTTCTTTTCTGCCCATAGCTAGACCTAAGGTTTATCCCTGGATCGTCCAAGGGTCAAACCTGTTCATCTAGGTGACACACAGGGCATCCAGTGCTCAGGCAGGGGCGAACCCTGGATGATCCCAGGATAAACCTTAGGTCTAGCTGTGGCCTCTCCTTCTTTCTTCCTTCCTTCCTTCCTTCCTTCTTTTTTCAGTAGCCAGTTCACTCCCCTCCACCCCACATTTGTGGGTCTGGGATTGTGCAGGCTACAAAATGGTGACCAGACTTGCAACTCAAATGCAGGTACATCATAGAATCATAGAATAGTAGAGTTGGAAGGGGCCTATAAGACCATTGAGTCCAACCCCCTGCTCAATCATTACTACCTTTTTGTTTCCCCATGCTTTGGACTTGGTTTCTTTTTCTCTATTTTGTGGTTCTCCACCAATTTGGGCTGCTGACTCGTGTGTGTGTGTGTGTGTGTGTGTGTGTGTGTGTGTGTGTATGTTTAATTGTTTGTTTTTAAAGACTAATTTTTTATGTGTTGTTCTAATTGATATTTTTTTAAAAATGCCTTTGGGGCTGAAAAGTGATATGAATATTTTTGTTGTTGTTAAAATATTTAAATAAACTCTCTCTGGAAGACAGCTGAATTTCCCATAGTATGTGTAAAATGTAATATCCTCCTACTGCATTCTCTCTCTCTCTCTCTCTCTCTCTCTCTCTGCATTTTACTTATAAAAAAGGGAGATTCAAATGACTCCTTCCCATGTTCAAGATCACACAAACAGAGAGTGTGAGTATAGTCTCTGGCCAACCAACCTCCCCCCCCCCCCCCCGACACACAATCCATTACTGTCTTTGACATATCTGTTGGGCATGTGCCCTGCCAGCTGCTCACACATTCTGGGCTCCTTCACACAGAGCTTATACAGTGCAGTGTAGTGCAATCACGGATGTTCACGGGTCCTTTTCATGACATCGCCATCCTCAAGTGACTCTCCCGCTGTTTTTTTTTAGATTTGTTCCGACATGATTTAATTCACTGAAAATGTAGTAATAAATGGGATAGTGGAATATTGTGGTAATGTAACAATTCCATCTGCTGACTGTATAAGTGGAATATGTGGAACTTCCCCATAAAGGAAAAAAAAAGTGCGGAGAAAAGGGGAAGGTGGATATATTGTGCCCATAGTAATCCCAGAAAGACTCCTGGAGAAGAAAGGCCAGGAAAGAAGCCCTCAGTGTCAGTGCAAAGGGATCCTTCTCTGATGCCGTACATGTGGCCAGAATGTGCACTCCAGCTGCCCCTCACACATTTCTTGACCACGTGAGGAGCATATTGCAACCCACCTACTGTATCTTTCTTGCTACATCTATGCTTTACACACGCACACCCTTCCAATCTGAAGATTTATTATGACAAAATCAAAGCGAAGCTTAATTACTGCTTTTAGAAGCCTTACACTGCTTTCATTTTGCTTCAAAAGCACTTTCAGAAAAAGGAAAGAAAGAAAATAAAGGTGAAAGGTTTAAGCCATATCCTGTATAGAAGGAGTGTTTCTGGGATCTATGAGGATCCCCTTAGGGTACTGTAGGATGGTTTATTATCCATTATCTCTAACACAAAGATAATGAAAGTGGTTCTATTGTACTAAATCTGAAACCCATAGGAATACCGGGATTTGGCAGCCAAGATATATCTCACTTAGTTTTCACTGTGTAAACCCATCACAAATCGTACAGCAGACAGGCTGTTGGTTAAATAAGTCTACAAAGAGAGATGATGGAGTTCTCCATTTATCTTCATTGAAACAGCTCTGGCTGCTGTGGAGTTGATAAAATGAATGTAATCCCATTCTCCATCTTTCCTCAATCCCGTCCTTCCCCCCTTGCCAATTCTCCGAAGTTTGATTACATCTTCCATGATTAGATTTCCACCTGGAGCCTGTTGTGAAATTAACAAGAGACAAAGGAAATGGGACACCGGATGGCGAAGAGGAAGTAAAGGGGTGGAGGAGGAAATGTTAAATGATAGATACAAAGCAAATGAACAGCTGGACAGAAAATGTTACTAGGGTGACCAGATGGAAAGGAGGATCTTTAACAGTTGGATAGAAAGGGGGATTTCAGTAAGTGCCATTTGTATGCATGCAGCACCTGGTGAAATTTCCTCTCCATTACAACAGTTAAAGCTGCAGGAGCCCTGCCTAGCATGACCAGGTACAAAAGAGGGCAGGGCTCTTGCAGCTTTGAAGAGGGAATTTCACCATGTGCTGCATGCATACAAATGACACCTGCTGGAATTCCCTTTTCTATACAACTGTTAAAGATACAGGAGCCCGGTCCTCCCTTTCCATATAGTCACCCTAGTCTTGGCAATGTCAGGACTTTTTTTTTTTTTTTAAGGCACAACGGTGCCTTCAAAACTGGCCTCTGGTGCTCCTAAAATTCTGCTGACTAGGCCCCATGTTTAATTATTTAGATTCCTTTAAACTGTCGCTACAGATTTAGTAGGTACGGTGCTCAGAATTCCTGAATTTATTCTCCGTTTTGCTCTGAGGCAGTGCTGGCCCTGCGCTCCTTCATTTCCATTTCAAAATAGCATCTTCCTGAGCTGTTCCCTGCCAAGAGCCCTGAGGGTGTCCTCCATCCCCATCAAAAGAAATTTATTTAAACTTTGAACATTAGGGAAACTCGGAGGCAAACTCATAAACAAGGGCAGAGGTGTCAGCTGGACTCACCCCATCGTGTTTAATGAGATGCATTCGGTCTGCTGACCAAAATGGGGAAAAGAGAAAGAGTAAAATGAAAAAAAGAAACACATACCTCGTGAATTCAGTGACGTGGTGGTTGGATGGCAATGAGGGTGAACAACAACTTTCTTTTGAAACATATTAAGGAGATAGCACTCTTTAAGTACTTAAAAGATTGTCACACAGAGGAGGGCCAGGATCTCTTCTCGATCCTCCCAGAGTGCAGGACATGGAATAATGGGCTCAAGTTATAGGAAGCCAGATTCCAGCTGGATATCAGGAAAAACTCCTGGATTGTTAGAGCAGTATGACAATGGAACCTATGACCTAGGGAGGTCATGGGTCCTCCCACACTAGAGGCCTTCAAGATGCACCTGGACAGGCATCTGTCAGGGATGCTTTAAGGTGGATTCCTCCATTGAGCAGGGGGTTGGACTCGATGGCCTTATAGGCCCCTTCCAACTCTACTATTCTTTGAGATTTCAATACTTCCAAGCAAAGATGGGAAGTGTTCTTTACTATATCACAAGGTCCCTCCCTTCAAGAAAATGCTGTTGTGCATCCCTAAACCAAAAGCAGAGTCTTTCAGTTCAGTGCTTCAGACCCCATCAATTAAAAGCAAGTTTCTAGAAAAAGAGAAAGGAACAATGCCCCTGTTTGTTTGTTTGTTTGCTTTCTGCTCATTTCCCCACCCCCAATTTTAAAAAAGGAATATACTTCCATGCACCACATCAGGCACCACAACCTTCTCATTAGATGGTCTAGTTTTGTTCCAAGTTCAGTATTAGAAGTAACAAGTTGTGAATCCTCACTCACTAATAGGAGTACACTTAGAGCTTCTCCAGCCAAACAATTTATTCCATGCTTGTACTTGGTCACCCACGGATGTTTGCAGGTCCTTTTCATGCTGTCGTCAACCTACAATGTTTGTCCCGCTGTTTTCCCGCGGGAATCCGCCATTTTATAAAACCCTGAAAATGCAGTAATATGTGCTATAAAACAGCGCCATCTTCTGGCAGTAGAACTGAAACATGGCAAGGAACTGGCATAGTCCTCCCCACTCCCAAAAGTGCTAAAGAAATGCTCCTTGGAGAACTTTTGCTCAGTTCTAATGCTTACACATTTATTGACATTTCCTTCAGCGGTCTCACTCTGCCCTCATCCACGCCTGAAGCATTGTGGGTGATTAGCCAGGACAGGGCCTTTTCTACTGTGGCACCCAGGAGCAGGGAAGGAGTTTGTTCTGCCTCTCCAGTGCTGGCCTTCCAGTGGTAAGTGAAGTCTCTGTTGCTTCAGAGGGCATTTGGCGCTCCCTGAGTTTGGAAGTTCCCCATTGCTGTTGTCCCATGCTCCTCCTCTCTCTCTCTCCTGGATTCAGTGACATGTTGCTATTTGTTTGAGTGTTTTAGGTGACTGTTTTTAATCAACAGACCTCATTTCTATAGGATTCACTGCTGTAAAGGATCATGGGCAGGATGCAAATATTTCACTAGACATCCGCAATAACAGGGGGGAGAAAAAGTTGCTCATTCTAGACGTCTGGTTGCGCTTGCTTTGACCTCACATGCTCCCATCTGCCCCACACTTCCAGAACAAATGCTACGGAGCCCATGGCATTTAAGCATGCCAGCGACAATGAAAGCCTTCCCGAGGATTGCCAAGTGATGACTACAGACCAGTCTGTTTCATAAGGAGCATTGGCAAATGTGTCAGAGTTTCTTGCAGACAGTATGCTCTAGCTAGGGGGGAGGGAGGGAAGGGGCTTCCTTTTGTATACAGGCAATCCGACATCCATTAGCAGATGGAGTCAGACAAGGTTGTTTATTCTCTTCTCCTCTCGAAAAGACGAAACAAGGCCATGCTAGTCTTTGTTCCCCCTCTCTTTAAGAGGCTTAGTCAGAGTTTGAATTAAATGGTAGTTCTGCACTGTGGTTGACAATGCACTCTTTTGCTTTCCCTCTGATGGGAAGGCATGTGCGTGTGTGTGTGTGCGTGTGCGGGGTGGGGGGAATGCTTTTCTTTTAATTAAAAAAATGCATCAGGACTGAATGCTTAACTGTATCTCATCAACCTGCTTCCCACTTGGCTGATAAATGCGAGAACAACTCTTTACTAAATGGAAGAATTAGGTCTTGATGTTGTTTGTCACCTGCTTTCAAAAGCAATAAACTTCTTCAGTGGAAGATGTTGATCTACAAAACCCTTGCCTATTAACTGGGTGATTAACAGTGGGCTTCCAGGGAGGCAGCAGCAACACTCTTTGATTTGCAGGGATGCTGATGTCATGTACCACCACCCCCCTACTCCATCCAAGCTAAGCTGCAAGTCCTGCAGTAGCCTGGGGCCATAGCTAGACCTAAGGTTTATCCCTGGATCATCCAGGGGTCAAACCTGTTCATCTAGGTGACACACAGGGGATCCAGTGCTCAGGCAGGGGCGAACCCTGGATGATCCCAGGATAAACCTTAGGTTTAGCTGTGGCCTGGGAGTGTGGGGAGGTGAATCTTCCCAGCAACTGCATGAGGGTTTAATTTCCCCGCTCTTGATTAGTCACTCACAACTTTTTGTGGGTCCTTTACATGATGTTGTCAACCTCCAGGGCCTCTCCCATGCTTTCTTATTTTATTTATTTATTTATTTAATTTATATACCGCCCCACAGCTGAAGCTCTCTGAGCGGTTTGCAACAGTTAAAAACAGTAAACAATAAAAAAAGTATACAAAATTTTAAAAAACCATCAGAAACATATAGACAACAATATAAAAACAACATTATCCATTTATAAATAACAGTTCTGGGGTCCGTTAAATAAACTCAGCATATGCTGTTAAATGCTATTAAATGCCAGGGAAAAGAGAAAAGTCTTGACCTGGTGCCTGAAAAATAACAATGTTGGCGCCAGGCGAGCCTCATTGGCGAGATCATTCCACAGTTGGGGGGCCACCACCGAAAAGGCCCTCTCCCTTGTTGCCACCCTCCGAGCTTCCCTCGGAGTAGGCACTCGGAGGAGGACCTTAGATGTTGAGCGCAGTGTATGGGTAGGTTCTTGTCGGGAGAGGCGTTCCATCAGGTATTGCAGTCCCAAGTCATGTAGGGCTTTATAGGTTAAAAACAGCACCTTGAATTGGGCTCAGAAACATATAGGCAGCCAATATAAGCAGGCCAGAATTGTTGTTATATTCTCAAATCTCCCTGTTCCAGCTATCAATCTGGCTGCTGCATTTTGCACAAGCTGCAGCTTCTGAACCGTCTTCAAAGGCTGCCCCATGTAGAGGGCGTTGCAGTAATCTAATTTGGAGGTTACCAGAGTATGGACAACTGAAGCTAGGTTTTCCCTGTCCAGATAGGGGCGTAGCTGGGCTTTCTTGCCATTATAGCAGCTTTATCTTAATTCCATTTTCTGGAATCCCGCTATATTGCAGCTATACCACAACACCATCTAGTCCCTGTATAATGAAGCATATAGACAAAGAGAAATCCCAGAAAAACAAACACATACATAAAAGAGGCTATCTTAATCCTGCAAGGAATCTGGAAGCTGAAGCCCTGGTAAAGTTGCAGGATAAAAGCCTGATGTAGAGAAGTCCTTCAAATTGCCTCCTGTTGTAATGACAAGTATTTTGGCATGGCCTGGTCTGGAATGATCAATTATGACCCATTCACTTTACAAGAGACCTACTCCTCATGGAGATAAAACTGCAAGACCTGGTTTATTGATATGGGTTAACGTTGTGTCCTGATGTTTTGGACTCCCCTTGGAGACAAATGTATGGAGACTTGCTATGATGACCATCTCCACTTCAGTATTTACCACTACTCCACTGGTAATTTACCACTACTCCACTGGTGACTGATGGGTCCATAGATCAACACCTGAACTGCTGCACTTGTGCTTAGAAGCAAGGCCAAGTGAGTGTGATGATTCAGCAGGTACCAACTTTGTATTCCTTTTGGCGCCTCCTGAAAACGTTGTTGTTCCAGGAAGCCTTCTCTTGGGGCTTTGCTAGATGTGCCGGCTTACGCTGGCAGGGAGGCGGAGCTGAGGCGCACTAACATTAGCATGCCTCCCCCACACTTCCAGACGGCGGAGACGCAGGGACAACGGAAGCCCTGCGGCGTCCACCATTTTTTGTTTTGTTTTTTGTTTAAAGGGGCCGCGGGTGGCCCGAAGACACCGGGAAGGTAAGGGTTTTTTAAAAAAAAACTGGGGGGGGGGAGGATGGCAGGGTGGGTGGCAAGGGGGGGGCGGGTGACAGAGGGAGCGCCGCGCGCCGCCGCCGCCGCTCCCAAGCAGGCGAGTGGAGTGGCGGGTGGCGGCGCGCGGCGCTCCCTCTGTCACCTGCCCCCCCTTGCCACCCACCCTGCCATCCTCCCCCCTCCCCTATCTTTCCCCCCACCCCCGGGCCAATGGGCACAGCGCTCATACGAGCGCTGTGCCAGACCAGTCCGCGGCTTTTCGTGGCTCCTCGCGAGTAAGCGATGAGCCGCGAAAAGCTGCGGAAGTCTCCACACTTCCCCCAGCCCCGGCCTGAGGCCGGAGCTGGGGAAAAAGCGTGCCATAAGCGACTTAGCTTATGGCGCATTGGAGGAGGCCTCAGCGCGGCCTGCCTCTGGATTCCCCTGTGCGTCATCTGGACACACAGCAGGGAAACCGGATCAGAAGGCGCGCTAAGGCCTCGTCTAGGAAGGCCCTTGGTGACCAGCCATGGGTTACTTTGCATTTTGCTTTTTCAAAACAAAAACAAAAACTATTTTAATGTGTTTTTATTCTGTTTTTATTTTATTTTATCTTGTACACTGCTCCAAAATTTTGACTGGAGAGTGGTATATAAACATTGCAAATAAATAAATAATAAATAAAATAAGTTCAGCTCAGTTCCTATCATTCTATGGGGTTCTGCGCCTTCTTCAGATTCTTCCAAACAATAAATGCATCTTGTCTCTAATGCAAATGTTTGTAATGCCACTTCTTCCTTGACACACGCTCTGTAGTGGACGTGATGGTGTCCATCTCTGTAGCAGGCAGTGTTGGCTCTACCTCTGGAGAAGAGGTAGAGCTTGCGCTGTGCCAAATTCTGTTGTCCACTTTCCCGAAAGTTTTCTCCCCCTGATTCAAAATGTGAGTTTTATAGTCAAGTTCTTGAACCATATTAAACAACAGCTTCTCATTTCTGGTGTAAAAAGGGCCCTGTGCATTAAAGAGACTAGGGCCTCAGCTAGACCTACCTGGTCTAGCACGACAGAGGGGTGAGGATCTCGCAAAGTTTTTATCACAAGATCAGAGGGAGAGGACATGAATGCTCGTGTGCAAAAGGTAAGTTTTTTTTTTAATTCTAACGATTTCCCCCATTCCCCCTACCCCACCCCCAATGGGTGCAGAGTCCCGGATCCTCATGAGTAACCGTGAGAAGCCGGGACAAACCACAATGCCTGCCCACACCTTCTGCGTTCTCAGTATCAGCCCAAGACCACAGAAAAAGCGGGCTCAAAGGGTAGGGCCATATCCCGGGGAAAGGAATGGATCATCCCTCCCTGCTCCTGGGATCCCCTGTGCATCATGTGAACGCACAGGGGCGATCCCAGGGATTGCCCTGGGATATGGCCCTGTATAGCTATGGCCCAGGATTGCAGGCCCAAAGTCAGCAAACAGCGGAGAAGTGAGGGAGAAGCCCCGGTGAAATTCTCATTTCCGGATTCCTAAACCATTATTTAAGAGGTCAGGAATGTGATGTCCAAATCTGTTCAGTGAGTGAGCTAGGTTCATAGATGAGAAGGATTAAGGTAACTGTTGTTTGATTATTATTATTATTATTATTATTATTTATATAGCACCATCAATGTACATGGTGCTGTACAGATTACACAGTAAATAGCATAGGGTGACCATATTTTGGAAACCAAAAAGGAGGACAAAATGGCTGCCCTCAGGAGGCGTGGCCACCCCAACATGCCCACCCCCAAGGCGGTGCCAACTCAACATGTCCGGCCTCCAAGGGGGCGTGGCCTCAGTCACATTTATTTATTTATTACATTTTTATACTGCCCAACAGCTGAAGCTCTCTGGGCGGTTCACAAAAAGTAAATGATAGCAACCAATGAGTAGCAAAGGCACACAACTACTCTAATAATATACTAAATACTAAAAAAGGAACTTACACTTATGTAAAACCATTTCTTTATTTTTTATAACATAATAAACAACCACAACAGTCATAGTACTAGGGTGACCATATTTGGGAAACCAAAAAAGGGGACACCTAGTGTGTGTGTGGGGAAGCAGCTTTCTGAGTCCTGCAGAAAGTACGTTATTCCCCCGCCACCTTAAAGAACCCGATTGGAGTGGAGGAGGGGAAAGGATTTCATTCTGCACCACCACCATCCACTCCAATTGGGGCCTTTTCTATAATGTCCACGAATGACCCACTTTCCCCTTTAAGACCTCAACTGGAGCTCGGGGTGGGGGAATGATGTGCCTCAAGAAAGCATGTCATTCACTCCTGCCATGCTAATGGCAGCCTTAAAGGGGAAGATGTGTCATTCCAGGACATAATTGAAAATTATAGAAAATCCCCCCTGACACCATGGAAAGAACAAAAACCAGGACAAATCCGGGGAAATCCTGACAGTTGGTCACCCTAAAATAGCAAGACCCTGCGGCATAGGCTTACAATCTAATAAAGTTGTAGTAAACAATAAGGAGGGAAAGAGAATGCAAACAGGCACAGGGTAGGGTAAACAGGCACCAGGTAGGGTGAAGCTAACAGTATAGAGTCAGAACAAACTCAATATTTAAAAGCTATAGGGAAAAGAAAAGTTTTTAGCTGAGTTTTAAAAGCTGTGATTGAGTTTGTAGTTCTCAAGTGTTCTGGAAGAGCGTTCCAGGCGTAAGGGGCAGCAGAAGAAAAAGGACAAAGCCGAGTAAAGGAAGTGGAGGTCCTTGGGCAGGCGAGAAGCATGGCATCAGAGGAGCGGAGAGCACGAGCAGGGCAATAGTGTGAGATGAGAGAGGAGAGATGGGCAGGAGCTAGACCGTGAAAAGCTTTGAAGGTCAACAGGAGAAGTTTATATTGGATTCTGGATTGTATCATTGTAAATTTTGACCTGGATTTTGTTTTTGCTTTTTTAAAGACAGTTGTAACAATGAATAATTCCTGGTGAACCACTAGCGTCTCCCCACAACAGAATGCACTCCTATCAAAAGAGGCTGCTTAAATATCCATCTTTAATGGAATGAAGTGAAAACACAGCCGTCCACTTAATGATGGCAAGCTATACATCCAAGTGTCATTTTTCCACGTCGTTCTGCCAAAAAAAACCACTAGTCATCTTGATGGAATAATTCTTCCAAATAAGGATGAGCTGAATACAGAGCTGAACTGATGTTTGAAAAATAGCAACGCCACACAAAATTTGAGTCATTACCACCTAAGTACACCCTAATCATACTGGAGTCATGCAGCAATTCCCCATGTCCTCTCAATAAATGTTGAAACGTTTACCCAGAAATACCCCGTAAAAAGCCATAACCATTTGCTGAAGAAGTCAGGCTGCTTTGCGATCTGTACTGTTGCTGTAAACAGTGTGTGTATATATATATATATATATATATATATATATATATATATATATATATATATTGTTTACTAGTTCTCATAAAATGAAAAATGAAACGAGCATTACAAAAAAACTTTATAACTAAACAAAACATCACACACACACCCAAAAAGGGAGGGTCGAATAATTTCCAGCATCATTGGAGAAGAGATGTCCAGATTTTTGCATTAATAAGACATTTTTAAGTTAAGCTGGAGGAACAGGAAATAAACATGTCAACATTCATCAGAAAAAAAACTCTCTTGAATCTGGGGGAGGAATAATGTAACTTTCTTGGGATCAAGACTCTTTTTGGAAGTCTACACAATAAATGTTGAACCCCCCCTTTATTTATTTATTTATTTATTTTGCAAGCAGCATTCTTATTGTTGTGCTCTGAACACAAAATGTACTTCAGTTTCTCAAGCGACAGGGCTATGTTCTGTGGACAGCCAGCCAATGCGATGTAAACAAATTCACTTTTCATAACACTCACAGTCGTCTTGACACTGTTTAAATTGAATCCTTGCAATTCTACCACGAGCCTGATACTGTTTTACTGACTATTACTATAGTGTGAATTACTTTTCTGCTGCTGAACATTATGAATGTTACTGTCATGGACCATTGGGGTTTTTTTCCTCCGGAAAAGAATACTTCTGAACGGTGCTTCATGCCCGTTGGTAGTCAGCCAGCAGCTGTGGGCCAAATCTGGTCTTCAATTGGCCTTATAAACTCACCAGTGCCAAGCAGGTGCTCAGAATCCAGGGATGTTTAAAGTTTCCGCTGTCAAACTCCAGGTCCAGGGAAAAGAAAAAGGAAAAACACACACCACCTAATGCATTCTACCTAGTGCTGGGCTGAATCCTTTCTCTCTCCCTTTGAAAGAGGCATTTCACAGGGATGGGAATTTGGGGGAAATCCCTTTGGGGAGGAGGACAGGGTTTCCACATCTGAGATGGTGTACAGAGATTAACACATTATTCAGGGACCGAGGCTTATGCCTACAACTCCCAGCATGCCTTGGGCAGGAGGGAAGACTTATCAGGCTTTGGTGGCCATCATCTGGAAGTAGCTTGCTATCCTGGGCCTGAAGGGAGAGTGCTTGGGCTGGCTGCTTCGGTCACCAGGCACCATCAGGAGCGGGAGGGAAGGAGGGAAGGAGGGTACAGCTCTGGGCCCATCGCCAATGGCAACAGCCAAGCTAACTGTCAGTCAGCCGGCCAGCTCCCACAAGGCCTACCTATGAACACCAGTTGCACAGTGCATAGGCTGACCATAGGCACTGGGGATTTCTGGAAACCTCCAGGGAAATCAGGCCAACCGAGCAACTGGAGCTGGGGCACAAATTACTGGAGAAACAGGGGTGCCCAGCCCATGGTTGGCGGAGGTATGGCCTTCTTTCCCCAGCAGTTCAGCCATCTTTCCAGTGGGAAGCTTTGTGTGACTTCCGGTGAGACTTCCCAGCCAACAACCGAAGGCCAGAGCATTGCCGGGGGTGAGGGCTGCTGTACATGTTCCCGCACTTCTGGGAACACATGCAGCAGCCTCCGCCTCCCCCCAGTGCAGGAAAAAGGCAAAATCGGCCCGGGGGGCAGAGCATGTGTTCCGTCCTCCAGCTTACCCCCCACTTCCTATCTAGCCCTCTTCTCCTGGGCTGGTGCAATTGCCAGCTGAGGAGGAGGAGGAGGAGGAGGAGGAGGAGGAAGCAGCAGGAAGAAGGAAGCAGCAAGAAGAAGAAGCAAGAAGCAAAAAGAAGAAAGGAGGAGGAGGAGGAGGAGAAGGAGGAAGAAGAAGAAGAAGAAGAAGAAGAAGAAGAAGAAGAAGAAGAAGAAGAAGAAGAAGAAGAAGAAGAAGAAGAAGAAGTTTTTAACAGTTACCTCAGAGGCCTAGGACCAGCCTACCTTGCAGGATTGTTGTGAGGGTGAGAGGTATATCAATTAGTAATGTATACAACGTCTATCAAGTCTCCCCTTGGCTTCCTTTTCTCCAAGCTAAACAATCCCAGCTGTTGTGATCCTCCCTCGTAGGGGAGGTGCTCCAGCCCCTTGATCGTTTTAGTTGCCCTTTTTCTGCACCTTTTCCAGCTCTACAATATCTCTTTTTTTCAATGTATGGTGACCAGAACCACCTATCCAAGAGATCCCAAAGGATATCTATCTTATATAAACGCTGTAGCTTCCCATATAGCCAAAAGAAGACTATTCCCACTTCCCGTCCTCTTGTTATTTTGGAATCCAATAATTGATCCTGTTCAAGATACACAAGGGCTACATTCTTAAAATGCTATCTTGTATTTGCACAGAGCCTACCTAAAGGCAGTCGCCCAGACCCCATAGCCATGGGGATGGCTCAGGCTCAGGCTCTGTACCTTATAGATCAGGGCTGGGCATACTTTAGGCTTGTCAAATCTACTATGTTTGCTTATTTGCTTGTTTTACTGAAATCCCACAACCAATCAATCACAGCTGGATGAAAAAGACATGCATTTATTTATTTATTTAGAATTAAAGAACAGGAGTTAGTTTCCAGGACCAAGACTGAAGTGAGCTTAGACAAATAATCAGAATCAGAATCATTCCTGGATTAACCAGGACAGGTGAGATTTAGGGATGGGAGAGAATTTGGTTCAGTTCACATGTTCACATGCAAGTTTAACCATTTTTCTGCTTTTGAACCAGGATGTAAACCGAAATCCAGTTCTCCTTCAAAAGTTGTACTCCTCCGAATTTTGCAATGGACTTCTCCAATAAAAAAACACATGCACAAATGTGTATTTTAGTGGAAATAACGTTCTAAAATGCATTGTTATTAGGAGTATCGCTTGCAAAAAATGTGCACATCAGGCAAAAATCCATACAAAATGCATGAGTTAGGAGAAATGTGCACAAAAAGTCTTATGGATTCTCATGCAAACTCACACACACACACACACCAATGTTGGAAAAATTAGAAACTGAACTGAGAGAGTCATCCATCTCTATTGAGAGCACACCTGCTTTTCATGAGTTTTGCAGGTATTGTACTGGTTGTAAATGTAAAAGAACCTGAGAGATAGAAGATACTAACAAAATCATTTTATTTCCATCGAAACAGAATAATTGCATGGCATAAGAGCATTGCACACGTATTGACAAACATTTGAAGAGCTGAATTACAATCGTAAGGATTTCTCATGATTTTAACGAGTATATCTCAAGTGAGAACCAACCCAAAAACCATTCCAAGAAGAAGTCAGGCTTTGAGGAGCTGGTTAGTAGCTAAGCTTCCTACTTTCTATGAAACCTTTAAATATCATTTTAAATAGGGATGTGCTCCGCTCCGATTAGGAGCGTAGAAGCAGTAGCGGATTGGCCTGCTCCGCCTTACCCAGAGGCGGAGTAGGAGCGGACCGCGGACCCCCTAGAAGCAAGGCGAAGAGAAGCGACCATTTTTCGGAGCTCCGAGTTCAGTCGGAGCGCTCCGGTCGCCATCTTGAAAACATTTCGCCATAGGATTGCATTGCGGCAAATAATCGCGCATAACTACATTGTTTTTGAAGCTATCGTTCTGGAAATTCTTGTGCACAGAGAGTCGTGGATGGGGGTCATTTTGAGACCACTCTCACCTCTCTGCGTGCTGTGGTTCACGTGCAATAATTTTTTAAAAATCGGGTCAACCGCGGGGCTCAAACGGCGTTTCGGCTTTTCGCCCATAGGATTGCATTGAGGGAAAGAATCGGGGATAACTGGGGGGGGGTTAAGCTATCGTTCTGAAAATTCTTGTGCACAGAGAGTCGTGGATGGGGGTCATTTTGAGACCACTCTCAACTTTCTGCGTGCTGTGGTTCACGTGCAATATTTTTTTAAAAATCGGGTCAACCGCGGGGCTCAAACGGCGTTTCGGCTTTTCGCCCATAGGATTGCATTGAGGGAAAGAATCGGGGATAACTGGGGGGGGGTTTAAGCTATCGTTCTGAAAATTCTTGTGCACAGAGAGTCGTGGATGGGGGTCATTTTGAGACCACTCTCAACTTTCTGCATCGTACGGGTCGCGGGCTAGAAGTTTTTTAAAAATCGGCGGGAAAAATACCTTTTTCAAAGGGCTGAGGGGCAGAGTCAGCTCCCGGTCATGATGATCCCAAAGTTGGAGGAGGGCATAGGCAAAACAGGTAACTTGGGATTCTGGGAAACTTCTCTTTCTTCATCTGAACGGGCTTTTCCCCGTGTTTTTTAACACAGTAGCCCCACCAAATGCACAAACACAACCTGAAATCATATACTAAGCCAAGAATAAGAGATAGAAAACACAGCACTGCTCCCCACCCTAACCTTGGTGAACAACTGAATCGATGTGGTGCAAGGGGATGAGCTCCCCTAGGGCATCTCATCGTGGACGTGCCCCCACTCTCTCCTGCACTGGAAGGCCATAGAGCCTTCCAAAGAGAGTAAAACGGTGGAGCAATGCCTATCATGAGTTGAAGTGAATGGTCACTTTTCAGTGGTGGAGCAATGCCTGTTATGAGTTGAAGTGAGCGTTTTACTTCTTCTCAGAGCTGTTGGTGGCTGTCTTGAACTGGCAGCTACTTCCCCCTCCCCCGGGCACGTCCCCCTATTGCTGGTAAAAGACAGATATAGCCTTTTTTTTTAATTCTTCTTGCTGTTTATTGAGCAACACTGCTGCTTTTAATTCCACCCCTCCTTTGTTTATTGATTGATTTATTCCATTTTATATGCATTACTGGCTTATCCTTGGCTCCCTTCCTTATGCCCCCAGAAATGCCAGCTGCATGCCTGCCTGCCTTCCCTCCCTCCTCCCCTGCCCACCTCGCAGGGATGTTGTGTGTGGGGTGCCCGATTTTCAAAAATTCGCCAAAAATCAGGGGATGATGGGATTGCCTTGAAACTTGGCGTGTGTGTGTATACGCCCATGAGGTGTCATGGTGCCAAACGTGAGGTTTCTAACTTCAACGGAAAAAAAGTTGTTTACTTTTTTAGCTTTCAATGCAACCCTATGGGGGGGCAAAAACGGAGCTCCGGATCCGGATCCGGAGCTCCGAGCGGAGCGGAGCGGAAGTGGGCGGAGCGGGGGCGGGGCGGAGCGACCCGCTCCGAAAAATGGCGGATCTGCAAGTGAAGCGGAGCGGGGGGTCCGTGCACACCCCTAATTTTAAACTCTTCCCAATCCAAATTCTTCCCAATGGTTCAAAATGACCCATGGACTCGGTTCACATTTACGTTCCCTTCTTTTGATCATATGTGTTCCTGAGCTGGTGTTGTAATCAACTACTTTGAACACAATTTCCAAACTATTTCTTTCATCTTCACTCATTTCAGCATAATAAACAAAAAGTCTTCGTATCTGATTTTTACCAGCGAATTTGCATCCTCCTATACGCTTTTCTCCCCATATATATATATATATATATATATATTCGGAAGAGTAATTCTATGTACGTTTGGTGGCTACATAGGAGCAACAGCAGAATCCAAGGCAAGGAGGAAAGTGAGTTGGTATTTCTCATGGCTATTATTATTATTATTATTATTATTATTATTATTATATTATTATTATTATATCAACCCACCTTTTTCCCAATACTGGGACTAAAAGGCAGCTTTACAAATTAAAACATGTACATTTAAAACATATAGAGATATACAAAAGTGAAATATACAATTAAACATGCTGCAATATTAAAACATTTAAAAACATTTAAAATAATATAATAATTTTTAAAAAAATCTAATGCATAAACTACACATAAGCAGAGGTCCAGACAGTTCCCCAAAGCCTGCTTCCAGAAACACAGAAGGAGGGAGCCAGTCTAGCCTCCCTGGGAAGGGAATTCCAGAGCCTTGGAGCAGCCACTGAGAAGGCCCTCTCCTGCGTACCCACCAAGCTCATATGGGACAATACAGTCTTTCAGATAACCTGAACATGAGCTGTATAGGGCTTTATAGGTCATACAGTAACCAGCACTTTGAATTGTGCCCAGAAACAGACCAGAAGACAGTGGAGCTGTTGCAACAGGGGAGTTGTATGCTCCATCCTTGCTGCCACCTCCAAGAATCTTCCGCCTGAGGTGACCGTTGCACTCTGCCTAGTGGTAGGGCTAGCTCTGAGTCTCGGTAACCGACGTTCTGCTGCACCAGTATCAGTCCCATTTCCCTCATCACCGCCCCTCGCAGCCTTCCTTTGGCAGGGGTCAGGATTGCTCTGTTACACCAGTCTTAAAATCCCTTCACTGGCTGCCAATTAGTTTCCGGGCGAAGTATAAAGTGTTGGTTATCACCTTTAAAGCTCTACATGGTTTAGGTCCAGGCTACCTGCAGGATCTCCTTCTCCCATACAATCCGCCCCGCACACTCAGGTCCTCTGGGAAGAATTTACTCCAGCCAACAAAATCAAGGCTGACAACTATTACCCAGAGGACCTTTTCTTCTGCCGCTCCCAGTTTGTGGAATGACCTGCTGGGAGAGATTTGTCAACTTAACAGTCTTCCAGAATTTAAGAAAGCCATAAACACTGATCTCTTCCGGCAGGCCTACCCAGTGGAATTTTAAGATGCCTTTTTTAATGGTGTGCTGCTTTTAACGATGCACTGGTTTTAAACGTTTGAATTAGTTGTATGTATTTTATGGTGTTTTTATTTGTGTTGTACCCCGCCTCGATCCAGAGGGAGAGGTGGGTAACAAATAAAATTATTATTATTATTATTATTATTATTATTATTATTATTATTATTATTATTCCTAACTGAAAGTTGGAAAAACTGAGATATGGGTGAGTGACTTTAATCATCTTAGTTCTTATCTTCAAAACTTCTAAGGCCTTAGCTAGACCTAAGGTTTATCCCGGGGTCATCCCTGCCTGCTCCTGGGATATCCCGTGTGTCATTTACATGAACAGGGTTGACCCCGGGATGATCCTAAGGCCTAAGTCAAAAGGTAAGGAGGTAGCTTATTTGACTCGGGCGAATATTGATATAGGCTCCTAGTGCGGAATGCTGCCTCTTTCATAGGGAGGGGGAAATTTTGAATAATGTTCTCATTGGGGCGTTAGGCCGGGTTTACACATACATTGGTAAGTGTAGGAGGTGGCCCTGTGAAATGCTACAACGTTGTAGATCTTTTTCACAAAGGTTTTCAGCCTGGCAGCTCTTCCTGAGGGCCAGACAAGATATTCTTTAAATCAAGCTATGTGTGATTGACTCACTTACCTCCATGAAGGGACACACGGTATGATGTCAGGTTGCCTCAATCACCACAAAGCTGGGAAATTGGAAGCTAGGACTGATGTAGCACAGTGAGTATACTACTTATACATATAATGGTTTGTGTAGAACTAGTAACGTATGTAGAACTAGTAACTTTTGTGGATTGTATGTTCATTGAATTGAATGGGTATCTTATTACTTATCAAATTATGAATGCTTGTAGACACTAGAATGCATGTAGACAATTCAGGGATTTCCAAAACCTTGAGTATTTGGGGTGACAGGGATGCACTAGCTCTCCCCCTCTACCTCAATCTCCCCATGTTTATGGGGAAGGTCTAAAGACAAAATATAATGGTGTTTATCAGAATCATATTACAGCACTCTGTGCAGTCAGAAACCCTGATTTTTAACAGATTGGGTTAAAATTTGGCACAATTATATAGACCTGTTCAGTTGGATTATGGATGCCACATTTCAAGTTATTAGTTTAACGAGTGTCATGTTTACATGCAATAGAATGGTGCAGCTTATAATTTTCTTTTCTTTTTTTGGTACGTTAACTAAAGGGGTTCTCCTGCATCCCTTTAATCTCTTGGCATTAAACTGTCTTCCGTTAGCAACATATCCACAGTGTGCGCACGCACGCGCATGGTGGATCAAGTTCTCAAATCCAATAATCATATTTCCAATGGCCAGAGGAAGAAAAAAAAGGTGTGGAAGTCATATTAAATGATTTGCATGCTCAGCTTGCACCAGCTCTTGGGTGAGTTTGATTCTCTTTTGCATTATACATTTTGCAGCTCTTAAAATATTTGCATATTTCATCTCACCCAGCCTACCTGATAAGTTATTTCCAAAATGTTCCTGTCATTTTCAATTTGTCATTAAGGTTCTGTCCAGACCGAGGGGTACTTCTTCCACTCACTGCCCCCCCCCCTCAACACTTCTTTTGGTGTCTTAAAGGAGGTGATCAGCACATTTTTAAATAAATAATTTTTTTTAACAGCCAAAGCCGTCAAGCTTGGTAAAATACCTCCCTAATGAAATTTCATAAACCTCTCACAGAACTGCATAATTATGCGCCTCTCGAGTTCTGTAGTACTTCACTAATGGATACAAGGTGGGGGAATGACCTTTCTTGTCCAAATTATGCTGGGATCACATTCTAATAAATTAAACTATAAAAAGTCAAGTGAACTCTCCCAGAGCTGTATTTACCCAGAAATGTCTCATATGCACAAGCTCTAGGATACGGGAGGATGACAAATGGCACGGATGAGAACATGTGTCGCCTGTTCAGCCCCTGATCCAGAGGAAGATCAAGGTTGTGTCTACACAAATTGATTTTCAAATGGTTTGTACTACAACATAAACTCCATTTAGTCATTCTCTCTTCAGATGATGAGTCTCATATGAAGGGAACCAAAGGGCCAAGCTCACAGGACACACTCCCTGTTGGCCACATCAATAATAAAGTGGTACCACTACGGTACTACAGTGATGTAGTACTCAGTCTTGAAGTGGCATTCCCCATAGCCCATGGAAGGTCCAAATACTCAAGTTGCTATCTTGATTCATATGAACAAACTAGTTCTCCATCTTGGGCAAATCTTTTGTGAAGCTAATGGACTTAGCCCCCATCTATATGGCAACAGGATTGGTCCTCATTGAATATAAACCCGAATTTTCATTGATTCGAATCTAGGCAAAGAGTGTCACACTACAGCAGCAATAGCGATTTATCTCCTGAATTTTTTATATTTTTTTGGTAGTGCAGTTATTAATGCGCACATGCGCAAATACGATGCTACGATGCTACGGAGGAAAGAGGAGCAAAACTATAAATTTTATCTGCAGACCTCCGCAAATTCATATAAGAGAAAAACTGCAAGGGGGGGGGAAACTAACGAGGCAGCAGAAGAGGATGCAATAGAATGTTCAGAGGAGGGCAACCAGGTTGATCAGGGGTCTGGAAACAAAGCCCTATGAAGAGAGACTGAAACAACTGGGCATGTTTAGCCTGGAGAAGAGAAGACTGAGGGGAGACATGAGAGCACTCTTTCAATACTTAAAAGGCTGTCACACAGAGGAGGGGCGGGATCTCTTCTCGATCCTCCCAGAGTGCAGGACACAGAATAACGGGCTCAAGTTACAGGGAGCCAGATTCCGGAAAAACTTCAGGAAAAACTTCCTGACTGTTAGAGCAGTATGACAATGGAATCAGTTACCTAGGGAGGTTGTGGGCTCTCCCACACTAGAGGCCTTCAAGAGGCAGCTGGACAACCATCTGGCAGGGATGCTTTAGGGTGGATTCCTGCACTGAGCAGGGGGTTGGACTCGATGGCCTTAGAGGCCCCTTCCAACTCTACTATTCTATGATTCTATCAGAGGGGGACCGAACACATCTTTTCACTCTAGCTGCCTGTTCCCCCCTATTTGTTATAAGCTCTATCTGCAGAGCTACACAGAATCATATATTTCAAACAATATGGTGCGAAGGAACAAGGGAGCCAGAGGAGGACGCAATAGGTGGGAAGGCGGAAAATCAGCCAATCACTTTGTCCTGCCCTCAAAGCTACTCCCACATGTCAAAATGAGATTTAACTCCCCCAACGACACATAACTATAACATGGTGCAAACTGGGATGTTGATCCAAAGGTTGCAGTAAATTGCAACTACGAATATGCGCATTGTCGCATTTAAAACCTGGTGCAGCAGCAAATGGGTGGCTGTGTCATGTGTCCTGAAATGTGAATCTGTGCATTCAGGTCGGGGTAAAGAACCCATATAGACATTCCCTTAACTGGCTGACATGAACAATAAGAAGATTTTAAAAAATGTGTCCAATAGGGCTGTGCTCCGCTTCTCTTCAGGTCGGAGAAGCAATAGCGAAGCAGCCTGATTCGCCTCTGGAAAAGGTGGAGGAGAAGCAAGTTGGGAGGGCTGTAGATCGAGGCTAAGAGGATCGCCTCAATCCAGAGCTCTGGAGCTCCAGACGCAGGTAAGTGGGGGGAGGGGGACTCATCTGGTGCTGGCGCCGCCGCTGCCGTCCCTGCGGCGATGGCGATGGAGCCAGGTAAGGGGGCAGGGAGGAGTGAGGCTTACCTGTGTCCATCACGGTCCATCGTGGGCTTCAATTGAGGCCCCGGCTTCAAGCGGAAGAGGCCACAGCTTTCTCTTCTGCTTGAAGCCGGGGCCTCAATTGAAGCCCATGATGGACCACAACGGATGCAGGTAAGGTAGCAGGGGGTTGGCCTACCTGGCGCCACTGGTGCCACCATTCATGCAGTGATGGCAATGGCAGCAGAGCCAGGTAAGGGGGCAGGCAGGAAGGAGGCTTACATGCATCCATCATGGTCCGTCGCGGGCTTCAATTGGGGCCCCGGTTGAAGCCAGAAGTGAAGGCCGAGGCCTCTTCTGGCTTCAAGCAGGGGCCGCAATTGACGCCCACGATGACAGACACAGGTAAGGGGGTGGGGGTTTGGCTTACCTGCCGCCGCCGCAGTCCATGTGGCAACGGCGGTGGAGCAGAGCTGGGGACGGGCGGATCGGCCCGACGAGGATCAAGTGCAATCCAGAAGGTCCAGATCGGGCCACGAAGCGGATCGGGGGGTCCATGCACAGCCCTAGTGCCCAAGTCCTTCCCCACACAGAGTGCTCCAGCCTGGATATTCGTGTGTGTGTGGTTCCTTGTGATGGGCAAACTTCAGGGATGTATGAGAAATTAATTTCAGCTTGTTTTTGATCATGTTTTTTAATCCAATATGCATCTTCTGGATGGAACATGGATTCGGAAGCAATTTGTAGTCGAAGAACATACAATGTGATGTGATTCATGGACATCCCACCCCCCACCAAAACAATGTTCCACAGCATGAGTACATTTAGAAAATGTGTATATTTGAAAAAGACTACATTTCAAAAATGTGGACAAATCTGCTTTACTCATAGGAGAATAATGCGTACTTTTTCCAACTGGACATAATTGAAGCATACATTTTGAGGAAATATGCAGCGACATACACATGGATTTTCATGCAAAAAAAGCAAAGCTCACCATTTCATACAGACTCGAGTTCGAATGTGCTTTGAGATGGAATTCAGAGAACTTTGGAAAGTTTTGCTGATTCACACATCCTTTACCAACTTGCCCTGAGTGAATTAGTTATTTACTTGGAAAGCAACAAATTTCTCCGGGTGAGTTTGGAGAGTGTTGACCTTTATTATGAAATTCCACCCATGCATACAGGTTTTTGGGTATGTGCCATATCATGGGAGCTGAAGTTTAGAATTGTGTTGTGTGGCATGATGCCATGTCTCAACATGTTGTGTGCCTCCTTTCTGATTGGTTGTTTTCACATGGCTGGCCTTCACAATGAGGTCATGTGATGTTTACTCAGCATCACCAATCACTGGGATGAAGATGTACCTACACAATCCTCCTTCTCCTTGAAGCCAGAGCTGTGGTGGCACAACATTGATGGCAAGGGAAGAAGCTAACGAGACTGCTTCAAGTAAGTGTTTTGGGGGTAGGGTCTAGGTTGTAGGACAACTGAACAATTGTGGGGGCAGGATCTGTGTACAGCTTTACTGCATATGCTGCAAAGCTCACAATCCATTCCAAACTTAATAGTGAATTCATTAAAACATCAGTACAGGCTCACCACAAATGTGTGGAATAAGAATGGACAGATTTTGACCTATGAGCCAACTAATTAAGGAATTTGATGGCATAACTAGTTCCCCCCCCCCCGTGACCTCCATCTATGCCAACCACAGGAACTCTCTGGCCCATGAGGCTCCTCAATCTGGTCCACAAGACTGTTCCTCTATCTAGGGAATGTCCCCTTTCTGAAGTTATGTCCCCCACTACCTTTGATCAGTGGAGAACTTTCATGTTGCATCACACAGTGAACTGATGCAAGAGCGAAGCACTCCTGAAGGGTGCATACAGCTGGCTTCCTCAGAAATTGCAGCTTTGAGATGTCCCAGGCCACTTGATGTGGCCGTTCCCAGAAGCTCCATCTGCCTTTCCCATCCTGTTGCAGGACCTCAAATTGGTGGCTCCGGGAGAACCTGGATCCACACACCCCTTGCCTTTTGCATCCCAGGATGATGGAAAAGGAATTTTACAAGTTGACTTTTAAGAGGAACATCAAATCTTAAGGAGCGTAACACAAGGAGGCTGATGTCCACGTACAAATTGAGCAAGCTCTTCCATATATATTGTTTAATGCAAAGAGTGGAAGCAAATAAATGAATGGATGGGTAAAAAGGCGAGGGATAGAGACAAGTAAACACACACAAAAAAGACTATATGCTAGAGGCTATGGTTTAATAAATGGTCTCACTGAACAGAAAGATCTGCGTTCATTTGAAAATATTCATGTTTGCCTCCGGTTCTTTTTCTTCTCATTTGTATCTCATTGTTGCCTGTGGACAACTTCCCTTACATTAAAAAATACCAGACTATTGCATTTCTTGGCATGCTTTTGGTCCTGGGAGAAACTCAGCTGACTTAGATGGTATGTTACAACTGGGCCATAGTGGTTTGCTTGCTTTTAAACTGATCTATAATGTGGTATCAAGGTGATGGGTAGGTGCCACGACAGGATCTGAACACCAGACCCGGCCGAGGCTACTCCCTGCTCAAGCCAAGCACCACCGCTTGATACGCCTGAGGCAAGGGATAAAACCCACCTTCCTCCAAACTATGTGGAGAAAGGGGTTAAAATGGAGAAGGATTTTAATATATATAATAATGCGCTGTGAGTTATATCTGCTGAGGTGAATGATTGTCAGAGTGGGTGTTAAATGTGTAAACTTAAGATGATAAATGCCAAACAGACACGTGGGCTTTTTGTGGTAGTTTAAAAACAAAACAATCAAAATTTATTGTTAAAAGTTCACAAGCTTTGTTCCAAATAACAACATTTAAAAACCTTTTTGAAACCTTTCATACAATCCTGTCACTCATTCACATACGCGCTTTCCTTTTTCTCACACAATCACTCTTGAACTTTCTTTATTCTCAGTATTGATTAATATACATCAGCTACGTGCACACCACACTCTAAAGACACCACTCTCTACACTGACCCTCAAATTTCCCAGAACTTAAGTACCATACGCACAGAGAGCACTACAGACTCTAAGAGTACCTAACAAGTCCCCCTGAAAAGTTCTCTCTATCCCCTCAGTCCTTCCCTTATATATCACTCCTCCCCCTCCCAAGACATTCTAACTCCGCCCACTCAGGCCAACATTCTAAAAACCACAGACTTACAAACTGCAGACATACCTTTGGGAACTGACTTGTGGGGTGTAACGCCACAGTAGGGATGTACAAGAATTTCATCCCTGGTTGTAAATCATATGAACATGAACATGTTTGCAAAGCTGAATGCAAACGTGAGCAGAAGCGTAATTCTTTGGAAATGTTTGTACTTTCCCGAGCTTGTGTTCGCAATCAAAAGTGTGCACTGACACAAGTGCACACTTCCGAAAATCTGCACTGCATCCCACCCCAAACTGCGTTTTCATGCAGTGCACGTTTTCGGAGTGTGCTTGGGAAAGTGTGCATTGTTTTAACTTGGTTTAATTTGTTTTTAGTTGTGTATATTTACTGTTTTATACTGTATGCTTTTATCTGTACGCTGCCCTGAGATCTTATCGATATAGGGCAGGAAATAAATGTTTTAAATAAATAAATAAATAATAAATAAATAAATAAATAATGTTTGAAAAAGTAGCCAGTGGTCAAGAGGAAAAACAAGAGAGATGAGCACCAACATGGAAAACAGGGAACATCATTGAGCTCAAACATTACTCATTCTTTAAACCTTGGTGTTGGATCCTGTTACGGGCAGCCTTAGAGCAGAGGGAACACCGTAGATGGGCACCTCCTTTTGCCCCTTGGTGTAGCATGTTACCAAGGCCATAGCTAGACCTAAGGTTTATCCCTGGATCGTCCAGGGGTCAAACCTGTTCATGTAGGTGACACACAGGGGCCGTTGCTAGACCAGGCGTTAGTGTGGTGTGAGGCCCGGTTTCCCTCCTGTGCATCCAGATGCGCTAAAACCTGCTTTAACCCGGCATAAGCGGATTCACTTCACGGAACGTCTAGCAGGGTCCGTGGCTTTTTGCATCTGCTCGCTTACTCGCGAGTAGCCGGGAGAAGCCACGGACTGGGCACAGCGCTCATATGAGCGCTGTGCCCATTGGGCCGGGGGGGATCCCAGGGGGGGAGATAGGGGCAGCAGGGGAAGGTCGGACCCGGCAGGAGAGAGGGAGGGAGAAGGACAGGCATTGGGGATGGCAAGCAGTGGGCAGGGGTGGGCAGGGGAAGAGTGGGCATTGGGGATGGCAAACAGCGGACGGGGCGGGCGGGGGAAGAGCGGGCATTGGGGATGGCAAAGGGGGAAGAAGGACGGACACAGGCATTGGGGATGGCAAGGGGGGGAAAGAAGGACGGACACAGGCATCGGGCCTGGCAAGGGAGGGAGAAGATTGGGGACGAGGACAGGTCTGCCGGACGGGGGGAGGACGAGTGAGCAGGCAGGGGGGGAATCAGGGGCAGGGGGAGGGGGGCTTTATTTTTGTAAAAAAAAAAACTTACCTTCTCCGGCGGTGCTCCAGCACACATGGCTCCTTTAAGGCAAAAAAAAATGGCCGACGCGACGGGGCTTCCCCTTGCCCCATCGTGTGTTACATGTAGAAGACGGCGACGGCGCATGCTAGCTGTAGCGCGCCATTGCCCCTCTTCCCTGCCGGATTATCCAGCAGGTCTAGCAAGGCCCAGGGGATCCAGTGCTCAGGCAGGGGCGAACCCTGGATGATCTCAGGATAAACCTTAAGTCTAGCTGTGGCCCAAGTGTAGTCTGGGGATGGGTCTGGGGATGAGAGAAGATGGAGGCATTTATGGTCTCTAGAGTTCCCATTTTGTGGGAATTCCTAGCACGGCATTTGCTTCAGAGGTTGTCCTGAGATGATCCTTGAACACATTCTTCCCCATCCTTCCTGTCACCAGACCTCTCCTCTCATTGCCTGAGGGGAGGCTTTGCCCTGGGCCCTGAAAAGTCCCAATGAATCAAGATGGAATAAAGAAAGGAAAGGCAAATCCTTGTTCTTTCCTTATCAATTTACCAGGAAGCTCACTTTATCGCCTCTCATAGGAAGAGTGCAAGGGCCTATGGAGAGAACAGTCCCCCGCCCCTCACAAATGGATGCAAAGTGTTTCTTAAATCAAAAGGCTTCAAACTCCTTAAGGGCTCTTGCAGACAATTGTTCTCCTGAACTGAAGAACTCATCCATAGTTGAAATGGGAGCCATGTCCAGGTTCCACCTCTCCTTTTCTGCAATTGACAAAAAAACATTCTCCCAAGCATGCACTTTGGCTTAGAGTGCCAACTGTTCTTATGCTTGGAGAGCTTAAGAAGATTAAACCAATAATTAAATTAATGCCAAGAAGCCTGAAATCAAACGAACATTTCCATTCCAAGAACCGTTGTACTTGCATGAGAAGATGATAAGAGCAGTGTGGAAATAGGCAGAAGGTTGGCTAGTGTGTGAGTGCACGCACACACACACACGCACACACACACACACACACACACACAGAGTGCACTGTAATAATGTATTGAACCTCATCTCTACTCCAAATGGTAAGGCATGAGTATTTTGTTGCTGGTCCTTGAAGCTGTGATTGTAGCCCAGAACAATAAAGCCCCATTCATGGCATGGCATGTTCATGGCAGGTGTTTGGGAGAACCCCCTGGTTTCTCCTCCAACTTCCACACATTCAGCAGAAGGTCTAAAACAAGGGTGAGAAACCTGTGGCCCTCCAGAGGTTGTTGGATTCCAACTTCTATCATTCCGGACCATGCATCATGCTGGCTGGTGCTGGTGGGAGCCAGAAGCCAACAATATCTGGAAGGGACACAGGTTCCTCACCCATGCTCTAAAAGGACTCTGTATAGATGCAGCTGTAGGTGTGTACAATTTGTGACCTGGAACCCCGCCATTTGCAGGGCTCCCAGTCACAAGGAGACAGCATATGGATTGGTCCCTTGTGTGTACTTAGGCCCCATTGAACTTAGGGTGGGTGAGGGAAAAAGACTGGGGACTGAATGATGACAAGGGGCATGGCTAGACAAGGAGGGTTGAGGGGGATGATCTTGTGATTTTATGATTGCGAGATCATCCCCTTGTCCACGCATGGCACGTGAGGTCTCAGGAGGAATAGGACGTCGCACCAGCCATTTTGGACTTTTTTAAAAGGAAAATGAGCGCACCAGTGCTTGACCGAAATTGTAAGTTGTTAAAAAAAAAACTCCTCCTAATTAACTCCATACCCCATGCCCGGTTCCCAGCTCCTCACGTTTACTCGTGAGGACCCAGGACAAATCCATGACGGAGGGTCACATGTCCCACAGTCTTAGGCTCATCCCAAGATGGCGGGAAAAATCAGAATGAAAGGTTAGGGTGATGCCCTGGGCCAAGAGAGGGATCATCCCTCCCTGCTCCCGGGATGCCCTGTGCATCATGTGGATGCACAGGGACGATACTGGGATGATCCCTCGGATATTGCCTTGTCTAGACATGCCCAAGGTGTATCCGAAGTATGAGAATTGGTGAATTCTCCTGTTTGGGATGGGGTTGCACTCCCTCAGAAAGGGTATGTAGATTGGGCGTCATCTTGAATTCACCATTATCATTAGAAGCCTGGGTGACTTTTGTGAAGAGAAGCACCAGTAATCAGCTTTGGTTGGTATGTCAGCTATGCCCCTTTTCATAGAACCATAGAATAGCAGAGTTGGAAGGGGCCTACAAGGCCATTGAGTCCAACCCCCTGCTCAATGCAGGAATCCACCCTAAAGCATCCCTGACAGATGCTTGTCCAGCTGCCTCTTGAAGGCCTCTAGTGTGGGAGAGCCCACCACCTCCCTAGGTAACTGATTCCATTGTCGAACTGCTCTAACAGGGTTAGCCTGACTATTGTACTCCATACATTGATACTCTCACAATTAGGTTACTTATATGTGTCCAGGACTGACGTCAAGAGTAGGCAATGGCTGGGCTGCTGTTGAAGTCCCACACCCCAGCAGGGGCCCAGTGGCAAGGCTCTGGAGTGGTTCCTCCTCTTCACCATTGCAACCTGCTTGTTCACCTGCCTCTTCCTCCTGCACACTCAGCGGTGGGGGGGGGGGGAGAAGGAGGTGCAGTAGGAGGCACTGCTTCCTTGCCCTCTGCTTCTCTACCTGCCAAGCAAACTAGTGGTAGCTAGCAAGAGCAGTGGGGTGAAAATCTGCCGGGGCCCAGGAGTGCTGTGGATGCCCCTGCATCTGGCTCTCTTAGGCCCAGACAGATGTGCTGGGATTTTTCTCCCCCCACCCACCCACACACACACTGGCAACGCGAGGGGAAAGAAGGCCCTATTCAGGGCCTTGAAGGCCCCCATCGATGAGGGGTGGAGAAACACGTTTTTCCCATTGGCTGGGAAAGGTCACATATTTCCCCCCTCCACTCTAATGGTGGCAGCTGCTATTGGAGTGAAGGGAAAAACACACAATTTCCCCAGCCTTGGAGAAACCACGTTTCCCTCCCCGTGTGCCAACCATGGCCTTCAAGGCCATCTTAAAAGGGCATTATTATTATTATTATTATTATTATTATTATTATTATTATTATTTATTTATTTATTTATATAGCACCATCAATGTACATGGTGCTGTACAGAGTAAAACAATAAATAGCAAGACCCTGCCGCATAGGCTTACATTCTAATAAAATCATAATAAAACAATAAGGAGGGGAAGAGAATGCACCAAACAGGCAGTATAAAAGTCAGAACAAAATCAAGTTTTAAAAGCTTTAGGAAAAAGAAAAGTTTTTAGTTGAGCTTTAAAAGCTGCGATTGAACTTGTAGTTCTCAAATGTTCTGGAAGAGCGTTCCAGGCATAAGGGGCAGCAGAAGAAAATGGATGAAGCCGAGCAAGGGAAGTAGAGACCCTTGGGCAGGTGAGAAACATGGCATCAGAGGAGCGAAAAGCACGAGTGGGGCAGTAGTGTGAGATGAGAGAGGAAAGATAGGAAGGAGCTAGACAGTGAAAAGCTTTGTAGGTCAACAGGAGATGTTTATATTGGATTCTGAAATGAATTGGAAGCCAATGAAGAGATTTCAGAAGTGGAGTAACATGGTCAGAGCGGCAAGCCAAGAAGATGATCTTAGCAGCAGAGTGGTGAACAGAAACCAATGGACTGATGTGGGAAGAAGGAAGGCCAGAGAGAAGAAGGTTGCAGTAGTCCAACAGTGAAGGCCACGGTTGGCATGGGGGAGAGGGAGGAAAAGGGTGAGTTCCAGCATGTCCAGAAAGGATGCAATCCCCCACGGCATGCTAATGGCACGCCAGGGAGGAATTGCACACTTTCCTAGGACCATGGAAGGTGTGCATCACTGAGCGCTCAGCTGGGTCGGCCGTGAGTTCTTCATTGCCTAGGTAGCAATGATGAGAAAGAGGATGAGGAGCTATAGCAGCAGCGGACAATGGTGGTGAGAAGAGGGAGGGGGTTATTGAGCATGGCCCAGATGCAGCTTTTCAGGGTTCTACCAAAAAAATGGCACTCAGTGTGGCTTGTGTATAGGGCTGGTTCACAGCATATAGTCTCCATGTAACCAGACCGAAGAACAGATTTTATGACCCGTACTTTGGGAGCCATTCCAGTGACTGACAGTCTTGCCTTCATATCCTCAAGCAGAGTTTATGGCATTTGTCTTAGGCCTTAACTAGACCTACCTTTTAATCCAGGATGGAGGGGGAAGGTCTCATGTTGATTTTAATGCAAGATCCCTCCTCCGTTTACACGTGAAGCACGACAACCTCAGGAGGAGAAGCATCACGCCCGCCATTTTTTTTCTTATAGAAGACGGAGCGCAGAAATACTCGTGTGCTAAAGGTAAGGTTTTTTTTTAATTCAATTACTTTTCCCACTGCCCCCATCCTACCCCTGATGGACGCAGCACTCCTGAGGAGCGCTGCACCCCATGCACGGCTCCACGCGAGGAATCGCGCAAAGCCGGGTCAAACCGTGGCAATGGGTCACACGTTCCATGGTCTCGGGCTCAGCCTGGGACCACGGAAAAAGCAGGCCCAAAGGGGAGGGCTCTATCCCGGGGCAAGGAAGGGATCGTCTCTCCCTGATCCCGGGATCCCCTGTGCATCATCTGGACACACTGGGATGATCCCGGGGTTCGCCCCGTGATAAAGCCAGGTCTAGCTAAGGCCTTAGTTAGTGGATCCTGAAGCATATTTGAGGTGTGCCCCCTTCCTAAGCACAATTTGTAGAGGAAAAGAGAATGGGAGAGAGAGGGGGGGAGAGGGAGAGGGAGAGAGAGAGCTGGGCATATGATGCAAACATAAAAGAGTATCCCATGTGTGGGAGGAAACAGCGGCAGGCAGGTGGAAAAGGACGTTCAAGATGGCTAGGATATATCCTGGGATCCAACATATACCACCTTGCTAGATTATTATTATTATTATTATTATTATTATTATTATTATTATTATTATTATTAATTTATTTATATAGCACCATCAATGTACATGGTGCTGTACAGAGTAAAACAGTAAATAGCAAGACCCTGCCGCATAGGCTTACCATCTAATAAAATCATAGTAAAACAATAAGGAGGGGAAGAGAATGCAAACAGGCACAGGGTAGGGTAAGCAGGCACAGGGTAGGGTAAAACTAACAGTATAAAGTCTGCACAACATCAAGTTTTAAAAGCTTTAGGAAAAAGAAAAGTTTTTAGTTGAGCTTTAAAAGCTGCGATTGAAGTTGTAGTTCTCAAATGTTCTGGAAGAGCGTTCCAGGCGTAAGGGGCAGCAGACGAAAATGGATGGAGCCGAGCAAGGGAAGTAGAGGCCCTTGGGCAGGCGAGAAACATGGCATCAGAGGAAATGCGAGCAAATGCAGTTACAAATATTTAGGTTTCCTTTTGGCTGGGAATGAAGACTATGGAATTAACCCTCGGGAGGGGGAGTGCAAGTTTTAAGGAGGTTCTTATATGGAGAGAGAAAATGTATGAGCACCATTTGCAGGTATGCAGAGAGGAAATGCGAGGGCTAAGAGGCAGAAAGAAAGACTGTGTAGAGCTATGAAAGAGAGCAGACGATGTTTAGATGGCTCCTGCGGGTTGTGTTAACATGATGGAATATCGCTGTGATTCTTTTGGAGCCTCGGTTGTCTGTAATTTCTCCTTGCACACTGCTGCCCAGTGCGTCATCCCAGTCTATGGCAGCTGATTCAATGTCCTGCTTTGTACAGGCCCTGCGCCGCTGAAATTATAGCTCTCTGGCTTAAAGAGGGGACTGCTGGTTTGTGCTTTCATCTTTCACACAGCTGGAAATAACGTGATTTGATAATTTCAGGGATTTTTGTTTGTCCCTCAACCTTGACGATAATGGTGGGCAGGACGCCCTGCACTCGCTCATTATGGCTTTGCCACAATAAGTGCCTCGGTGTAGTGTGCGTGGCGCATGCCTTTCGGAATCCTGTGTGATTGTAAGCCCAGCCACAAAAGAAAGCAAAGATTACATGGAAAAAGCCAGGAACGTTCTATAAATAGAATGTTTGATTCCGTGCTTTGTAGTCGCCCACAGGGCTGCCGCTAAACAGGACGCTGCTGAAACAGCGCAATGCTGAGGTTGCTTTGAACGCAGTGGGATGCAAATATCAGGAGTTCAAGCAGTGGCTAAGAGATGCTTTATTCAATCTGATTGAAGTGGCAGGGAAATGCCAGACTTAATGGGGACATGGTCTTCAGCGTCTAGGGCCAGTTGCCTGGAAGCCAGGCAGGCAGGAATACCTGGGCATGAAGGCTGCACAATACAATGAAGTTGCCAAGACAAATGCAGTGCAATCAAATTGTGCAAACCCAATGCTGTATTCTTCAAGAAAGAAAGAACAAACGAACTCCTGTATCAGAAATAAAGCATTATTTATGCAGATATTTCTTCCTTCCTATTGGCTATCATGTATCAGGGATACCCCTCCCACAAATATTAATTATGAAGTTTTCATAATGCAGAGTTTTGGTATTAGCCACAGCTGGCATAACTGTGAATCATGTTATGCATAACAAATCATGGGCCATTTTCTAGCCATTTCTTCTAATGACTAGAAGAGATGCATCAGGAATTTGTTCTTTGAACATTCTGGTAGGAACTGGACTAATGTGCAGAACAGAATGCAGTTATTATTTATTATTTATTTATTATTTTATTTAAAGCATTTTTATAGCGCTGCCCCACCATTTCTGGCATCGAGGCGCTTTACAATAACATATAAAACAATTCCATTAAAACCCTCAACCCACATTAAGACAATTCCATTAAAAGCCCTCAACCCCAATTTAAACCACCCCCTCCCCAGACTCTTGTGAAAATAGAAACACCTTACAAAGGCGTTTGAAGCAATTGAGAGTGGGAGCCTGTCGAATCTCCAGGGGCACATTGTTCCATAACCGGGGGGCAGCCACTGAAAAAGCCCTGGCCACCGCACGTTCCAATTTGTAACCGGGGGACCATCAGGTCACCCTGCTCCTGAGAGCGAGTCTGCCAATGGTGAGACACAGGAGAGAGGCGAGTGCTCAGGTGTCCAAGACCCAAGCAATGCAGGGCTTTGGTCTAAAGTTATCTTTTGGAGTTTTAGATTTCTCTCAATTTGGGGATGCAGTTCGTGGTTCAAACAAAACAAAAAACATACTAAAATGAGTAAAAAATTAATTAGATATGTTTAGTTCATAATTTGAAATGAAAAGTCTAAGAAGTATTTAAATGTGCATTTGGGGGCAGATTTCTTTTAAAATTGCAGTTTAATGCAGAAATTGGATGGCTTTAGACAGAAGAAAGCCTCAGCTGGAAAAGAGCACAGGTCTCTCAAAGCCAGCATTCTGTTCCTACAGGTGCCTCTGGGAAGACCACAAGTAGGACATACAGCATTGTTTCTCTCAATTTCCCCAGCAACTGGTATTGAGAGGCATTCCTTTGACACTGGAGGTTATATATATCCATCATGATTAGTAGCCATTGATAGCCTTAAATCCCTTGACATGTAAGCCCTATTCATGCATTACAATAACAGTTGAAATACACCATGCAAGTAGGAATGGGGCCACACCAAGTAGTGCTGCAGCCTCAGTGTCCTCTCCTAAATGCCTTACACCCAAGCCCAGCCAAGCCTGGGCATGGGAAGGTGAATTGCAGGTGAGGGTGGTATGACGGGACATGGAGGTAAGCCATAAGCTACCTCCATTTGGCACCACTTGCACTGGGAGTGGATTAACGAGTATAAAAGCAGACTCACCCCTCCCTCCCTCCCAGCCTGGTCTTTTGCTGCGTGGCTCCCTCCCTGCCCTGAAGACAGTGTGGGCTTGCTGGTTGTCTTTTCGGAGGCCAAGTAGGAATTTTTTGCTCATAATCTAAGTTAGTTATGAGTTGTTGTTTTCCACCTACTTCACACTGTGAGACAGGCAGGGTGTTATAATTAGGTTGATTTGGTTCTTTAATTTGGTCACATTTGTTGGGTAGGCGGATAGGAGCGAGCATCTGGTGCGAGGTGTAAATTGGTGAGCATTCACAGGCACCATTGTGGTGATAGGTAATCACTGAGGGCCAAGCACTGGGAGCCCTGTGACACCAGCTGGCGGGATAAGGGTTACCTTTGAGGCCAACTCTCTTCAAACCACTCAGAGCCCTGCGGCCTGACGGGGGTTTGACACTGGAAGGCCTCCCTACCCCAGGAGGGGGAAGCCCGTCTGGTGGCGAATGAACAAGCACCACTTGAAGGGCAGTGATTTCCTCGCCTGATCAAAACAATGGCCTCATAAGTGGCCAATAGATGATGCCCACTTAGGTCTTCCCCCCTTTTGCAGATCTTTTAATAAATGTGGCCCATATTTAATCCCGCTCTTGTGTCTCGTCTTGTTATTTCTCACCTTTCACTTCCACAATATACTCCCCCACAGTGTGAATGCCTGAAGCAAGGATACCTTTGTGCATGAAGTTCTACACAGGTAAGTTGCCCTGGAATCCAGTACCCCAACCATGGAGTGTTCCAAATCACATAGATGCTGTACACCCAAAGCCTTCTCTACTGCAGGTTTTTGCACTGCACCTGTGGACATGCATGGATGGGGTCATGGATGTCAGAGGAATGCACACAAAACCAAATGAGTTTGGCTTTTTACGGATCTGACCACCAGCTTCCACAGTGGATTGGCTGTTTCCCTGGCAAGCAGAATCTGCCAATGTGGGGACCATTTTCCTAACCTTTCAAGGAATTTGAGCAAATTTCATCAAAGAAAAATATGCATTTAAAAATGTCCAAACTGTACATATCCCCTCAAAGCTAGAGTGTGAAAAACACAATTTGGAGGAATTTGTACAAATTCAGAAACTGGAAAAAAACCCACCTGATTCCATCAATGGGTGGATGATGGAATGAAAGGGTCCTGACAATTTGCAAAAGACAGACCAAACTGATTTAGTGCAATCCATATATTCCTGTGGGACTACGTTACGGCATGATGCCAGAGGGGACTAGTCGGTACAGACCCGCTTACTCACTTTTACCACTCAATGTAATGGAACGATCTCTCCGATGAGAGATCTCTCCGATGAGGCTCGCCTGGCGCCAACATTGTGATCTTTTCAGTGCCAGGTCAAGACTTTTCTCTTCTCCCAGGCAGTTAACATCATATTCTGAGTTTTTAACTGTTCCCAGAATAGTTATTTTAAATGGATATTGTTGTTGTTATGCTTTTGTTGGTTTAAAATTTTTGTATATTTGTTTTTAATGCTCACTGTTTTTAACCTTTGTTAACCGCCCAGATAGCTTTGGCTATGGGGTGGTATATAAATGTAATAAATAAAATAAGTAAATAAATAATAAACATAATCCATGACTAGGGCTTTAAGGATGAAAATAGCATGAACTGGTAATAGACTTATCCATTATCCTCTAACAGTCAGGAAGTTTTTCCTTATGTCCAGCTGGAATCTGGCTTCCTTTAACTTGAGCCCGTTATTCCATGTCCTGCACTCTGGGAGAATCGAGAAGAGATCCTGGCCCTCCTCTGTGTGACAACCTTTTAAGTATTTGAAGAGTGCTATCATGTCTCCCCTCAATCTTCTCTTCTCCAGGCTAAACATCCCAATTCTTTCAGTCTCTCTTCATAGGCCTTTGTTTCCAGACCCCTGATCATCCTGGTTGCCCTCCTCTGAACACGCTCCAGCTTGTCTGCATCCTTCTTGAATTGTGGAGCCCAGAACTGGACACAATACTCTAGATGAGGCCTAACCAGGGCCAAATAGAGAGGAACCAGTACCTCACGTGATTCGGAAGTTATACTTCTATTAATGCAGCCCAAAATAGCATTTGCCTTTCTTGCAGCCATATCGCACTGTTGGCTCATATTCAGCTTGCAATCTACAACAATTCCAAGATCCTTCTCCTTTGTAGTATTGCTGAGCCAAGTATCCCCCATCTTGTAACTGTGCCTTTGGTTTCTATTTCCTAAATGTAGAACTTGGCATTTATCCCTATTAAATTTCATTCTGTTGTTTTCAGCCCAGCACTCCAGCCTATCAAGATCACTTTGAAGTTTCCAAAGGAGCCATTCAGCCAACCTAGATCTACTAAGTAGGGATGGACAGAGTCCCCCGTGACCTGCCACTCTGTCGCATGCCCACCAAGCCACCCCTGTCAGCCACTTGAGGTGCAATGTGAGTTTCTTTCCAGCCCGGTGAACACCCAATGAAGCTACAAGGCAAGCCGCCCTCAACCAGACCTCTGTTGTTGCGCCGGGTCACTGAGCTGTAGGGTGCTCAAAGAGCAGGTCTATGAATGTACCACATTCATAGCAAGCTGGTTCTGGAAAGGGCAGACATGCAGGAGTCCACTGGACTCCCAGACTCAGAGGGGCACCCACAACACCCCTACCACTAAAACCCTTCTATGTGGTGCTGGGGGTTGGGAGGAAACTAAATCTGCATGCCGTGTGAAAGTGACTGAGGCCTTAGATAGACCTACCTGTTATTGCACGACGGAGGGGTGAAGATCTCATGATGTTTTTATCATGAAATCCCCCCTCTATTTACACATGGAACGTGATGACCTCAGAGACAGGGGCATCGTGCCCACCATTTTGGTGTTTTTTTTTCTTAAAGGGGAAGATGGGCACGAGTGCTCATGCGCAAAAGATAAGGGTTGTTGTTGTTTTTTAAAAAAATCCTGCTCCCCCCACCCCACCCCTGATGGGCACAGGTCTCCTGAGGAACTCTGGCCCCATGCGTGGGTCCTGGCTCCTTGTGACGCCCGGCCACACATTCCGCGGTCTCAGGCTCAGCCTGGGACCGTGGAAAAACAAGGCTCAAAGGGTAAGGTGAGAGCCCGAGGCAAGGAAGGGATCATCCCTCCCTGATCCTGGGATCCACTGTGTGTCATGTGAATGCACAAGGATGATCCCGGGGATTGCCCCAGGATTTCACCCCGTCTAGCTAGGGCCGGAAGCTATAGAAGCAACACAGCAAGAAATAAGTGAATTCACCCTTAATGTAAGAATTGATTTGGGGGGGGATGGAAATAGCTGGTTAAAGAGCCATTTAACTGCTCCTTATACTTAAAATTGGGACTTGGTAGTGCTTTGCCCACCTGGCCTAAAAAAAAGAAATGAGCCATGACTGAATTTTTGTTTTCATCTGAGAGAGGTAGTGGTTCTACAGGCAGGCAGGGAACAATACAGAAGCTCTCCCTCACCCAGAAAAATGAAAGCTTCCCCCTTCAAGTTTGGGGAAGCAATGTCCTGTTGATTAACCAAGGGAAGATGATGGCAAAACCCTCTGAGGAAATCACAGTGCAAGCATAGCTTGAATAAGGACCGATATCTAAAGGAAGGGACATTTCCTTGGCATTCATGGAACTAAACAAACAAAGCCCTGCCAGGAGTGATCAAAATCAGCCTCTTTTCTAAGACAGGTAAACATTTGCAACAAAGCTGGAGGAAGAGCACATTGCATCTTGAAAACACCCTGAGCAGGCTGGCTCCATTCCCAAAACCAATGCTGCCAAGCAGACCTTCCAAGTCAGATAAATGATACAAAGGATTGGAGATTTAAGGGACTCGTTCTCCCTGAAGAGGTAAAGCTGTGTTTGGACTGCACCACTTTAGCAGGGGCAGCCCTCCCCTGAAGCAGGGGTAGGCCCGCCTCAGGGGGCAGAGTGGGAGAAGCAAGCTGAGCGTTCACGCAAGGCACAGAGCTGAGGGGGGGGGAGCGCAAGTTGAGCTGAAGGGAGCACCAAGCTGAGCTGAAAACAGGTCCCAAATTGAGCTGAACAGGGTGGCAGCATCACACCTGCAGCAGCCCTCATAAACCTTCTCGGTGGCCCAGCAAATGTGACCGGGGGGGGGGGGGGAAGGCACTCCTTGCCTGGGGTAGTATTTACCCTAAAACCAGCCCTGTGTGTATTCACCTGACACAGACACAGGGCATGTCTACATGAGTCTTTATCCCGGGGATCACCCTGGGATCATCCCTGTGTGTCCACATGACGCACAGGGGATCCCAGCGGCAGGGAGGGATGATCCCTCCCTTTCCCCAGGATATACAGGACAGCTTTAATCCTGACTTTTCCCACGGTCTCAGGATCGTCCTGAGACCGTGGGAAGTGGAGGCAGCCGTCCCGGTTTCTTCCCAGCTCCTCGCAAGTAAATGCGAAGAGCCAGGAACCAGGCATGGGCATGAGGCTCTTCAGGAGTGTTTTTTTTAAAAAAAAAGAAAGAAAAAAGAAAAGAAAAAAGAAATCCATTAGCGATGGAGCGCTCATGCGCTCATTTTCGATAGATAAACAAAAAAACCAAAACGGCAGACATGACGTCCTCTTCTTCCTGGGACATCGCACGTCGCATGTAGACTGAGGGGGAGGATCTCACGATCACCATATTGCGAGATCCTCCCTCTCCCCATCCTAGGTCTAGACATCCCCCCACCCACCCACACGCATCCTTTTCAGGAGGACCTGCTGCTGCCATGTTCCCTCCCTTTTGCTGCTGCTGCTACCACCACCTCCAGTGCTATGTGTCAGACCATTCTTCATCCTGACTGACATCTGAACCTAAGCCCTAAGCTGAAGGTGTATAAGGAGTCTCCTACTTCCTCCTCCTATATTCCCAGGACCTTTCAGCACCAGCAGCCTCCTTTTGAGCCAAAGGAACGTGTTAGTGAGCTTTCAGTTCAGCCTTCACCTTCATGACTTGCCTTAGGTATCAAGTGGTCATGAGAGGTAGCTTGGAGATCCACAACATGAAAACCAGGAGAAATAAGGCTCTCCTTTTTGGTAGATAATTTCTAGAAGTATCTAGTGAGATACCAAGCATCAAAAAAAAAGTGTTCTCAATGCTTAACACATTTTCGGATGGGATATTTTAATGGCTTGCGCTTTTCTGCAATCAAGCCTAGTGTATTACAAGTGATCTCAGCTACAGCCTTAGGAATGACAGGGAACCAGGGATACAGAGGAAAAGATGATAAAGGAACACATCATGAACATGTAACTTGTCTTGCCCTTTTGGCACTGGGAGATTTCAGATCAATTATCCTCGGATGCAAACTGCATGTCGGGGGCCGCACACTGGTGTGCTATGGAGGATGAGTTAGCGTGCTGCAAGAAATACATGAAACTCTTCTGAAATAACCCCCTACAGATGAAGATGCCTGCTGTGCCTTTGAAAGATTCGTTGTTTTAGCTCAGCCTCTTTTCAGTCGGCTGCAACTGGTGAGGTGAGTGGGTGATTCTGTATGGGATTAGGAGTCAGTCCAGGGATGGAGAAATCTGTGAATTTCCATTTTGTGACAATTTCACACGTTTGTCCATGAATCAGCACCATCTATTTCCAAGGTAATCTGTATTTAAAACACACACACACACACACACACAACAAAACCAATAAAAATCTGTTCCCAAATTTACATTTAAATACTATTTAAATATGTATCTTTAAATGCATTTATCCCAAAACAAGCACGCTTTAACTTAGTTTGAGACAGATATAGATACAGAGTCAAGAACTGAGAAAGGACATTTGGGAAGTGTGAAATCTAGTGGATGATTTAAGTTCCACATAAGAACATAAGAAATTCCCTGATGCTGGCTCAGACCAAGGGTACATCTAGTCCAGCACTCTGTTCACACAGTGGCCAAAGAGCCATCGGCCAGGGATGAACAAGCAGGACATGGTACAACAGCATTTTCCCACCCATGTTCCCCAGCAACTGCTTATTGCCTCAAATACTGGAGATAGCACACAACCATCATGGCTAGTAGCCTTTGATAGCCTTTGCCTCCAGGAATTTATCCAACCCCCTTTTAAAGCCATCCAAATGGGTGGCCATCACTACATCTTGTGGTAGCGTGTTCCATAATTTAACTCTGGGCTGTGTGAAGAAGTTCTTCCTTTTATCTGACCTGAATCTCCCATTAATTTGGGAGGTGCAGATGAGGTTACTTTGTGTCAAACTCCCAGAAGTTTATTTTATTTTATTTTATTTTATTTAGAATCATAGAATCATAGAATAGCAGAGTTGGAAGGGGCCTACAAGGCCGTCGAGTCCAACCCCCTGCCCAGAAAGCTGAAGCTTTCTGGGCAGTTCACAAAAATTAAAACCATCATAAAACAACTGACAGTCTAAAAACACAAACACAAAATACAGTATAAAAAGTACAACCAGGATAAAACCATGCAACAGAAATTGATATAAGATTAAAATAAAGACTTAGAACAGTAAAATTTAAATTTAAGTTGAAATTAAGTGTTAAAATACTGAGATAATAAAAAGGTCTTCAGCTGGCGACGAAAGGAGTACAATGTAGGCTCCAGGCAGACCTCTCTGGGGAGCTCATTCCACAGCCGGGGCACCACAGCGGAGAAAGCCCTCCTCCTAGTAGCCACCTGCCTCACTTCTTTTGGCAGGGGCTCATGGAGAAGGGCCCCTGTAGATTGTCTTAAGGTCCAGGCAGGTACATATGGGAGGAGGTGTTCCTTCAAATAACCTGGCCCCAAACAGTTTAGGGTTTTAAATGTCAATACCAGCACTTTGAATCAGGCCCGGACCTGGACTGGCAGCCAATGAAGTTGTAAAAGGCCTGGCGTAATGTGGTCTCGCCGGCCAGTCCCTGTTAGTAAATGGGCTGCCCTGTTTTGTACCAGCTGAAGTTTCTGGACCATTTTCAAAGGCAGCCCCACGTATAACACATTGCAGTAATCCAAACGAGAGGTTATTAGAGCATAGATAATTGTAGCCAGGCTATCTCTGTCCAGATAAGGGCGCAGCTGGTATATCAGCCTAAATTGATAAAAGGTGCTCTTTGCCACTGAGTTCACCTGTGCCTCAAGTGACAGTTCTGGATCCAAGAGCACCCACAAACTATGGACCCGATCCTTTAGGGAGAGTGCAACCCCGTCTAAGACAGGGCAAACATCACCTTGCCGAACAGATGAACCACCCGCTAACAGTACCTCCGTCTTGTCTGGATTGAGTCTCAGTTTGTTAGCCCTCATCCAGTCCATTACCGTGCCCAGGCACTGGTTCAGAACAACCACTGCCTCACCTGGGTTTGATGAAAAGGAGAGGTAGAGCTGGGTATTATCCGCATATTGATGACACCTCAGTCCACATCTCTGGATAACCTCTCCCAGTGGCTTCATGTTTATGTTAAACAGCATAGGGGATAAAATAGAACCCTGTGGAACCCCATGGCTACCATGGCACAGAGCAATAATCCCCCAGCACCACCTTCTGGAATCAGCCATCCAAGTAGGAGCAGAACCACTGCAATGCAGTACCTCCAACTCCCAGCTCTAAGTTCTAAGTTCTAATACCTCAAGTATTCCTGTTTCAATCTAGAGCTGAGCCCAAGTATCACCTGGGTTAATACTTCAGGTTGAAATGACCGGAGGTGTGGGAACCTTAGTGCCCCCTCCTTACAAACTCTAACTGTGCAAATATTGGAACCAAAGTGGAAGCTAGTTACATGTGGTACAACGGTTCATTTTAAAAAAAAATCTGGACCAAACACGAACTTGGCCACAATGTGATGACAAAAGCCATGTCTACACTAGCCATTTATTCCGGGGATGACTCAGGATTGTCCCTGTTCATCCAAATGACACACAGGTATTCTCAGGGAGGTTGTGGGCTCTCCCACACTAGAGAGCCCGACAGCCATCTACCAGGGATGCTTTAAGGTGGATTCCTGAATTGAGCAGAGGGTTGGACTTGATGGCCTTGTAGGCCCCTTCCAACTCTACTATTCTATGATTCTTGGATACTATCAAGACGACCCTCCAAGAACAACTGCACATCAATAGATTTTCAAACGCCACATTTTGGGGAGGGGAATTTTTAAAGTGATTAAAAACTAAAACAATTACTAAAAAGCAAACTAAATAAGCAAAGAGAAAGGGAGAAAGAAAGGGAGAACCAGAAAACATATGGACGTTTTGGCCCTACTCTCTGAAATAGGTTGCAAGCTGGGCAAAGATAAATAGCAGATTTCTTTTATGTTTTTGCATCTGGAATCAGCCCTATATTCTTCCCCAGGTGGCCTCCCCCTCCCTGGACCTGGCTCAGTAATGCTTAGCCTAACAGGTAGGGAGATGTGGCATTTCTTTTTAAAAGAGACTGAGGGGGCTGGGCAGACGTCTTGGATACAAGCGCACAAGTCTGTGGGAAAATGGCACTAAACAGAAAGCGGCAAGTGGATGTCAAATTCCCCATCTGCTCGGGAATGAAGCGAGGGCATTGCAGATCTCCTCTGGAGGCGGATGTTGGTATTTAATGTGATTTCCAACAAAAAACATTTGCCGCCTTCAGAGCAGCACCTGGCAGTACTCATTGCCGGGTTCCTGCTGGCAGATTTCTTGGAAAGAGCCAGAATCCTTGCAAATACGGGGAGCACTTTTGTACTCAGTTGGGGTGGGTGGGGAGGTTGAAATGTTGCATTTGCGAGGGCATCGTAGCCTTGCCAAGACAGAATGGGTAGTCCCCGAATCTGAAGAAAATAAACAGCGGTGATTTCCACTTCAAAGAAAAATATATATGTTAAGGACAGGTTGTTTGTTTTTGAAAAGGCAGGGAAGCTAATATGCTCCTTCATACAGCATGAATTGACATCAGGAATTCTCCCCTGCGAAATGTAGTGATGACTACTGGCTTACACTGTTGTTGTTGTTGTTGTTTTAAAAAATGAGACACACCCTCGTAGGATTAGGAAATAAAAGAATTCCCCATCACACACACACACACACACACACACACACTTCTTTGTGATGTCTGCTTTACAATACAGGAGTGATGAAACTCAGGTCATGTCTACACCATCCATTTATCCCGGAGTCATCCCTGTGTGTCCAAATGATGCAGAGGGGATCCCGAGGTCAACTGGGAATGACCACTCATCCCCCCCCCGGGTTTTCCCACATTCCTGGGACTACCATGAGCACTGCGGGCAGTGTGATGTGGGCTCCAAGGTCCTCCCTCCTCCCCACAAGTAGTGGGACTCTTTAAATGGGCATCGAGCTGCACAGGACGACTCCATGCCCATCGGGGGTGGGGGAGCAATTTCATCATCCCCAGGATGGCTGCCGGTGCTTTTCGGTGCTGCGTTTTAAGGTGTGTGTTTTTTTAATTATTTTTTCAGAGGGTCAGGGCCATGCAATTGTGCAACCAGCTCCTTCTTCCCAAAAATGCTGCCACACCACACCAGAACGTCCCTCTTGGCTTTTGGGATATCACACTGGCATTTAGACTTGGGGGGAGGATCCCTGAAGTCAGAAAGCCTGAGATCCTCCCCTTCCCATCCCAGAAGGCTCATAGGTGTAGATGAGCCCTCAGCCCCAAGGTAAAATATCAGGCCCACCTGAAATTCTCTGTGCCCTTCCCCTGGCCTCACTATCTTTCCCACAACAACTGATTGTTCCCCCCCCCACTCTATTTTGCACATATTTCCCCATTCTAAAAGGTTGAGATCCCTCTCCTAAAGCTTAGTTACTGATAGTAAGATCTCCAACCTAAAACATGTGCTTCCATCCCTGCCCACTACTCAGGTGCAACTTGTAAAAGGTTCTCTGAAATTGAATTCACCATTGGGCTGAAAGATCTTCAACTTCCCAAGATTTGAGCATGCATGTGCAGTTCGCCGCAGCCTTCAGTTCTTTTGCTTATTTTTCCCTTCCCTCCTTGTTCGCGAGGAGCACCTGTGGACAGGGATAGCGCAGGGATCCATTTGGGCCTCAAGGCAGGCCTGGAATCCCCAGCCCAGCCCCTCGGACACCAGTTTGCAGATCCCCGTGTTTGTGTGACTCATCGTGCGACGAAGCAGGCAAGCTCACGTCTTTCTGCCATCTGTCAACCCCTCATTCTGTCCATGCAAGAAAGGCCAATGCTATTTTGGGCTGCATTAATAGAAGTATAGCTTCCAAATCGTGTGAGGTACTGGTTCCTCTCTATTCGGCCCTGGTTAGGCCTCATCTTGAGTATTGTGTCCAGTTCTGGGCTCCAAAATTCAAGAAGGACGCAGACAAGCTGGAGTGTGTTCAGAGGAGGGCAACCAGGATGATCAGGGGTTTGGAAACAAAGCCCTATGAAGAGAGACTGAAACAACTGGGCACGTTTAGCCTGGAGAAGGGAAGATTGAGGGGAGACATGATAGCACTCTTCCAATACTTAAAAGGTTGTCACACAGAGGAGGGCCAGGATCTCTTCTCGATCCTCCCAGAATGCAGGACACGGAATAACGGGCTCAAGTTAAAGGAAGCCAGATTCCAGCTGGGCATCAGGAAAAACTTCCTGACTTTTAGAGCAGTACGACAATGGAATCAGTTGTGAGGTTGTGGGCTCTCCCACACTAGAGGCCTTCAAGAGGCAGCTGGACAACCATCTGTCAGGGATGCTTTAGGCTGGATTCCTGCATTGATCAGGGGGTTGGACTCAATGGCCTTGTAGGCCCCTACCAACTCTGCTATTCTATGATTCTATGATTCTATGAAAAGGAGTCCCACACCACTCGCCAACTCCTCGCACTCTCCTTGCAAAGATAGAATGAGGAGTTAGCAAGGAGCGATGGGGACTCCCACGAGCTGCCATTTTGCACAACAAGGGTGGCTCAGGCATTTCTGGAAATGTCATCTCATCTCAATGGTGGATGCAAAGGGGCCCATGCTGCATCATTACATCCGGGAATGGAGCATTCACGCTTGTAATGTTGTGTCAACGCCCCATTTATGGTCACCACTGATGCAATATTACATTTCAGGAAATTCCCCTGCTGCCACTATTACACAAAATGCCAACTCGGTAAGAGAACAAACAGCCCCGCGGCTTCACCAGGTGCTCGAGAAGCTGTCGAGAAGCACAGATGGTAGCACAAGCAGGGGTGAACAGCGGCTGCAGCTCAGTGAAAGCACCCAGTGAAGCTGAGATCACTATTTTTTTTTTAAAAAAAAAAAACCACCAGTGCAAACTGTGAGCCCAATTCAAGGTGCTGGTTTTGAACCATAAAGCCTTACACGGATTGGGACCACAATACCTGACGGAATGCCTCTCCCAACATGAACCTTCCCATTCACTGTGCTCTACATCTAAGGTCCTCTTCTGAGTTGCCTACTCTGAGGGAAGCTCAGAGGATGGCAGCAAGGGAGAGAGCCTTTTCAGTGGTGGCCCCCCAATTGTGGAATAATCTCCCCAACGAGGCTCGCCTGGCGCCAACATTGTTATCTTTTTGGCAAGAGGTTAAGACCTTTCTCTTCTCCCAGGCATTTAACAGCATTTAACAACATGAGCTGAGTTTGTTTGTTTTTAACAGACCCCCCAAATAGCTGTTTTTATAAGGATACTGTTGTTGTTTTATGTTTTTAATAGACTTTGTATATTTGTTTTTAATGTTTACTGTTTTAAACTGTTGTAAACTGCCCAGAGAGCTTTGTCTATGGGGAGGTATATAAATGCAATAAATAAATAAATAACAGTTTGTGCAAATGGCGGAACTGGAAAAAATGTGCAAAACATTTCCTGTATTGGGGAGAAATATCTGTTATAGTCCACTGGTGCTTACAGCAATAGAAATGCTGCAGAATCCCTTCAGGCTTAAACGGAATGGAATTCCTAGTGTTGCATATCCCTAGGAAGGGATTGGCTAGGAAATCATCCCAGGGGTGGAAGCAAAACCATAGTCAAGATTTCTTAAATTGTACCTTGATTAAAATCTCGCTTGGCATCGGGGCTGAACTGCTTCAGTGGTTGAATCTGCCTTCCTGACCTTCCCTGTCTTGGAGTACCGAGTATCTATAGATTTCTGACCTCAGAACACAACTGTGGAGCCTTTAACTGTCTTATTGCTTTGGGGCTTTATTGAGTCAGAGAGCAGCCTTAACATCATGGTAGCCAAGATTACTTCAGTCACACAGAGGTTGTTATTTCTGCAACATTTGCAGCTGGCCACAAAGTTCAAGGAGAGCCAATATCATGCCCGGTTTGTTCCAGGCCACTATACTTCAGAAATAACAGGAGAGATCACCTTCTATCCCTCAAAATACAATCATGCCGCCAATGGACACGGGGTGTTGGCAAAAATCAGGATGGATTCACGGGCGCGAGTTCTGTCCCAAATAATTTCATTAAGCTCTGAAAGTGTGTGTGTGTGTGTGTGTGTGTGTGTGTGTGTGTGTGTGTGTGATTAGAATGGCACCAAAGGTACCAGAAAGTAAGCTCCTTTCCCCAAAGAAGCATTGCTATAAAACATGTTCCTTTTGAGTTGTCACCAGCACAGCATGGAGAATGCCCTCCGAGCCAGGCAGTGCTCTGGAAGAGATTTCTAGAAATGTGTTAATTCTATGTGTGTGTGTGTGTGTGTGTGTGTGTGTGTGTGTGTGTGTGAGAGAGAGAGAGAGAGAGAGAGAGAGAGAGAGAGAGAGAGAGAGAGAGAGAGAGAGAGAGAGAGAGAGAGAGAGAGAGAGAGAGAGAGAGAGAGAGTTTTCTGCATGGTGCTAGAATCCCTTTGGGGGGGGACAGAAAAGGGGCATGAGGCCCATATTTTATAGACGTTACAGCCAGCCAGAGGTAGCTCTGGGTAACTGATGGCCCCTAGCCAGAACATTTGAGAACTACAAGTTCAACCGCAGCTTTTAAAGCTCAACTAAAAACTTTTCTTTTTCCTAAAGCTTTTAAAACTTGATGTTGTGCAGACTTCTACTGTTACTTTCTACTGTTAGTTTTACCCTACCCTGTGCCTGCTTACCCTACCCTGTACCTGTTTGCATTCTCTTCCCCTCCTTATTGTTTTACTATGATTTTATTAGATTGTAAGCCTATGCGGCAGGGTCTTGCTATTTACTGTTTTACTCTGTACAGCACCATGTACACTGATGGTGCTATATAAATAAATAAATAAATAAATAAATAATCATCATCATCATCATCATCATCATCATCATCATCATCATCTTGATCCAACTCTAAGCTGGTATTCGGGATACATGCACCATTGTTGCAAGGCCATGAATAGGGATATATGAGAAATTTATTTGTTTGTTTTCTAGCAGGAGTCACTCAGTTTTGCTCCCCTCTCCCAACCCCCACCGGCCACCAACCTCTGTTCGCTGCCCCACGCGAACCACCACACGTCCACCTGATCCTTCCCAGAGCTGCCGTTGGCCAATAAATAAATAAACGGTGGCTCTGTTTTCTGCGTAAATGTAATGTTGCTCAAATGGGCCATTCGTGCCTGTAATCTTGTGTAAAAGGCCGCTTTCTGGTCTCCATTTGCATAAAAGGCCTTTTACATAAAACAATGAGCCACCATTTTAACACAAAGTGGAGGCTTGGTGAGGGAGTCCGGCAGCTGGAGTCTGGGAGGCTAAGTGGGGGGTGGGGAGTCTGCAGGTCTCCACCCCCCCCTCCCTTAGACTTCCATGACATCCCTGCTGAGTGTTTAGCTTCCGGAGAAAACACAGATTCAGGCCTAAACTACAACAAGCAGAATATAGCAGTATGAAAGAGGTATGAAAGTAGTATATGGTCTGTGTCATAGCTTCATCACACCAGTGTTATATTGTGCAATCACTGCAACTTGCATGCAAAAGACTCCTAAGTTTTCCAGTTTATAATCTGCTTTGGCTGTGAAGTACTCCCATGCATCCTGCTTTAATCGTGTGTCAAAGGCAAAAGACCCAACCTATTTTGGTACTACTTTTGGAGTGAATCATTTGTTGTTTTCTGAGCAGCCAATGGGGGCGCAGGAGGATGATTTGGTATGTTTTCAAGAAAAATTAAACAAATGCTTACATCTGCATAAGTTTTAAAGATAAATACATCAACATTGGCACAGTAATAGATATTAAGGAGAGCTTTACGCGTACCAAATTTGAATCAGATTGGGTCATCCGTTGATTTTTTTATGATTTTTTACATTTCCCCCCTTAAACCCATTTCCTGGTATGCAAAGGATCTTAGAAGCGCTGCCACCCGGGGTGTGAGTTAGCTGACAATGACGACAGCTAAACACTGTAGGGGATAATTCGAGGGAAACAGGTATGTGGGATGAAGCTATCAACGGGTCCCAACAATTGTCAGTGCACTTCAATACCGCTATAAAGCAGTAGTGTGGCTCCTGCCTTTTATATACCACTTTCATAGTGCAATATCCTGCTTGGTGTAGATTCAGCCTCAGACACAATCTGTGGCTTACGTTTGTACATTTCTGATCTTATAGTGAAATTCACAGACCCACCAACCCACAAAATATACATAAAAATACACCAGAATGGGGTCACAAAGCTCTCTCCTGCCAGATCCAATTTATATGTGAGAAGCTGTAGGTTTGATGAGTGGGAAGTCTTCATTGCACGGAAACTGTGCCATGGTGTGCCTGGGAGGAGAACATCAGAAGATTTAATCACCTAAAACTAAATCAGACAGAAAGAATAACTATAAACTTTTAGCCACTGATGCACATTTGTTTATCTTCCTAAATTAAATTGTCTCTTGATCTACATGTTTGATTTGGCTCTTGGCTTAGTTTTCTCCTGTGGATCAATTCCACCCTGAGCGCCCCCGGCCCCAAAATTGCTATCCTACCACTTGGTGTGCCCTAATGAGGGAGACTTACTCCCAAATTAAAAGAGGTGGACCATTTGGGGTATGGAATGTCTCCGAGTGCATGGAACTGCTCACGAGATGAGCAACCCCAACGGAAGAGTTAACAGAACAAAGATCAGGCTTTAAGGAGACAAGTTACTGCAGAACTCTTCAGATTAGAATCCTTACTTAAACTCGAGGGCTGTTGTGGTTGTTTTGCACATGTCTCTGGGTGGTTTCTTCTAACGTCTGTTCTTGTGGGTGGCTGCCTGTGGGACATTTTGTTCTTTTCGCCCCCTTCTGATCAAGAACACAGCCAAGCTGAGAGATGACTTCATTGTGGCATCACTCCAGAGACAGAAGATGCTACACATATTTTCACTGCATACTTAATGATCACATCAGTCCCTCTTTTTTTTTTTAATGCAGCATCGTATTTAAGGGCTGGAACTGAATTAGAGTTTTTAAAACACCATGTTTTCAATACTGTTGAGTAGGGATGGACAAATGGGTGACGCTTGAGATCTTAGTAGAATGGCTTAATGTCCATTTCTGGAGAAATCATTCACATTGTGATACAAGTGTGAAATTTGGTATTGTGATATTTATTAGGGGTGTGCACGGACCCCCCGCTCTGCTTCACTTCCGCGATTTGTGGATCGGCCCGCTTTGCTCTGCCCCCGCTCCGCCCATGTCCGCTCCGCTCCGCTCGGAGCTCCGGATCCGGATCGGAGCTCCGTTTCCCCCCCATAGGCTTGCATTGAAAGCTAAAAAAGTAAACAACTTTTTTTCTGTTCAAGTTAGAAACCTCACATTTGGCACCATGACACCTCATGGGGGTATACACATGCACGCCAAGTTTCAAGGGAATCCCATCATCCCCTGATTTTGGGGAATTTTTGAAAATCAGGCACCCCATTCACACCCCATTCCATAGCTCCGTCAATTTGCACGCTAAAAATCTCAAACTCGCCACCATGAGAGCTTATCCAGGGACACACACGCACGCCCAGACTCAAGGCAGTCTCATCATCCCCTGTTTTTTGGCGCGGCTCTAAACTCTAACGCACCACCCATAACCTAATTCACACCCATTTTGATAGCTCCGTCAATTTGCATGTTAGAAACCTCAAACTCGGCACCTTGATAGCTTATCCACATGTCCACATGGTCGCCAAGTTTCAAGGCAATCCCATCATCCCCTGATTTTTGGGGAATTTTTGAAAATCGGGCACCCCATTCACACCCCTTTCCATAGCTCCATCAATTTGCATGTTAGAAATCTCAAACTCGGCACCATGATAGCTTATCCATGTGTCCACATGGACGCCCAGACTCAAGGCAATCCCATCATCCCCTGATTTTTGGCGCGGCTTAACTCACCCCAAATTGTCCCATTCTACAACTATGTCAATTTGCATGTTAGAAACCTCAAACTCAGCACCATGATAGCTTATCCATGTGTCCACATGGATGCCAAGTTTCAAGCCAATCCCATCATCCCCTGATTTTTGGGGAATTTATGAAAATCGGGCACCCTATTCACACCCCTTTCCATAGCTCCGTCAATTTGCACATTAGAAACCTCAAACTCAGCACCATGAAAGCTAATCCATGTGTCCACATGGACGCCCAGACTCAAGGCAATCCCATCATCCCCTGATTTTTGGTGCGGCTTAAACTTTTTAACTCACCCCAAATCAAGTCCCATTCTACAACTACGTCAATTTGCATGTCAGAAACCTATCCTTTGGTCCCATGACAGATTACCCATGTGTCCCCATGGACGCCAAGTTTCAAGCCAATCCCATCATCCCCTGATGTTAGGGGAACTTTTGAAAATCCGACACTCCAGTATCTCAGGGATTTTAAAGTTGCAATGCAGACAGCTCAATGGGGCCAGTTGAAAGGAAATCCCAACATGCCATGAGATAACCCTAAATCTTCTTGCACACTTGAAAAATGGATTTTTGAACTTGATAAAGTCTAAGTGAGCACAGGAAGGACTTCTCCCCTGAGTCAAAGCAAGACACATACACCATCCCTGCGAGGCGGGAAGGGGAGAAGGGAGGGAAGGCAGGCAGGCAGCATGCATTGTAGTGCCGCAAGGATGGCTTGAGCACTAACGCATAGCAAACCAACCTGTAAGCGGGCGCAAGGAGCAAGTGAGGCAAAGATGGCTGGTTGTTTCTTTCTAAACCAGCAGTTACGCCTTGAGGGGCACAGAGGAGGATGACTGGGAGCAAGCGTGCCGGAGGGTGCTGGGCACGAACCGCAAAGCCCATCTCCCAGGCACCAGGCGGGCAGAGAGGCAGGCAGAGCAGGCGAGGAGTCAGTCCTGGCAGATGCCCCACCACAGCAGCACCCCGGGGGAGGCGGGCAGACAGGCAGGCAGGCAGGCAGGCAGGCAGCGGGCATTTCTGAGGGCACAAGGAAGTGAGGCAAGGATGGCTGGTTTCTAAACCAGCACTGCAGTTAGTCACGCATTGCAAACGCAAACCATCCCAGCGAGTCGGTCACCGAGGAGGACAGGCTAGCAGAGGGGCAGGCAGAGTGACATGTCATAGATCTAGTATTGGGGAGGAGTCAGTCCCAGCAGATGCCCCACCACAGTAGCACCCTGGGTGGGCGTTGGAAAACGCCATCTTGTGGGTCCATACTTCCCCCACCCCATGTCCTGCAGGGTTGCCTGCCTAACCCTCGTGGGGATGGGAGATGGAGAGCTTAGAGTGGCAGTGCCAGCAGCAGCCTTCGGCTTTCCCCTGGAACCAGTCGCCTTGCCCGCCTCTTTCCCCAGCAAGATCGCCTGGTGCTGCCTCTGAAGATGCATCTTCATGCTGCTGGTTCCATAATGCCCTGTAGATGAACCCCTGCTTAGGCTGAGTTTGCAGTGGTGACAGACAGCAAAGCGGGGATCCGCTCCCAACTCAAAGTGGTCCCACACTGTGCTTGTCTTTCGCTTCCGTGGTGACACCACCAATTGCCCGCCTGAGCTCTCTGGTGGGATGAGACTGGGGAGAGAGCCTCGGCCTGCTGCTGCTCCTCCTCATCCCCCACATCCTGGAGGACCACCGCCTCCTCCTCCCCCTCCACTGTGCTGAGGACCTCATCTAGGAGGTCTGGAGACAGGTCCATCAGCGGGCTCGTGGGCTCAAAGGATAATGAAGGAGTTGGGGATACTCCTCCTCCTCCTCCTCTAATGGCACTGCTGCTCCCACCCTCAAAAAGAGAACGCCGGGCACAAGTTGCAGAAGAGAGTGCCTCTGCCTGCTCCTTCTCCTGCTTCTGTTGTGGAGCAGCCAGCCAAGGAGTTGCCCGTTTGATTTTCACAGCAGGAGAGGCAGCCTGCTTACTGCTGGTAGCCTGACCCTTGCCTTGACCACTGCTTTCAGCACGCCCCGCCACAGACATGCGCCTGCTCCCTCTTCTCATGATGATATTACTAATAATAATATCTATAAGAATATACTAATATACTACTACTAATATGTATAAGAATAAAATATTAATACTAATAATAATATGTATAAGAATATATACTACTACTAATATGTATAAGAATAAAATATTAATACTAATAATAGTATGTATAAGAATATATGTATAAGAATAAAATAATATGTATAAGAAAATTACTGTATGTAGGGAAATGGGACAAGAAGTGTGTGTATGCTTTGCCCAAACAGGATTTGAAATGCTCAATCAGTGGCTGTTGCACTTCACAAACAATGCACTGCACACACAGCATGCTCACACAATCACACAGTCACACATAGAGTCCAAGTAACAGAGAGAAGAAATAGAGAATATATTTTTTTTGGGTTTTTTTGTATTTTTTGGTATATAGAAGGAAGGAAGATGAAACACAGTCAGGCTTTCAGAGAGGGGGGGGGACAACCAACCAAACAAACAAACAAACCCACACTCCAAAGATTAAAAATAAAGTTTATATTAAATCAAAGTAAGGGAAAAACACAGAGCAAACTAAGCTAAAAGTCAGAAAGAAGCAAACAAACACACACACACGCGCGCCAAGCTAAATCCTAATCTATCTCCAAAGTCCAAACACAGCAGCAGCACCTATAACTAACTCCTCTCTCCACGAACGACAACCCACAAAGAGACACAAAGCAGAAAGGTCTCAGGGTGCCTCTGCCTTAGTCCCCCCTCCAACGCTGGGATTGGAGGATGCTTCATGAGGTGATCAATTCTCATCAGGATTGGGAGTTGAATGTGCCTGTCATCGCTTCAAAACAAAAAAAAACCCAAACCGCCGGTTTACCACGCTGTCCCTGTTTGTTGACCCGATTTTTAAAAAATTCTAGCGCGCGACCTGCACCACGCAGAGAGGTGAGAGTAGTCTCAAAATGACCCCCATCCACGAGTCTCTAAGCACAAGAATTTTCAGAAAGATAGCATCCAAAACAGCCCAGTTATCTGTGATTCTTTTCCGCAATGCAATCCTATGGGCAAAATGTTTCAAGATGGCGATAGAAGCGGAAAGAGGAGCGCTCCGCAAATGGCTGCTTCTCTTCGCCTTGCTTCTAGGGGTCCCCGGTCCGCTTCTACTCTGCCTCTGGGCAAGGCGGAGCAGGCCAATTCGCTCCTGCTTCTGCGCTTCTAATTGGAGCGGAGCACATGCCTAATATTTATTACAATGGAGATCAAAATTAGTTATAGGGGCATCTTGGGAATCATCATAATGGACCGCCATCTTGGAAAATGGCACCCAAAATTTAGTTTTCTCAAAATAACTCTATTATTTTTAATCTCACAGGAAAAATGTCTCAGTACAAAATTAAAGAGCACAAAATTTGCTACCAAAAAGCTCCCTATCAATCTTTTCTAGGAGCAACTGTTGTCGAGATATTATGGTTTTATTCCACACACTATCTCGTTATCCAGTCCCTGTTAGTAACCGGGCTGCCCTGTTTTGTACCAGCTGAAGTTTCCGGACCGTTTTCAAAGGCAGCCCCACGTATAATGCATTGCAGTAATCCAAACGAGAGGTTATCAGAGCATGGATAACTGCAGCTAGGCTATCTCTGTCCAGATAAGAGTGTAGTTGGTATATCAGCCTAAGCTGATAAAAGGTGCTCGAACTCGGACGAAGTTCAGTCTAAGTTTACTAGTCTGTACGAGATTCCAAGCTTTTCTCAGGAATAGCTCTGTGTATCTTCGTGCTTATTTTTATTTTCCAAACGTAAGCATCAATTGTGCGCGTCTTTGAAATGTACATATTCTTGTCCCTTTATTTAAAGCATATCTGTGTGTCTTTTCCAAATGTATACATGCTGTCAAACTCATTTTTGTGGGGGTCCATGAATCACATTGCAAGCTTGGAAATGTAAGCCCACATCTGTGTTCGTTTCGCAAGATGCAAAAAGGGTAAAAACCCTGCTCAGAAAATGAACTCAAATGAATTGCTCATGTATCCCCAATTAAAACATTGTGTTCAGTAGATTTTCAGCTTAGCCCCGGAGTTGCTAGTAAAGTTTTTCAAAACCTGGTTCCGATAAGCACATCTCTGTCCGTTCACAAATGTTTTTGGCAGACACACGCTCATGTTCACGTTTTGGAAGCAAAAACAAATGACTCATGCATAGGCTTGAGCAAACTCATCCTTGTCCACCTCAGCCGATGCTCTCCCCGTAACCATACATCACCATATGCCCTTGCTCACTGGGCCATGAGAGTCTCTACTGAGGCTCAGCTGGTCCTAGTGTGTGCTCAGTAGCTGCCTGCCCTGACTGCTGAAATCATGTACAAACGGCTGCCTTTGAAAACGGTCCGGAAACTTCAACTGGTACAAAACAGGGCAGCCCTTTTACTAACAGGGACTGGCCGACGAGACCACATCACACCAGTCCTTTTCCAGCTTCATTGGCTGCCAGTCCAGGTCCGGGCCCGATTCAAAGTGCTGGTATTAACATTTAAAGCCCTAAACGGCTTGAGGCCAGGCTCTCTGAAGGAACGCCTCCTCCCATATGTACCTGCCCAGACCCTAAGCTCATCCTCAGGGGTCCTTCTCCGCAAGCCCCTGCCAAAGGAAGTGAGGCAGGTGTCTACCAGGAGGAGCAGGGCCTTCTCTGCTGTGGCACCCCAGCTGTGGAATGAGCTCCCTAAGGAGGTTCACTTGGCACCTACATGATATGCTTTTAGACGCCAGGTGAAGACCTTTTTATTCTCCCAGCATTTTAACAGTCTATAGATAAATTTTAACTTGGTGTTTTAAATTTGTAATTTTGCATTGCTGCTGTTTTGATCTGGTTGAGCTTTTATATTGTATTTTATATTATGGTTTTATATTGTTGTTTTATACTTTGAATGTTTTTAATTTTTGTGAACCGCCCAGAGAGCTCTGGCTATTGGGCGGTATAGAAATGTAATAAATAAATAAATAAATAAATGTACTCTTCCCCCAGGCACACACACACACACACACACACACACACACGTTAATGAGGCCTTTACAGCCACCATTGATGCAGCAAGGTGGGGCAGTGCACAATTTCCGGAGCATCTGGAAATGACACACTTCCCCCGCTGCGTTAATGCTGGCTGGGGGTGTGCAAAGTGGCTCTTCTCTGCCTCGAAATCTGATCTGGAACTCCGTAGAGGGGATTCTCTGCCTAGATTTCAGAGCCCCTCCCCATCTCTCCACCTCATCAAATTACCCTCGAAGAACCATTCAGTATTTGAGGGAAATGGTATTAACAGAAATGCTTACAGCTCCCTCATTTTTAAAGGAAAAGAGGTAAAACTTGGCACAGTGATAGCTCTAAAGGAGGGCTTTGGCCCCACCAAGTGTGAATCAGTTCAGTTCATGTTTTGAGTTTGTAGGATTTTTTAAAATGATAATTAACTAAAATGCTTGCATCGGCGTGATTTTTATAAAGAGATGCAGCCTGGCAAGGTGACAGTTCTTAAGAAGGGCTTTAGCGCCACCAAATTTGAATTACATTGTTTATGCCTTGAGTTTTTAGGATTTTTTTTTTTAAAAAAAAATCCCCCACTCCAGCTCTCTCCAACCTGGTGCCCTCCAGATCTATTGGACGGGTCCCCCCCTTTGAACCCAGTCACTGAAATAAAGAACCTGCCATGCTTTCTCAATCACCAGCCAGCCCAGCATCACTTTTACACTGTGGAATGTGGATGATTGACTTCTGTGGCCTTAGCTAGACGAGGGGGTGAAACAGCGACGATCTCGCAACTTTACATGCGGCGTGTGACACTGCGGCCACCTTTTTTTGCTTTTGTTTTTGTTAAAGGCAATGGAGTGAAAAACGCTAAGTTTTTTTTTAAAAAAAAATACTTTCCCTGCTCCCCCGCAATGGGCACAGAGCTTCTGAGGAGCTCTGTGCCCCGTGGGCAGTTCCCAGCTCCTCATGGTTACTCACGAGGAGCTGGGACAAACTGCGATGCCCGCACACACATTTCATGGTCTTGGGATCAACCAGAGACCTTGGAAAAAGTAGGCTAGAAGTGAAGGGCGAGATCCCGGGGAAAAGGAGGGGTTCATCCCTCCATGCTCCCAGTATCCCCTATGCATCATGTGGACACACAGGGATGATCCTGGGGCAATCCTTGGGATATCGCCCCATCTAGTTATGACCTATCAGTCTGAGCAGAAACACACTTCCTCTCTCCCTCCTCCCAACACGGAATCAGCAGCCCGTTAGTGTTTCCCACTTCCCTGAACACTGTGATTGGAGGAGAACACTGCTGTGGCAATTCCTAATTGGTTAGCCACAGAAGTCAATATCAAGGCTACCCCTCACCCCACTCAGTGTCTTCCAAATATGGAGATATTCAATTCAAACACCCCACACATTAACATAGCAAGGTAATTCCGGAGACTTTAGATGCTCCAATTGGGCACGTCTCCACTCTCCACTCTGATATTAATCGATGCGTTTGGAAGTGGCCCATCTCCACTCTGGAAGATCGAGTGCTAGGGTGACCATATGAAAAGGAGGACAGGGCTCCTGTATCTTTAAAAGTTGCATAGAGAAGGGAATTTCAGAAGGTGTCCTTTGTATATATGGGGAACCTGGCGACATTCTCTCTTCATCACAACAGTTAAAGGTGCAGGAGCTATACTAGAGTGACCTGCTGAAATTTCCTATTCAATACCACTGTTAAAGATACAGGAGCCCTGTCTTCCTTTTCATTTGGTCACCCTAATTTAACTCCAAGGACCCCACTAATGTTGGGTGGTTTTATTACCTTTTCTTTTATAATGTAATACACTTTTTCCTTCTTTATGTTTATGGTATGGGGTGTGTGTCTCTGAATATTTATTTATTGCATTTTATATTCCACCCTTTTTCCTCCAAGGAATCCAAGGTGGTGTACATAATCCTCCTCCACTCCATTTTATAGTCACGAAAACAACCCTGTGAGGTGGGTTGGGCTGAAAATCTGTGACTGGTCCAAAGTCACCCAGTCAGTTTCCATGGCTGGGTGGAGACTAGAAGCCAGATCAAACTTGACATGGCTTAGGGCCTCAGTATATCTTAATCCAGCCCTGGAGAGAGCTCACCATCTGTATTTAAAATGTTGGTCTCTCTCTCTCTCTCTCTCTCTCTCTCTCTCTCTCTCTCTCTCTCTCTCTCTCTCTCTCTCTCAGGTTTGGATGAGTTACAGGCTAGGGGAGATACACCCAAAAAACTACTGCATAAATCCAATCCTACCTCATGCATAATGAGGTGCGTAATAAACCTCCCTGGAATATGGTCAATTTGTTTGGGATCAGGGTATTCAGTGACTTATTAAATGGATGGCCCCCCAAATAAATTGGAGCTATATTTAATGAATCATATAAATATTAAGAGTTCCAGTTTCTAACAGGTCTAATTCATATTACATTTTCAATCATTCATGTCTTCCATAGTGCCCATTTATTATAATGTAGCCACACTAATCTCGTATGTAATTAATTTTCCAGTTCCTTTGCTAGATAAAATTAGATTTTTAAAAGAAATATATCTTGGAATTATTGGATCTTTTTCATGAAAAGAGCACTGAATGTCCCTGATTGTGGATGTAGGATTTATACCTCTAAATTTCTTCTGCTAGTTATTATGGTAGGAAGAAAATGATGCCATGGGTGGAGGGACATTGGAGAAATCCACAATGGGACCAGATGAGTTTTGGTTTTATATTTGTTTTTAATTCTACTTTCAAAAACAATGAACCTAAATGGTACAAGAGACGCTTCCCCGGTCTCTATTTGTTCGACTTGACCTGAACCTTCCTCGCTGTCCGGATTGCCATGGCTCTCCGAATATCCAAAAAGGTCATTTTCTTGGTCTCTGGGACAAATTTGAAGATATAAACAAAAACGGCTGCACAGATAGGACAGAAGATTAGGAAGCTGAAGGACCCGATACGTGTCTAAAGATGAAAAGAGAAGCATTTGCAGGGAAGGTGAGGATGAAGAGACATAAAAGGGACAGGCATGAGCACAATGTGGAAACTTATTTCTTATCATGCACAAACCCCTCTGAACTTCTCCCCCCAAGGTGCACAAGGCAATAATAATAATAATAATAATAATAATAATAATAATAATAATGGGCATGACTAGATGGGGCGATATCCCAGGGATCGCCCAGGGATCATCCCTGGGTTTCCACATGACACACAGGGGATCCCTTTAATCACGTTTTTTCCTGTGGTCCCAAGCTGATCCCAAGATCATGTGGCCAGGGATCCCATATTCATCCCGGCTCCTCGCGAGTAGTGGTGGGGTGGGGGGAGAGGGAGTTTAAAAAATGTTTAAAAAACAAAAAACAAAAAACAACCCTTACATTTTGAGCAGGAGTGATCCTGTGCTCTTTTCCAATTAAAACAAAAAACAAAATGGCAGACGTGACTTCCTCTTCATCCCGGGATGTCACATGCCATGCCACTGCATGTAGACGGGGGGGGGGGAATCCCGCAATCATCGTATCGTGGGATCCTCCCCCCTCCTTCCCTCTACACTGGTATGGTGTAGACATGCCCTATGTCTAACATCCTGGAATACTGCCAATCAGCACACAACTGCTAGAATATTAAATAATATCAACTAATACCCTAAACAAGTTGTTTATGATAGTTTACATAAACTGAATGATAAATGAATAGTGTTTTCTGGCTGAGGATCCAAGTCAAACCTTTCTTGGAGGACAAAAAAGTCTTTTTGAATCTGAGGAACGTATTCAACAAATCCTCCTCTTTCCCCGCCCGTAAGCGCTGTGATGTTGTTGTGATATTCAGACTCTGATGAAGCATTTGCAAAACAGGTGGAAAAAAAGCCGGAGGCCTGTTATTCAGCTATGCAAACTATTTCTGCTCATTGTCTCAGCTATTAGACAATAGCTAATAGTCTCAGCTATTAGTCTCAGCTATTGCAAACTATTTCTGCTCATTGCTCAGTTATTGTGAACTATTCGGTTATCATTCAGTTTATGTGAACTATTGTAAATAACTTGTTTAGTTTCTTGCAAACTGTTCATGCCCAGTTATTACCCTATTTCTTAGATTCTAAGACACACTTTTCCCCCGATATAAACATCTCTAAAAACGGGGTGCGTCTTAGAATCGCGGGGGTGTCTTCGGGTGGTTTTTGTTGTTGTTGTTGTTGTTACTCAAATTAGTGTGTGTCTTACAATTGATGGCGTCTTACAATCGAAGAAATACGGTATAAACAATTTGTTCAGTTTCTGTAAACTATTATTGCATTTTTACACTTGATACGTGATACACCGCAGTTAATACGTTATGTAAAATGTTTGTTTAGCTCAGTTCCTTTGATATTATTTAATATTATAGCAGTTGTGTGCTGGTTAGCATTATTCCATTTGGGGAATTCCAACTGCTGCCTCCTGTATTGTTTAACACCCTGGAAGCCAGGTTTGAGGGCCAGGGTGGACCACATAAGTAGTTTTGCAGTCTACAACCTGGTCAGCTTCTGGAGGTCATGGCTTGAGGTGGAGGAATGCAGTAAAACAGGTGTAAGCAGAAAGCCAGACTGTTTTGCATTTACACTGGGCTCAACCATTGCAGTGACTTCAAACCATCTGCCAATCTCAAGTGTAGGTGTTACATGCCCCTTCTTCCATCTCATGCTTATATAAGCACCAAAATTGAGAACAGGCAGTCCACTGTAACTCCCAGTCTCAGAACATTGCAGTTCCTGCTTGGAGTCCTTGTCCCCCCATGAGTCAAATAAGCTAATCATACATATGATCATACGAAGCTGCCATATATGAACTTGCCCATCTAGCTACTTTCTGTGGCATTAGATCCCCAAGGTAGTACCTCTCCAATGACTCAGATAAGGCGCTTTCCTTGGCCCAACTGGAGATGGCTAGGATAGGTTCTGGGACCTTCTTCATGCAACATGTGAGCTGTACCAGGGAGCTATGACCTTCCCGTAAGAGTGAGTAGGGATGGCACGCACACCTGATTGGGTTCACGAGGTTGGCCCTTCTTCCAGCCCTTTCCTCCTGCTGTGCTAATGGCAACCGTTAACACAGTGGAAGGAAATGAACACTTTTGGGGGCCTCCACAAAGTACATGACCCCTTCCACAAAGCCCTCATTGGAGCAGCAGGAGGAAAACATGCACTTTCTGGAGGTTCTAGAGAGGGCGCATTTCTGCCTTCCATGCTAATGGTGGCTGCCGGAAAACGTGCATTTCCCCTTGTTCCGTTATTGGTGGCCACCATTAACAGGGAAGGGAGGAAAGGTCAGAAGCCAGGGTGGCTGGCTGCTGAGCCCAACCAATGGTGATGAACTGATCGCTCATAATGACCGAAGCTTCATAGGCAGTTTGTTTGGGAAGAAATTGTGATGTGTGCGGGATTGCTTGGCTTTTCTTATGCAACCGACGCTCCCTACCAAACTGATCTTCAAAATCACACACCTCTAATTGAAGAAATGTCACTCCTGTAAGAAAGTTTAGCAGCCACTGCACAAATCCTGCAATCACAAAAGCTGAGGCTCGGGATGACTGGGAGAATAGCTCTATTGTCAATATTGATGGAATTGGACCTTGAGTGGAGAGAAAGTGTTCGAGACATTGAATGCCATTTTTTTTTCATTGACTGACTCACTATTTTCTCCAATTCATACCTTGGTTATCATCCAAGGAACTTAGTACATCACTTGAACACTTACTTGGTGCTAAGGCGTATCCAGTGAAGTAGATGTCAACAAAAACTGTGCTGAAATAGGTCATCACTGGGAAATCCGCCTGTTGGAGACAGCGATCACATTTCAGTTATGTACTATTGATATTGCCAAGTATCCTTTATCATAATGGTTGACCCATCTTTGCAATGGGCATCACTTATTCCATAGCACATCTGCCCCAAAGAATACAAAAGGTACCATAGGACATCAGTGTTCAGAGGAGGGCAACCAGGATGATCAGTAGTCTGGAAACAAAGCCCTATAAAGAGAGACTGAAAGAACTGGGCATGTTTAGCCTGGAGAAGAGAAGACTGAGGGGAGACATGAGAGCACTCTTCCAATACTTAAAAGGTTGTCACACAGAGGAGGGCCAGGATCTCTTCTCCATCATCCCAAAGTTCAGGACATGGAATAACGGGCTCAAGTTACAGGAAGCCAGATTCTGGATGGACATCAGGAAAAACCTCCTGACTGTTAGAGCAGTACAAAAATAGAACCAGTTACCTAGGGAGGTTGTGGGCTCCTCCACACTAGAGGCCTTCAAGAGGCAGCTGGACAACCAGCTGGATTCCTACATTGAGCAGGGAGTTGGACTCTATGGCCTTATAGGCCCCTTCCAACTGTACTATTCTGTGATTCTATGATCAGGAGATGAGTCCATGTGAAATCTCTACCACTACAGGTATCTCTGGGAAGACCTGCAAATGGCAACGTATTTCAGCTCTACCATCCCTGGTAATCTAGGGCCTAGATGCAGGGCCTTGGCAAAGCTGGTAATAGGCCTGGGCCAGATAGAAAATGTAGGCCCCATTTCAAACTGCTCATTAAGTATTTTTTAATCAGTTCTAAATACATATGAACTAGAACGATTTATATATTAAAAAAAGGTAATGACAAGCACTTTTATTCAAGATGTATATAAGACATCGTTTCCTCACATTCAGAAATGCTTTACGTGCTTTTCTTTGGGTAAATTCATCATCAACAACAGAAAAATCAAGCAACTTTGCCCAGGGGGACTTGGAGTAGCCCCCCCTCAAAATCATAGGCCCATGCCAACTGGCTCTACTGGCCAACCCTTTCTCTGCCCAGCCCTGTTCTCTCATCTATTATTCTGCAGATGTACCACTAAGATGACCACCCATTTCAAAATACATCTGTTCTTAGACATAACACACACACACACACTTATATTCTGCAACCAACTTTCCAGCTGGTGTGTTGCCTTGTTGGATTCAGCACAGCTTGTGCGTAAAGGGGAGAAGTACCAAAGGGTCATCCATTGTGCGATGTTAAACTCTGTATTTTAGCAATGGTTGAAGCTTCTAAATACAAACCTGCAGTCGGAGGGTAATGATTAACAGAAGAGAGGTGATGGTGCAGATCCCAAAGCCAATGAGAAGCAGAGGCCTCCTTCCCACACTATCCATGGTAAATAGCTAGAGAATGTAAAGACAAGGATGTATGAGAGAAAAAGAGGCCATTGTGGACCATGGAAGTGTAGTGGATAAAGCATAGGATTCAGTTCTGGGTTCAAATTAGTGATGCCGGTAAAATTCAGAATTAGGTGGCTCACAAATCAAATCTGGTATGTCTGTAATGCTCACAATGTTCTCCAATGAAGTTTCATTATTCAAATCAAGGTTGATTATGAGCACTTAAATGTCCTGGAAATGCCCATAGGTCATGCCCTGGTGTGGTCAAATGGCTATTCTAGCAAGTCTCTGCTGGACTGAAATACTATCTCTGAAGTAGACAGCCAGTGGCCTCCCAAAATTCTCCACCCTATTGGTGGGAAGAGGAATTGGGGGGAGGGGGATTTCACTGAAATTATCAATGGGGGGAAGGAGGAGAAATTCTCCAACAATTTCTCACAGGTAGGCAAGCATTGTAGAACAGCTTCTTTCTTTTCTTTTTTCCTAGTGGTTTTGGTGTGTGTGTGTATGTGTGTTTTACACTGACACTGCAAGAGGCAACAGCATCCACTGTGTTAGCAGCCTGGCCCCCAAGACGTACTGACTTACATTGATGGGAGTTGTAGTCTAACACCTTTGGAGGGTACCAGGTTGGGGAAGGGCTGCTCTAAACAAATTAACAAAATTTATTTATTTATTTATTTATTTATTTATTTATTTATTTATTTATTTCATTTCTGTACCACCCAATAGCTGAAGCTCTCTGGGCGGTTCACAAAAGCGAAGTAGATGGCCCTAAGTTGTTCGTCATCAGTTTTCCACAACTCCACAGTCACCTCTGCATATCCTATTCTCCATCCTGTCCTCATGGTTTATCTGCTTTGGCAGAATGAGAATTTCACAGGCACTTTCTGCCTCTTTAGAGAGGATGTGGCATTAAGGCTTGTGAGCCTTAACTCCCAATTTCCCTGCTTTTTGGTGCTTGCTTGAAAACTGTAGAGCCTTAACATTGATTTGTAAACTGTAGGTTTTTTGTTTAATGAAGAATTAATAACTTGGGTAGATACTCTGATTCTTGGGCAAAACTATTTTAGGTGCTATTTTCAAAATGGCAGACAATTTTCTTTAGGTCAATAGTTTTTGTCAACCACAGAAGTAACTATCTTATAATTTGTTTGGTATCAAATTATAGGTTTTCTGAGTGAAGGAGTTCAAAGAATGTGTTATTTTAATTGCTGGAGTACTCCTTCCACCATTTTCCAAGATAGTACTGAAATGTCTCATTTTCTTGACAAATCAAACTACAAACTATAGTTCTTTTTGGGTCAAAGTAGTCAACAATGGCATTACTTTTGATGGAAAGGTAGTCCTTCCACCATTTTTAAAAACAACACTCAAACTTCCCCCTTACAATAAGCTATGTAACGTAAATGTGTAGCTTATGTGATCATTTTTGATGATGCATAGTTTAGTAATGGTTTATTGTATTTATTAAGTCCCTGGAGTTTGTGGCTCTTTATTATTATTTATTATTAATTATTTATATAGCACCATCAATGTACATGGTGCTGTACATAGTAAAACAATAAAACAGCAACACCCGGCCACATAGGCTTACATTCTAATAATGTACCTTTCCACCTAGGCTCATACTGTGGTTTTAATTTTTGTGAACCGCCCAGAGAGCTTCGGCTATTGGGCGGTATAAAAATGTAATAAATAAATAAATAAATAAATAAAGCCGGGGGATTTGAAATATTTTCTTTTTTTTTTTCCAAAATCAAAGTTGATTGTACTAGCCAAAGGCCATGACAAATACATCAAAAGAAAATATTTATAAATACACGCAGTAATACTAATACTCCAAACAGTAGACAATTGTACAGATAACTTAGGATTTCACTTAGCAGTCTGAATCTCCAAGGCAGTTTGTGGCAAAGGGGTTTCTTATATGATTCATGGATCAAACGAAAAGAGACATATGGAAGAAGGTGACACTTAGTTAACAGTAAAGAAAAAAATGTGACTAGGGAGTGGTGTCCTACAGCACCATGTACATTGATGGTGCTATATAAATAAATAATAATAATAATAATAATCTCCAAACAGAAGCAGTTTTCCCCCCCTAACCACAACATGCATCCCTTCCAGCCAGCATGAGAACATAAGAACATCAGAAGAGCCCTGCTGGATCAGAGCAAGGGTCCATCTAGTCCAGCACTCTGTTCACACAGTGGCCAACCAGCCATCGGCCAGGGATGAACAAGCAGGACTTGGTGCCACAGCACCCTCCCAACCATGTCCCCCAGCAACTAGTGCACACAGGCTTATTGCCTCGAATACTGGAAAAAGCACACAACCATCAGGGCTAGTAGCCATGGATAGCCTTTGCCTCCAGGAATTCATCCAACCCCCCTTTGAGGGCATCCAGATTGGTGGCCATCACTACATCTTGTGGTAGTGAGTTCCATAATTTCCACAGTAGGATCCACAATCCCCAATATATGTGGGGCACCAGGTTGGGGAAGTCTACATTTCCAAAGAATACTCAAGAGAACTCTTCTAAAACCACAATCACCAGGTTGTTTTGAGGGATGCTGTGGCAGGGAAATTGGCATAAAATAGATAATATTGTTTTCAGTAAAGACCAGTCCTTCAGAGAGGGGAAAAAAAAAGCTTCATGATTTAGAGGGTGAGATAAACTGAGGTGGATGAGGCTTACCGCTAATACAACTGTGGCGATGATGAGCAAGGTTGTGCCTATACTAATGTAACGGATTTTGTCCACTTCGACCTTCATGGTCATGAGGATTCTCTCTGTATAGTAGTATGCCTGTAATAAAGTATGGTTTTATGCCTGTAATCAAACCAGAACAATCAAAGGTCTTGGAAAGAGCTACTGGTTTGAGGAACTAAGGAATACTGCACCACCAGACTTTGGATATCAGCTGCCATTAATCTAGAACACTTTGTCATCCTAGAGAATGAAGCTGTTCAATTAGCTTCTTCCTCTCCAATTTTCCAGATCCAGACTTTTTGAGTACCAAGATCTGTGCTTTAGAGATGCCATTTGACTTTACTTGATCTCACCTTACCCATCCACCCAAGCTGGGCTTCATTTCAGTGACTCAACTGGTTAGAGAATTTGGGGACAGGAGCAAATGAGGCTTCCAGCCATTTTTAAACGCTAGAGAGATAATGGCTCAGATCGGACAACACGTTAGTCAATGCTGGTTTTAGAACTCCACGGTGGAATTGTTATACCACCATTGAGAAATGTGTTTTCCAGCAGGAAAACTTCATGCAATGGTGGAGTTTTTTGGGGGGAAACACTCCAAGCAGAATATCCACACAGAGCTGAGCAGAGTTCCTGCAGAACTGCTGTGTTGCAAGTTGTGTGGAGGGCTACGTGGAGTTTTCCATTGTGTTGAGCTGACTTTTCCCATTGGCTACAGAGTTTCCTGACAAGAGCAGCAAAAGAAGTGAGTGCCACTCTAGGAGAGCCACTGGGATGTTTTTTTTGGGGGGGGGGGCGTTGCAGCAATGGCTGATGGGATACCATCAGGAGGACCAAGGAGCAGAGATGGCAGAGGAACAGTCAATGAAACATCGTGATGGATTTTACTCAACTCCACGGTAGCCCACAGAACATAACGGTGGAGTTAGGACATGTTGTATGGGGAGTACTCCCTAAAAACTCAACCGTTGAGTGAAGTTTTCACACTGTGTTGACTAATGTATTGTCTGAACTGAGCCAACATTATTCATTGGGCTTGTTCAGACAAAACCCCAGCTTTGGTTAGGCTGCTAAACCTTTTGCAGCAAATGGTTAGTGAGCATGTTTAAACTGTGGTTATATAACCACCATGGTTAAGAATGTTTCACACAACACGCTAAACCATGGTTCACATGACACGCTAAGCCATATTGTTGAGCTCAAAAGGCTTAACCACCATGGTTTAGCATGTCACCTAAACAGGGTCAGTGTAGACCTTGCTTCCCCCACCAGGTGTCCCGCAGATGGTTTGCACATCAACTCCCATTAGTCCCGGACAGTGTAACCACTGGTCAGGAATTCTGAAAGTTGAAGTCCAAAACTTCTGGAGAGCAACAAGTTGCGGAAGGCTGTGCTAGAACATTAGAGTTAGGCCTGGATTGAAAGCTTAGCTGGGATGGGACTGCTTCTGATGTCACCCACTTTATGTCTGCCTCAAAGCAGTTGGACGGACAATTGCCATCGCACAATTCTTTCTCTTCCTCATACTCATATACCATGCTCTGCTAGCTTGGAAGGCCAAGGAAATCCTCTTTAGCCATTGTCCCCTTGATTCATACTATAAACCTGCATTGGTTAGACATGGGGCCTAATCTACACCAAGCAGGGTATTGCACTATGAAAGCGATATGAAAGTGGTATATAAAAGGCAGGAGCCACACCAAGCAGGATACAGCGGTATGAAAGCGGTATATGGCATGTGTCAATGGGCCCCAACAGTTGTCAGTGCACTTCAATACTGCTATAAAGCAGTAGTGTGGTTCCTGCCTCTTATATAAACCCACTTCCTAAGAACAGGGAGGAGACACCGAAAGGTGTTCAAGCTCATTTTTCCACCTCAATGCTCATCTCCTCTTGGCCTCATTCCCAAAGCAAGCATTTCTCTCTTTCCCCCTCCTTATGCAAATATTGGTGAATGGGCATTTTGTGGACCAAGGCAGGTGTGCATGGGCACAGAACTATTTGTGGGCTCTGAATTAACCCCCATTCCCACCAGCAGCTCCCCCATCCATGTAAAAATAAGTAAATAACCCTTTGTTTTCCCTTGCTTAACATCCCAATAATTTAGAATATTTTTGTTTTCCTTACTGCATTGGCCCCAATGAGCTGCTGACCAGTCATCAAGACGATGACCATGATGACGTTCCCCCTTAAGCTTTGGTTCGAGAGAAGTTTGAGGGAATTCATCTGCTTTTCTGACTTCTCGGAGATGTCCTCTTGACGGAGCTCTTCCATCTCAGATTCCACATTATCCCTTCCTCTCAGTAACTGCAAGACTGAAGGGGAGAAGAGGCAGGAAGGGTGTCAATTGGGTTGGGGTGCATAGAGAAGCCGGGTAGACACTTACATAACCTGCATACAGTGGTGTAATCAGGAGGGCAGGACTTTGGAGACTTAACTCATACTGACTATGGCTTCCAGGCAAAGGGTGTATGTACTTTAGGGGCAGTGCACCTTTTTCTGGACTTCACAAGCAACCTACACTTCCAGGAACATAGAAGCCACTCAATAGTAGGGTGACCCTATGAAAAGGAGGACAGGGCTCCTGTATCTTTTACAGTTGCATAGAAATGGGGATTTCTGCAGGTGTCATTTGTTTGCATGCAGCACCTGTTGAAATGCCCTCCTCATCAACACAGTTAAAAGCTGCAGCAGCCCTGCCATCTTGACCAGATACAAAAGAGGGCAGGGTTCCTGGAGCTTTTCCTATTGTGATGAAGAGGGCATTTCACCAGGTGCTGCATGCATACAAATGGCATGCATGGCATGATTGCCATTCTTCTATTGCTCCCATCCCATACTGTTCTCTTGTTACCCTTTACAATTGTGTCTTCAATTTGTCTCTAACCCCACACAGTCAAAAAATAAATAGATGTTTTAATTTCCATGTGGCAGGGGATCTATCTGTCTGTCTGTCTGTCTGTCTGTCTGTCTCTCTCTCTCTCTCTCTCTGTGCACATGTGTGTATGGGGAGGGTTTACATAAAAGGCCCTGCCTCCAAACCAACACCTTTCAATTCTAGCACAACTCTGTGGAGTTCCTTGGCCTCTACCCTACTCCCATAGAAGAGCAATGCCCTAGATTTCCTTTGGGAAAGACAATAAGTGTTAGAGCAGTGTAGTGTCCAGAGAAGAACAACCAGGATGATGAACACTCAGGAAACCAAGTCCTATGAGAATCAGTTGAGAGACTTGTGTATGTTTTTCATGGAGAAGATTCAGACTAAGGGGAGATGTGATGATGGTCTTCAAATATCTGCTATCATAGATGAAGCAAACATTTGAAGAGGGCAGGACTACAACTAAGCAGATTCCAGCTAAACGTTAGGAGATACTTCCTAGCAGTGGTGACAGTGGAATACACTGTCCCAACGGGTGGTGGGTTCTCCTCCACAGGAGGAAATTTGAGTAGAGGCTGGGTGGCCATCTATCAAGGATGCTGAAGCTGCAACCTGCATTGTGGGACATGCACTGAGTAGGAGGGGCTGGATTAAACTCTCTCTACAATCCCTTCCAAGTCTATGATTATATAAGCAACGTTGAGCATGTGGTTGGTTGTTTAGTTAATTAATTAATTAATTAATTAAAATGTGCTTGGGGCTCTTTAAAAGAAATACAGAACCACTACCACCACAGCATCAGCAGCTACAATAAGAACAAGAACTACAAGAACAACAAGAACAGCTCTATTGTGGCGAACGGACAGTACAATGGAGCAAGCATGGGGCGTTACCTTTACCTGCATCCATCTCTCTCCCTCTTTCTCCTAAAATCCTGTCCACTCTCAATGCTCCTTTTTTAAACCCTTCTACATGCCTACAATATATATTGATGACCCTAATGAACATGGTTGCAAAGTTTACATGTACATTTGTATAGATACAAAATTGCATTTATGCCCTTATATTGATAGTACTATTGGGATAATGGTAAAGGTGAAATGGTGAGATCTTGGTGGATGAAGTTTCTTCAGCCAGATCTATGTATGGTGCTCACACCTAGAGAGCACGGTTTAGAGCTATTGTACCTTTTCTTGCATTCTCTTCATCTCTCTTCTGAATCATTAGATACCTAGGACTTTCAGGATAGAAGGGCACTAGGAATATCTGAATCGCTGGTACAACCGCGATGACGCCCATAATTATTCCCCAACCTGTGCAAGACGATAACAATGATAATAAAAGTACAATAGGGAACCTGCGTTGATGAATCTGATCTGCTGCAAGCCAAAGGATGCACTTTTCCAAAATTACCTTTTTTGGTCCCCAAGATTTCACGTAGTGCTAGTATCTGAGCCAGCAGGACACCAATGCTTAGAAAGAAGTGAAATATCATGACAATGCTTCCTCTCAGCCTTCTAGGAGAGATTTCACCAAGGTATATGGGGACAGCACCGGCGAGTATGCCTAGTTAGAAGATACGTTAACTGATCATGTACAGCAAGCATGTGACAAGACGTGCAGAAACATATGAATGTCTTCATAGAGTGAAATATATTCCAGTAGGTAAATGCTCATCATCACCCTTAGAGGTTTCCTGTGGAGTTCTGAAAAATGCCCTCTCCTTCCCAAGGTGCATGGGACGCCACTATCTGAAATTATATGGAGGTATGGCATTTGAAACCAGAGGTACAGTGATATTGCCCAGGTAGACTTCTAAACCAAATCAGGTCAGTCTCTCAAGACTGGAATTGCCTTCCCCTGGAGACTCACCAAAGCCCAGAGATTGTACATCTTCTGTCAGTCTGGTAGCTAGAGAGAGGGTAGCATTTTAGTGCACTGTAACTCCACCCCAATTCATTGGGATGGCAAAGATTTTATGACAAATTAATGAATAAAACACCAAACTAATTTCTGTGAACAGGAGCCCTTTTTCAATGCATGTATTTAATTTGCCATTTTTACAACAATACATTATCCAAGTCAATACTCCACAGAATGGTAATGCCAGTCCTACCTGACACTCCGTTCCTATTCTAGGAAAGACAATCTGAGTGACCATTTTGGAACCCGGCTATATGGACCCAAGTAGTGAAATGTGATGTGTGAAAATCAGAGGCATCATCTCTGCTTTGTGTGGTATTTTGCCGCAAGAGTTCCCACCATTGAAGAGCCAAACCGCTACTCAGATAAGAACATGGCCGGCCTTTTCAATACTGTGATCTGCAAAGCATCAAACGATAGCTGTGCTCATGTCTCTCCTCTGTGCGTGTGCATCTTGCTTCTTTTCAGTGTCCGTGATCATTTCCACCAAAGGGCATGAATTCCAGGCAAATTTCAGATGGGGAACTTCTTTCTTTAATAACAATAATAATAATTAACATATTAAATCTATTATCCTGACTTACCTATGCATATTCCGGTGTACAAGCGTGTGAACATGATGAACTCATAGGTTTGTATCACATTGGAAGCACTCATGGAGACAGCGGAGGCAACAGACAAAATATTAGTTATCATCAGAGTGCATTTCCTGAAAAAAACCGTGAAAGAAGACAGTAGAGTGGGGAGATGCTAATAAATATATAGTACTATCAAAAGAGAGTGCAAGGGAGAGAGATCTATGGAATCTCAAATACAGTCCTCATTCCTCCCACTCCCCCAGATAATTTGTTCTGGTTTTGGAAGATACGGGAAAGGAAAAAGGACATCCCGACTCCCAAGCCCTAACTTATGAATTTATTTACTGCACTGTAGAATCAAAGAATCATAGAATAGCAGAGTTGGAAGGGGCCTACAAGGCCATCGAGTCCAACCCCCTGCTCAATGCAGGAATCCACCCTAAAGCATCCCTAACAGATGGTAGTCCAGCTGCCTCTTGAATGCCTCTAGTGTGGGAGAGCCCAAAACCTCCCTAGGTAACTAATTCCACCATCACACTGCTCTAACAGTTAGGAAGTTTTTCCTGATGTCCAGCCGGAATCTGGCTTCCTTTAACTTGAGCCCGTTATTCCGTGTCCTGCACTCTGGGAGGATCGAGAAGAGATCCTGGCCCTCCTCTGTGTGACAACCTTTTAAGTATTTGAAGAGTGCTATCCTGTCTCCCCTCAATCTTCTCTTCTCCAGGCTAAACATGCCCAGTTCTTTCAGTCTGGGGCTTTATCCTGGGGCGAAAACATCCCTCCCTTGCCCTGAGATATAGCCCCCCCTTTGGGCCCGCTTTTTTATTCCGTGTCCTGCACTCCGTGTCCTCCACTTCCGTGTCCTGCACTTTATCTCCTGCACTTTTAAACCATCCAAACATGGACATTCACTAGCCAGTGAACAATACCATACTCAGACCTAATTTCATTTCTGAGAGGTCAGCAGACATTGACCACACATTATCGCGAGGACTAGGGAGTTGATTTTTGAAGCTGTGGATGCTGAGTAGGGCTGTGCTCCGCTTTGGTTCGGAGAAGCGACATCGGAGCGCCCTGATTTGCCTCCAGTAAAGGCGGAGGCGAAGCGAGTCGATGGCAGCAGAGCAACACGGGGAAGGTCACTGATTTGTGGAGCGCTCCGCTTGTTTTCAGGACTCCGCCTGTTATTTTGGTTTTTTTCCCCATAGGGTTGCATTGGCCGAAAATACGACTATAACTTTTTTTTAAAAAAAAAAAGCTAGGTCCCTGAAATTTACTGTGTGTAGACATTGATGATTGGGGGTCATTTGTGGTGATTTTCAGAAGTTTTCGTTGTGTGGTTTGCTTGCTATAATTTTTATAGAATGGCTAAAATGGGAGGGGAAAAGCACTTTTTTTCCACCTTGATGATTGACAGATTCAATGCCCATTCATGATAAGTGATCACCTGATGTGAAGCATCCTCCAATCCCAATGTTGGAGAGGTGGAATAAGCAAAATGGGATACTTAGTAACTTAGGATACTAGTAACTTTGATTTCTTTGTCTTTGGATCAGACTTTTTTTCAGTGTTTTTGAAGCAGTAGCCCAGTAAACTCTCACACACAACCTTAAATCATATACTAAGTAAAATAACAGATAGCCAGTGCACCACTGCAACGTACCCACCATAACTTTGGGAAACAACTGAATAGATGTGGTGCAAGGGGATGATATCCATACAGCATGTGGACGTGCCCAGTGCACACTGCCCTGCCTTGTGGGGTCATCAGAATACTTCAAAGGTTAGCCATTGGAGAAGCCAATGACATGCACGAGTTGAAGTGTGATGTCACTTCTCAAAGGTACATGCCTAGACAGGACCGGTCAAATGACTGGAATCCCCTGTCCCTCTGGGCACATCCACTTTCCCCTTACTGGTAATAAAGTCAGACAAAGCCTTTTTTTAAAAAAATAATAATAATCTTTTTGTTATGATTATTCCTAGATTCAGAAACACTGCTGCTTTTAAAACTCCACCCCTCCTGTATTTATTTATTTATTTATTTATTTATTTAATTTATATACCACCCCATAGCCCAAGCTCTCTTGGCTTTCCCTCTTCAGTGAAGTCAGGCAGGCTTTCATTGTGGTTCAAGTTCTTATTGTCATTGTGGTTATTATTAATATTAGTACTGCTATTATTAATGTTATTAATTATTGTTTACTAATGGCTGTGTGATCACAGTGCAGTCAATCAACTCTGAAGCAAGGAAGACAAAGGTTTACTCTTATCCTCCTAGCCCCCTATTAGTTATGGGATGCAAAAGGCATCTCTCTGTGCTGTTCCCGCCTCACAGGGCTGGTTTGCATTACTGGCTTTGAATGGCCTGGAAAGTGGAAACAATCCTTGGCTCACTTACTTGTGCCCCCAGAAATGTCTGCTGCATGCCCGCCTTCCCGCCTCTGCCTGGGTGCTGTCGTTGTGCGTTATTGGGATCTGCTGGGACTTACTTGCCCATAGATCTATGGCATAGTCATACACCGTGTGTGTGTGTGTAGCACCTTTCTGCCTGCCTCTCTGCCCTCCTGTTGCCTGGGATGGCCATGAATAAGGATCTATTTAGAAACCCATATAGCTGTCTGCAGCTTACAAAATCCCTGAGATAGATGCACTTCGGAAAACGGGGTGGGGGAATAATTTTAAATATTCCTCAAAAAACATCAGGGAATGCTCGGATTTTCTTCAGACTTGGCATGAATGTGAATCTATGTGGAAGCTGGGACGGTGCCCATTTTCAAGCTTGTATCTGGAAAAATGATGGAGATATTTGCATTTCTGAAAATGGGGTGGGGGATCTTTACATATTTGCCAACAATCACTGGATGCTTGGATTTACTTCAAACTGGGCATGAATGTGGATACGTGGATAAGCTCTCATGGTGCTGATTTTGAGGTTTCTAACTTTAAAAGTGATGGAGATGTAGAAAGGTTTATTAATTGGGGTTAGGGTTGAGGGTTAAAAAGTTTTTAAAATCGCTAAAAATCAGGGCATGCTCAGATTTGCTTCAACTTGGCCATGAATGTGGATACATGGATAAGCTATCATGGTGCCAATTTTGAGGTTTTTATTATTAAAAGTAAAAAAGTTATAGGCATTTGATTTTCAATACAAGTCTATGGGGGGGAAACACAGAGCTCCGATCTGGATCCGGGGCCCCGCAGCAGAGAGAAGCGGACCATAGGAAGATCAATGCAGGGTGGAGCGGACCCAATCCGGAAGTTGCAGACTGGGATCCAGAGCGGATCGGGGGGCGGAGTCCATGCACAGCCCTAATGCTGAGAACGGAGCCTGGGATTTTCTGCATGCAGCTATATCTTCTGTCATTGGCACTTCCCTGCTGGTCTATTAGAAAAGATGGACTTCCAACTTAGGCCCTTTCTACATCTAAGGATTGTCCCAGGAAAATGGAGGGATCGTCTGTGCCTGCTCCTGGGATCCTCTGTGTGTTATTTTCATGCACAGGGATGATCCTGGGATAATCCCTGGAAAAAAGGCATGTGTAGAAACAGCCTTAGATTATGTGCTAACGAAAGAATCAATTGAAACCAAAACAGGTAGGATTATCATCCAGTTTATCTGGTGTGATGGCATGGGATGCTGCAACCTTGATGAAGCTAAGCAGGTCTAGGCCTGGTCAGTTTCTGGAAGGGCGACTACCAGGGAACCCCATGTCCTGCATTGAGCAGTGGGTTGGACTCGATGGTCTTGTAGGCCCCTTCCAACTCTATGATTCTATGATCTAGTGTTGGGAGGTCACCTCCTGTGAATGAAAATGCATTCGCTGCTAGAGAGCCAACATTTCTAGGACCCTAAGTAGGGGTGGAGTCCTATGCATGTTTAGACAGAAAGAAGTCTTATAGCTCCCAGCATTCCCCAGTCAGCAGAGCTGCTGAAATTCTATTGCTGAAATTCTACAGTGCAAAGGCAAGCGATGCTTCAAACAAAGTTGCACTCCCTGAATCTGCTGGGAGCATGATTTTGCTTGAAATCAAGGTGGCCAAGACAGCCCCCGGTGCAGTCCAGTGGGGGCAATGAGCCCCTTGACCCCCAAAGTTTGCCCACCCCTACTCTAGGACACGTAGTTCTCCATTAATAATCACATTATTGTCTCCATACCTTCCAAGTCTATCCATCAAACAGCCCACTGCAATGGCCCCAAATATGCCCCCGAGTGGGAATAAAGCAATGGTGACACCCATGAAGAACATGTTAGCATTAGGATCATTCAGAGATTCAGCGATGGTCAAGTTATAGAAGTCTTGAACGATCTAGAAGAGAAGCAAACCATGACTGGCATTAGGACATCTCCACACGTTACTCGGGAACAGAAAACAAATGAACAAGCAAAAGACCAAGAGCCAACCTACATCGGTGATTTAGTGTGGAGGGAGAGCACTTTGGGGTTCTTTGTGATACATGACATGATTATCAATCAGTAGTAACCCCTTAGCTTCCCTCCCCAAAAGGTGCATTTTTAAATGCAGCTCCCATGAAGTTCAGTTCCAGCGTATTCCATTCCTCCAAATTGAATCGGGCATGCTGGGAGTGCCATGGGGCATGCCTGTGACTGCTGGGCCCTGGTCAAGGGGTGGGTCAGTCCCCTTTTTCTCTCCATTGTTTTTCCGTTATTACTTTCCTGCAGGTCCCTTCCCCGCCTTTCATTTCTACTTCCCGGAAGTGCAGAAAAACAAAAAACAAACACTCGAACCATACAGTATTAAACATTAAAAGAAAACAGCGGAAGAGTAAAATCGTTGCCTGCGCATGTTCATCGCAAAGCAGAGAGTCTTGGGTGGCTACCAAGAGAGGCAGGAGGGCAAGCGGCTGCCCCTGCTGGCTCCAGAGAGATGGCAGCGGTGGCATGGAGCCCAGCTGCCTCCCGCTATCATTTGGAGGTTCCTTCACCTATAAGTAAAGCACATCTAAACCCATGAACGTGTGATCCCGGTATCACTCGGAGTTTCCTTCATTCATAAGTAAATCACATTTAAAATCCCACTATCATTTGGGGGCTCCTTAATTCATAAGTATCTCCTTTGTTGATAAGGATAAAGTGGACCAAAATGAGACTGTCACTACTTTGGGGCTGATTCTGTCTCTTCAGCTGAGCAGAGGAGCATAGAGCGGGGATGGGTAACCAGCCCCTCATAAGCTCAGCAGCAGCAATGCACTTTATTTATTTGTTTATTGCATTTATATCCCACCTTTTCTCCTCCAAAGAACCCAAGGCGGCATACATAATCCTCCTCCTCTCCATTTTATCCTCACAACAACAACCCTGTGAGGTGGGTTGGGCTGAGAGTCTGTGACTGGCCCAAAGTCACCCAGTGGGCTTCCATGGGTGAGTGGGGTCGAGAACCCAGATCTCCCGACTCCCAACATTTTAGCCACTACACCCCACTGGCTCTGGTGACATTCAGTTCAACTGGCAAACTATTTTAATGTTCACTGTTTAAAACTTTTGTAAAACACCCAGAGAGCTTCGGCTATGGGACAGTATATAAATAATAAACAACAACAACAACAACAACAACAACAACAACAACAACAACTCTGCCCACCTAACTCCAAACTATGGTAGATTCAAGGGTAATTTGACCTGTGAAAGCATGTTTTTAGGTAGTGTATGCTTTGTGGTTCTTGCTTCTTGTGTCGCTGACCGATTCCATGGTAAACTGGATTAAACAGAAAGTGGATTTAATTCCATTTCCATGAAGACTGTCCCCAAGACTATTGCCCAAGGGGACACCTGAAAGGGAGCTGTAGTCAATCCAGGCTGTTCATTGACCGAGATGCAATACCCAAGGACTCAATTCCTATTCGAATACATTCTTGGGACTGGGGGATTCCAATGTTGGTGAGGCTAAAGGGAAGGGACCAAAAATACCTGCCTATTTTAGCTTAAAGTTCTTACTGCTGGTAATTAAACCTTAAGAGAAGCATTTCAAAATTTGAGAATGGTGGGGGGGGGGGACTACACAAAAGCTAAGAAGCCCTCCCCCCAGATATTGACATTAGGAGAAAGGGAACAGGGGAAAGCAGTTTGACCACTTGGAGAAACCTAGTGTCGGCAGGAACGCCGGGACAGATGGAGACAGGACCGGCTTGGGCGGTTGGAATACTGGTGGAGCAAGCTGGGAGTGAGGAACAGGTCTCAAGTGGCAGAGTCCAACAGAAGGCCAGAGGCAGGAGGCAGATCCAGGAAACAGGCACAAGGTCAAACACAGGTTCAGAATCTAAGCAGGGGCCAGAGGCAGTAGAGAAGTCCAGTCAAAAAGCAGGCAAGGTCCAGGCAACGTTCAAGGCAAGAGGCAGAGTCTAGGAGGAACAAAGTCCAAACAAGGGACAGAGGCAAAAGTCGATGGTCAAAGGTGAAGCAAGGTTCAGGCACGTACCAGGTAACAAAAGGGCCAGAGGCAGAGGCGTGGTCAAGATGAGCAAGAGGTCCAGCGAGGTGAGGCAAATCTGTGGTAGCAAATGGTCAGGAATCGGCTGCAGCTAGCATGAGAGACCGTATTGCTGTGGCAAATGCTGAAGGTGAAATGCAGCTCTTATATAGGCCTTTCCTGGCAGCTTCCAGCTGTTCCGTATGAGCCCACCTGGAAGTGCCTGCTAGTCTGGGACTGAACCCTGCAAGGCTTTACCAGCCAGGGCTCGCATCCTGCGAAACCCTGCAGCTGGTTATACGGAAAGCTGCCGCAAGATGATGCTGCAGGACAGGACAGATCCTGACACCTAGGCCTTAGCTAGATGGGGCGAAATCCCAGGGTGATCCCTGGGATCGTCCCTGTGTGTCTACATGATGCACAGGGGATCCCAGGATCAGGGAGGGATGATCCCTCGCTTGCCCTGGGATGTCGCCCTACCCTTTAGGTCCAGTTTTTCTGCAGTCTCTGCGGAATGTGTGTTCGGGTGCCGCAGTTTGTCCCGGCTCCTCGTGGTTCCTCACAAGGAGCCAGGGCCCGCATACAGGTCTGCACCCATCGGGGGTGGGGTGGGGGGAGTGGGGAATATATATATATATATATATTTAAAAGTACTTATGTTTTGCACACGAGCGCTCGTGCACTCCAGTCTCTTTAAAAAAGTTGGGCACAACGCCTCTCCCTCTGATGTCGTCGCATGTCGCGTGTGAACAGAGGGGGAGATATCACAATAAAAATATCACAGGATCTTCACCCCTCCGTCCCACCAGACCGCTAGGTCTAGCTAAGGCCCTAGAGGGCTGGATTACCCACCCACCCCGATGGACCTGATTTGCCCCCCACCCCATGTCTAAGCTTCTGCATCGCTGCTATATGGTGCATGTGTTGGTTTCATCATTTGGCATGAGAACTAGGCCTCCCTCCCACACAACATGACCATCTGTAAGGTTGGAAACATCTCAAAGATTACCTGGAAACATCAAAGCTTAGACACACTTAGCAAGAAGGACAAAATGTCCCCAGTTAATAGCGAAAAGTGAACCTTATTCAATAACTCCTGATTAAGGAGATCTATTCCACTGCAGGTCTATCTTACCACAGTTGGAGAGTAGACTATCCAGAGATAGTAACCATATTGTATAGACATAGTGCCAGAAGCCACCGAAACACACATAAGGGTCCATGACAGCTCCTAGAGGGGGGGGGGAAAAGCAGATACTGTGATTTGAGCCTTCAGGGTAAAATAGCTAGCCACTGAATATCAGTTCTAGGATGATTTACAAAATCAACAAATATTCAGTGTGGAGAGTTTTCTAAAAACATCTACAAAACTCCAGACAACACATTTCTCAAGAAAATTATATAATCCCGGGCAGCATTTAAATGTTAAATATTTATTTAAATATCACTTTATATTATATTTTATAATATATTATTATTATTATTATTATTATTATTATTATTATTATTATTTATATAGCACCATCAGTGTACATGGTGCTGTACAGAGTAAAACAGTAAATAGCAAGACCCTGCCGCATAGGCTTACATTCTAATAAAATCATAATAAAACAATAAGGAGGGGAAGAGAATGCAAACAGGCACAGGGTAGGGTAAACAGGCACTGGGTAGGGTAAAACTAACAGTATAAAGTCAGAACAAAATCAAATTTTAAAAGCTTTAGGAAAAAGAAAAGTTTTTAGTTGAGCTTTAAAAGCTGCGGTTGAACTTGTAGTTCTCAAATGTTCTGGAAGAGCGTTCCAGGCTTATTATTATTATTATTATTATTATTATTATTATTATTATTATTATTATTATATTTCTTTATTTGTATCCCGCCTTTTGCCCAATACTGGGCCTCAAGGCGGTATTACAAAGTTTAAAACATACATTTTAAAACATAGGAAAAGAAATACACAACAATTTTTTAAGTCATTAACATAGATGGAGGACCAAAATACTCTCCCATATATCAGTTAATGATTAACGAATGCAACATATAATTCAGTATAACATTGGTTTAGATACCAGCTCTATGTGCAGCCTGAAAAACAATTAAGCATAAAAAAAAAACCTAACCAAAAATAAAAACAACAGTAGGTTGGACAAGCTCACCGAGGCTTTGGGTTCTAGTACCTTTTCTGTGCTCATGCTTTCTTGTGTTGAGGTATCAGTTCACCTGTGGGGGAATAAGTGAGTGAACTTGAAAATGAGGCTATTCATTTCATCGCCTCCCTTAAGAAGAGATGAATCCATTTGCAGAATCAGACCAGCATCATTTTCCCAAAAGCAACAAACGATCCAGATGCCTCCAGAATGGCCAAAGGAAGCCAAGGAAAGGAATAGATCTCGCTTGTCTCCCAACATCTGGTTTTTAGAGATAGACTACGGCCATAGCTAGACCTAAGGTTTATCCCTGGATCATCCAGGGGTCAAACCTGTTCATCTAGGTGACACACAGGGGATCCAGTGCTCAGGCAGGGGCGAACCCTGGATGATCCCAGGATAAACCTTAGGTCTAGCTGTGGCCTACCTCTGAAAATGGAGGTTCTCCATTTAGCTAGCATGGCAAATACCTGTTGACTCTCCTCCACAAACTCCCCTATGCCTTTATTCAGAATCCGTCTAAGTTCACGGGCATCTCTGCATTTTTTTTTGATAGTGAAAAGCTCAGGGAATGTTTTTAGGCACTGAACGCTGATGATACCTTGAAAATTTCAACAAAGCCAGAAGATAAAGGGAGAATTCCCGTTCCCAGAGGGTAGAGGAAAATGCAGACCAGCCCTATTTCCTTTTGAAAGAAATCCTTCAGAACACTTAATGGCAACGTGGGAGCCAATGGGGAAAGGATGCCGGAAGATTCCGGAAGAAGCTGTTGACAGTTGGGAACCAAGACGATATGCAGAAGCAATCCCAGCTAAGGAAAGAGATTGGTTGAGTGCATTTTCCCACTGTGATTTGATGTGGATTAAAGGTAGAAAGGCATAGTTTCAGACTGCTTTGACGGAATGCACTGTTGGCCCTGGCAGACCACTTTTTCTCTCACCCTTAACTCCTAAGCAATAATACTAATATCGCCCTACCTTCCAGAGTTAAGATTCCTATATAACACTATTTGAACATTCAGAAGTGCTATAAGCAATGCTGCAGCTTGCACACCCCCACCATTCCTCACATCACATATCATTTGATCCTGAATCTCTCCAGTCACTCTAACCACTGTACTCTAACCACTACACACCACTGCATCCCCATCAATGCATCATCACTGGCTAATGGGGACAACTTTCTTCCATACAGTGGTCTAATCTTTTTTTTTCTTTTTAAAGCCACCTTCCTAATGACTAGATCAGCACTGAATTGCATTTTTTTTCAATTTCTCACACATAATTGCAGTTGTGTGTGTGCCCTGCCTTTGATTACTCATTGGTCATGTACTTTGTGCCTGCTCAGAGGACTTATGCTCCTTTACATAATAGCTCCTTTTCATGGCTGACAGGGGATTTGAACCAAGAACCTCATAATTCTCACCCATTCCCCAATATACTATACCAAGACACACCTGTGGCACAGCTTAAAACATAAAAACATAAGAAGAGCCCTGCTGGATCAAACCGAGGGTCCATCTAGTCCAGCACTCTGTTCACACAGGCCACAGCTAGACCTAAGGTTTATCCTGGGATCATCCAGGGTTCGCCCCTGCCTGAGCACTGGATCCCCTGTGTGTCACCTAGATGAACAGGGTTGACCCCTGGACGATCCAGGGATAAACCTTAGGTCTAGCTATGGCCATAGAGTCCTCAGATCATCTCCCACCAAAGTTATCACCATGCAAAGACTCAGGCCACAGCTAGACCTAAGGTTTATCCTGGGATCATCCAGGGTTCGCCCCTGCCTGAGCACTGGATCCCCTGTGTGTCACCTAGATGAACAGGGTTGACCCCTGGACGATCCAGGGATAAACCTTAGGTCTAGCTATGGCCATAGAGTCCTCAGATCATCTCCCACCAAAGTTATCACCATGCAAAGACTCAGGCCACAGCTAGACCTAAGGTTTATCCTGGGATCATCCAGGGTTCGCCCCTGCCTGAGCACTGGATCCCCTGTGTGTCACCTAGATGAACAGGGTTGACCCCTGGACGATCCAGGGATAAACCTTAGGTCTAGCTATGGCCATAGAGTCCTCAGATCATCTCCCACCAAAGTTATCACCATGCAAAGACTCAGGCCACAGCTAGACCTAAGGTTTATCCTGGGATCATCCAGGGTTCGCCCCTGCCTGAGCACTGGATCCCCTGTGTGTCACCTAGATGAACAGGGTTGACCCCTGGACGATCCAGGGATAAACCTTAGGTCTAGCTATGGCCATAGAGTCCTCAGATCATCTCCCACCAAAGTTATCACCATGCAAAGACTCAGGCCACAGCTAGACCTAAGGTTTATCCTGGGATCATCCAGGGTTCGCCCCTGCCTGAGCACTGGATCCCCTGTGTGTCACCTAGATGAACAGGTTTGACCTCTGGACGATCCAGGGATAAACCTTAGGTCTAGCTATGGCCACAGTAGCCAACCAGCTGTCAACCAGGAACCCACAAGCAAGACACAGTGCAACAGCACCCTCCCACCCATGTTCCCCAGCAACTGGTATATATAGGCTTACGGCTTAGCACAATAAAAACACAAACAAATAAAATAAATATGAGGTGGGGGGGTGTCTAGATTTGGCATGCCCCAACTCTAAGTAGGCCCTAGGCAAGGCCACCAATGCCTTAACTGGGAACTCATTCTGAGTTTGACAGATTTTTAGAACTCGAAATGAAAACCCTAAACTGTTCCTTCTAAGAACTCTTTTCTACATAAAGGCCATTCTGTTAATAAATTCTAATTATACTTAAAAACAACTCGTGTGGTCTGTGGAGGAGTGACTGAGAAGAAAACAACTAATGGTGGCAGCGGAATGAGAAACTGAGGGCCAGGTTGCTGGGCCTTAGAGCTCTGGGGCCTAAAGAATAAAGGCGAGACGGGAGCAGCAGCAGCAGGCCAAAACCCTCACACACGTCATTAGCATAGGGGGCATTGACGTGGTCCTGGGTGCTAGTGGTGAGGATAGTCCTGCCAGATAGCTTGTGAGAGTCTCAGGTGAAGCCAAGAAGACACAGGTGGGCTTCCAATGCTCCAATGAAATGCTGCAATGAAAATGTGACGATGTGTTGTTGTTGTTGTTGTTGTTGTTTTAAACACACCTCCTGCTCCCCCACCACCTCCAATGGGCACAGAGCACCTGAAAAGCTCCGTGCCCCGTGCCCATTTCCCACCTCCTCTTGTTTACTTGTGAGAAAGTGGGATGAAGCCAGAACAGGCGCCCACACACCTCCTGTGGTCTCAGGACAATCCCGAGACCACAGGAAGAACTGGGTTTTCCCAGGGATTATTTATCCCTGGGGAAACCCTCGCACGTCCCCCCTTGTCCCTGTGAGTCCCTGTGCGTCATTTGGACACACAGGGACTCAGCCGTGACCAGCCTGGATTTTCGGGCTGGTGTAGAAACGGCCTGTGGTGCTCATTAGCTTTATGTGCAAATCTCTTGCTCAGCCTTAAAAGCCACTACCTTAATTCTCCCAAGCCCTACCATGTACCATTATAAAGCCTTTTTTTAGGAGTCAGGGGAGATGGGACATACTTTGGCTTGTGAAGAATATATATACATGTGTGTGTGTGTGTGTGAGAGAGAGAGAGAGAGAGAGAGAGAGATCATCAGGGGCGCGGGGAAGGAAGAAACGGTTTTGAGCTCATTTTATAACTTAGAATCATAGAATCATAGAATAGCAGAGTTTGAAGGGCCTCTCCTGCATACCCATCAGGCATGCCTGGGATGTTGGTGGGACTGAGAGAAAGGCCTCCCCAGAAGATCTCAGAGCACGGGCAGGCTCATATGGGAGAATACAGTGTTTCAGATAACCAGGACCCGAGCCATAGAGGGCTTTATAGGTAATAACAAGTACTTTGAATTGTGCCCAGAAACAGATTGGAAGCCAGTGGAGCTGTTTTAACAGGGGTGTTGTGTGCTCCCTGTAATCAGCCCCGGTCAACAATCTGGCTGCAGCTCTTTGAACCAGCTGAAGTTTCTAAACACTCTTCAAAGGCAGCCCCCACGTAGAGAGTGTTACATTAATCCAAACAGGTTGTAACTAAGGCATGTGTCACCATGGCCAAGTCTGACATCTTTAGGAATGGGCGCAGCTGGTGCACTAGCTTTAACTGTGCAAATGCACTCCTGGCCACTGCGTAAACCTGGGCATCCAGGCTCAGGGCTGAATCCAGAAGTACATCCAAGCTGTAGACCTGTGTCATCAGGGGGAGTGTAACCCCATCCAGCACAAGCTGAATCCCAATTCCCTGATCTGCCTTTCGACTGACCAGGAGCACCTCTGCCTTGTCAGGATTAAACTTCAATTTGTTTGCCCTCATCCAATCCATTACTGCCAACAGACACTGGTATAGCACTGAAACAGCTTCCTTGGAATTGGGTGGAAAGGAGTAGTAGAGTTGGGTGTCGTCAGCATACTGGCGGCACTGCACCCCAAAATTCCGGACAAGCTCTCTCAATGGTTTTATGTATATATTAAATAGCACAGGGGACAAAACAGAGCCCTGAGGGACTCCAGAGGTCAACAGCCCAGGAGTCAAACAGGAGTCCCCCAGCACCACCTTCTGGGTCCACACATCCAGGAAGGAATGGAGCCACTGTAAAACAGTGCCTTCAGGTCCCATCCCAGCAAGGCAGCCAAGAAGGATACCATGGTCAATGGTATTGAACACGGCTGAGAGGTCCAGCAGAACCAAAGGGACACACTCCCCATCCAGTTCCCGGCGTCGGTCATCCATCAAGGTAACAAAAGTAGGGATGTGCTCCGCTTCTAATCGGACCGGAGAAGCAGGAGCGGAGCGGGGGGCTTCGCCTGCCCTTAAGGCGGAGGCGAGGAGGATTGGGGGGCCGGCGGAGCGTGGCGAAGAGGATCGAGGTGAAGGCGGATCCTTCGCCTCGATCCGGAGCTCCGCCGGAAAGGTAAGTGGGGCTTACCGGGCCCTGCCGCTGTCGCTGTCGCCCATGCGGCGACGGCGGCAGGGCCCGGTAACCCTCCTCCCTGCCCTCCTCTCCCTTACCTGCCTCCGTCCGCTGTCCGTCAGCATCTTCAATTGAGCCCGCGGTTCCACCAGGAAGTCTGGGCCGCTTGCGGCCCAGACTTCCTGGTGGAACCACGGGCTCAATTGAAGACGGTGACGGACCACGGACGGAGGCAGGTAAGGTCCCCCTCTCCCTTGGTCCTTTACCGGGCTCTGCCGCTGGGACTGCCTTGAGTCTTGGCGTGCGTATGTATCCCTGGACAAGCTACCATGGTGGCGAGTTTGAGGTTTCTAAAGTGCAAATTGACGGAGCTATGGAAAGGGGTGTAAATGGGGTGCCTGGTTTTCATAAATTCCCCAAAAATCAGGGGATGATGGGACTGCCTTGAGTCTGGGCGTGCATGTGCACCCCTGGATAAGCTTTCATGGTGGTGAGTTTGAGATTTTTAACGTGCAAATTGACGGAGCTATGGAAAGGGGTGTGAATGGGGTGCCCGATTTTCATAAATTCCCCAAAAATCAGGGGATGATGGGATTGCCTTGAGTCTTGGCGTGCGTGTGTATACCTCCATGAGGTGTCAAGGTGCCAAACTTGAAGTTTCTAACTTTAACAGAAAAAAAGTTGTATACTTTTTTAGCTTAATGCAAGCCTATGGGGGGGGGGGAAACGGAGCTCTGATCCGGATCCGGAGCTCCGAGCGGAGCGGAGTGGACATAGGCGGAGCGGGGGTGGGGCGGAGCGGCCCGATCCGCAAATCGTGGATCTGGAAGTGAAGCGGAGCGGGGGGTCCGTGCACACCCCTAAACAAAAGCTGTTTCTGTCCCATAACCAGGTCTGAAGCCAGATTGAAATGGATCTGGATAATCCATCTCATCCAGGAACCCCTGGAGTTGGGAGGCCACCACACGCTCCAATACCTTGCCCCAAAATGGAATATTGGAGACTGGCTGGTAATTACCCAATATGGTATATCCAATATGAGAGCTTCGGCTATTGGGCGGTATAAAAATGTAATAAATAAATAAATAAATAAAATAAATGGTGGGATTCAAGGGGGGCTTTTTCAATGTGGGCCTTACCACTGCCTCCTTCAAGGAAGGTGGCACCCTACGTTGGCAAAGGGAGGCATTGATCACTCCACTTACTCACTCAGCCAGTCCTCCTCTGGCTGCTTTTATAATCCAGGAGGGGCAAGGATCTAGCATACATTTGGTGGCTCTCACCTTTCCAAGGATCCTTGGATGTACTTATGATATGGGTTGTAAAGATGGCCTTGCGGAGAAGTGAAAAGGGCTGCTGATCTGTAGAAGTCCTCAAGAGTGTACATCTCACTCTCAAGAAAGGGTGGAGGGTATACATTGAGTATTTTACACTTCACATAGCATTTAATGGTCTTAATGTGTCCCTTAACATGGGTATAGCATTTCATGCTAATTAAAAAAAAGTCATGTATTAATCTAACCAACTGCTTTCAAATGTTAATATGCAAATTGCCTGGAACTAATAAAGCCATTCTCCCAAACCTTTACACTTCTACATTTTGTTTTCCTTAATGTGTTGCAGCACAAATTGTTTCCAGAATGGATTTCTCGACGTGGAATCATCTTTCCCTGGCTGTTGAATCTTCTTTCCCAACAACACGAGCGTGCTTCACGCTAAATAAAATTCTCTAGGCAGCTCCATTTCATATATTCGTCTTGTTCTTCCTCTGTGACAAGGGTGGGCTGGTGAATCTGCTGCCACCCAGTATGGGGTAGCGGCAGGGGGAACAAAAGGGACCCCAATCTTCATTCTTCAGCACAGCTTAGGGGGAGTGTCCCATGTGGATCAGTGGTCAATGGTCAGGGCCGGCGCCAGCCTATATTGCGTCCTAGGCAGGCGCGTTCTGAAGCCACACCCCCCCGCTCGCTCACTCTCACCGCCCCCTCACTCGCCTACCCACCCGCTCGCTCACTGGACCCCCCCACCCGCTCGCCCGCCACCCCCGCCCACTCGCTGCTCCCCCCCTCGCTCACCCGCTGCCCCCGCTCACTGCTACGGCTCCCCCCTTGCTCGCCCACTCACCGCCCGCTCCCGGCTTTGAAGCCAGGATGCTGGGGTTGGGGAGGCGGGACAGAGGCTTTGAAGCGGCGCACCTGGAAGTGGCTTCCTGGCACGCCGTACTGAAGCCTCCGCCTCCAACCCCAGCATCCTGGTTTCAAAGGAGCCAGGATGCTGGGGTTGGGCGGAGGCTGGGGCGGCAGCTTTGGAACAGCACACCCGGAAGTCGCTCTAGGAAAGCAGCTTCCAGGTACGCTGTTCGGCGCCCTCGTTTGCTTGGCGCTCTAGGCGGCTGCCTGAGTTGCCTCTATGGCAGCACCAGGCCTGTCAATGGTGTTTCCTCTTCCTTGATCCCCACGGTCTTGGCATCTTCACATAGCTGCCGATTCAGCTATCATTTTATGGAACATATAATCTTTTTTCCATTTTGACAAATGATTTACAAATGCCCTTCCCTTCCTAACTATTCTTGCAATCAAGATGACCTAGAATTAGATGTGTACCAAATTTCTTTATTAAAATGCCTATGCTTCCACAACAGGGAAGTAAAAGAAAATAATGGTTGTTTCTTTGGATCAGAAGGGAATCTGCTTTTATCATTGGGTGAACTGAGGAAAGACAGTTGAAGGATAACAAGAAACACTCTCTTGGAATCATTGGTATTCTATTTTTATTATTGTTATTATTAATAATAATAATAAATCCTAACTGGAAAAATAAACAAGGAAAGAAACAAATAAAACACTGCAAGGTGGGTTCTGGTTGTGGGTGGGTTCCCCAAATTTCTATTTGCGCCTTCGCTCCTTGACCTCAATCCTCCTGGTTGCCTGAATCGCGATGATTCTTCTGATGTCCATATACGTCTTTTGCTTGGTTTCTGGGACATATCTGAATATAAAATAAAACGTGGCTATACAAATTGGCCAGAAGATGAAGAAGCTGTAGGACCCGATACGATTCTAGAGATTAAAAAGGAAATATTTGCAGGGAGGGAGAGAAAGAGACAGGCATGAGCACAATATGGAAGCTTATTTCTTTATCACACATATATCCTTCTGGGCATTTTCCCCAAAGGAGGACAATTTATTTATTTATTTTTGTTTTTAACACCCTGGAAGGAGTTATGAAGGCCATGAACAGATGGGTGGATGTACCATGTCTGGTTCCATGGACTTCTGCCATTTGTCACTGCCAAGTCTGTTTTGTGTCATGTGGGCTTTTATGTAAATCCATATGGACTTCTGCATATCCCCCCCCCCAAAAAAAAAAACACAACACCACATGGGTGCATTTTTGTCCTCATTTTTAGAATTGTACACATCTTTATATACCTCCACCCATTGAAAAATGACTGTTTGTGCACATTTTTAAGGTATCTTATTTATTTTTGTCTTTGACCACTTTTAAAATATGCACATTTCATCAGACGAAGTCCGAACATGTATGGACAACTAGATGCAAAATGGATTCTGAGATTGGCAGATCATATGAAACCTCTGCATTGATTAGGGATGGATGGACTCACCCATATCTGGTTATGTCATATGCCTGTGAAGCAGCTGCTGCCACCTGCCCCCACTCATGACACTGTGTGAGTTTCTTCATGACCTGGCAAGTGCCCAACAAAGCCAAGAGACCAGCTGTCCTCATCCGGAGCCTCCAATGGCCCCATTCAGAAGACACCTTAAACCATGGCTTAAACCATGGTGGTTAAGTCAGAAAGCCGGTCTGTTTAGAAGACACCTTAAACCACGGCTTTAATCACAGTGAACAAAGCAAAAGGCCTTATTCACCATGGTTAAAGCCATGGTTTAAGGTGTCTTCTGAATGGGGCCAGTGAGTGACTTCTGCAAGACCATGCTTTCAGTTTTGTTGTCAGCTGGCAACAGATGTTGGCAGAGTCCAAGGGCCTTCCTAAACGAGGCCTTAGCGCGCCTTCTGTCCCGGCTTCCCTGCTGTGCGTCCAGATGACGCACAGGGGAATCCGGAGACAGGCCGCGCTGAGGCCTCCTCCAACGCGCCATAAGCAAATTCGCTTATGGCGCGCCTTTTCCCCAGCTCCGGCCTCAGGCCGGAGCTGGGGAACGTCTAGGGACTTCCGCAGCTTTTCGCGGCTCCTCGCTTACTCGCGAGGAGCCACGAAAAGCTGCGGACCTGGCACAGCGCCTATAGTAGCGCTGTGCCCATCGGCGGGGGGGCGAAGGCTGGGAGGGTGGGTGCCAGGGTGGGTGGCACGGGGGGAGGGCGGGTGCGATCGCGCTGTGCGCCACCCGGGCAATGCCTGGCATTGCCCGGGCGGCGCGCGGCGCGATCGCACCCGCCCTCCCCCCGTGCCACCCACCCTGGCACCCACCCTCCCAGCCTTCGCCCCCCCCCCCGGTAAAAAAAACCCCCAAAAACCCACTTACCTCTCCGGAGTCTTCGGGCCGTACCCGGCCCCTTTAAAATTAAAAAAAAAATGGCGGACGACGCAGCGTGCCTCGGCCCCGCCTCCCTGCCGGCGTAAGCCGGCAGGTCTAGCAAGGCCTCAAGAGGGAGATGGAACCCATTCACCAAGCTGCTACAAGCTGCAACATGTTCACTGAGTTGCCATGCAATCTATGAGGCCCAGCAGCCACCCATCCCTTAGCTAGCCGCCATGTTGCATAAAAATGGCTGCTCAGTTTTTCCGGGAACATAATCTTACATAAATGGTGGCCGATAGTGGTCCATTTAAACCTATAATGTTGTGTAAATGGCCCAAGCCATTATGCATTACGGCAGTTTGCTAAGGGGAAGGGTGGTCTTGTAGCAGCTTGCACAGTGCAGCGAGGGTGGGGGTCAGTGGTTCAGCAAGCACCCGACAAGCACGGACAGAGCTGAGTCTGTCCATATCTACTGGACATTTTAATCCTATGTCTACCCATTAAACCATGCTGCAAAAGATGTGAAAGCTTGAAATACCTTGACATTCCACTTTAACAAAACACATTGACCTGAATTTTTAAGGGTCAAGGAACAACGAAGGAATGCTGAAGGAAGCTTCCTACTTGGCTTCATTGGGGAGAGGTGGTGGTGTGTGAGCCTTGGCTCCCTTTATTTATGCAAACTATGTGCTTTCCACCAAACTGATCTTCAAAAACCACTCACCTGTATTTGAAGGAATGACACTCCTGTAACGAAGGTTAGGAACCACTTGAGAAATCCTGCAATCACATAGGCTGAGGCCCGGGATGACTGGTAGAACAGCTCTACGACGAGTACAAATGGAACTGGACCTTGGGTAGAGACAGAAAGGATCTGAGGCATTGAATGCCATTTGGTGGTTGTTGGCACACCCGTTTCTCTTATTCATAACTTTCACATCATGCCAGGCGTCCACTTACCTGGCCCTAAGAAGTGTCCAAAGAGGAATGTGTTCACAAAAAATGCGCTGAAATACTTCATCACTGTGAAACTCTCCTGTTGGAAATAGTTGGTCATATTTCAGTTTATGTACTAGAGATGGTGCCAAAGTACCATCAGGACATGGAATAACGGGCTCAAGTTAAAGGAAGCTCGATTCCAGCTGGACATCAGGAAAAACTTCCTGACTGTTAGAGCAGTACGACAATGGAATCAGTTACCTAGGGAAGTTGTGGGCTCTCCCACACTAGAGGCCTTCAAGAGGCAGCTGGACAAGCATCTGTCAGGGATGCTTTAGGGTGGATTCCTGCATTGAGCAGGGGGTTGGACTCGATGGCCTTGTAGGCCCCCTCCAACTCTGCTATTCTATAATTCTACCCCTTATCATCAAGGATATCCGATCCTTGCAATTAGCATCCCTTATTCCCTAGCACAGCTGGCCCCAAGAGCGCAACAGGTGCCGTCGAACATCAACAGATGAGTCAGTGTGAAATCTCTAGCAGTGGAATGCAACATCCAAGCACCTTTTTTTTCCCTGCAGAGATCTGCAAATGGGAACCTGCAATTCAGTTCTTTCATCTCCTGGAATCTAAGGCCAAGATGCCTTGCCACAAAATCCAAGTTAACATTCAGTTCCAACATATTGCTTCTATCATGTATCTCCTACAGGTGAAACCAGTCAGAAGCTTACCCCTTTCAAATCATCTCTGTTCTATGCATTTGCATTTTATATTATGGCTTTATACAGTTGTTTTATACTTTGAATTGTCTTAATTTTGTAAACCGCCCAGAGATCTTCGGCTATTGGGTGGTATAGAAATGCAATAAGTAAATAAATAAATAACTTAAAAAAACAAACACACATCTATATTGGGCTTTCATATCTACGACCCACTTTCCAGTTGAGTTTTTGGCTTTCCGTGTGTGCTTTGTTGAGAAAGGGGGAAATTCATGATTTCTGGAGGGTCTGGAAACTACACATTTCCCCCTTCCATGCTAATGGTGCAAGGTGCATTAAGAGGGCCTTCAAAGCCCCAATTGGAGCAGTGGGGAGCAGGGAGGGAAGGCACAATTTCCGGAGGCTCCAGAAAGCACGCAATTGCCCAGGGGTCACTAATGATGGCTGCCAGTAGCGTGCATGGTGGAATTGTGCACTTTCTGGAGCCTTGGGAAAGTGTGCCTTCCCAGGGTGGACCCACACCCGAGCACTTGTGGGTGCTCACGAGAACTCGGAGGTGGGCCTGTCCTCATGCCGGATGCATCCGGTTCAATCCACAAAGGCTGGATGCGAGGGGGTCCGGTGCCCTCACGGACCCAACCGGATGCTTGCAAAAATCCTACCATCCACTGAGTTATCCTTTTTCATCGATGCTTGCATTTTCAAATTACAAACCTGAAGTTCAAGGGTCATGGTTAGAAGAACACAGGTGATGGTGCAGCCCACAAAGCCGATGAGAATCAGGACCCTTCTACCCGCAGAATCCGCAAGATACATCTAGAGAGGATAAAGACAAGGATATGTGCGAGAGAAAGAGGCTGCCATGAACCAGGGAGGTGTGGTGGACAGAACATTTGACTCAGACCTGGGTTCAAAGCCTTGTTCAATCATGGTTCATGGGTTCATGTTTGATCACTGTCTCAGTTCTGACCAGCCTTCCCACACACAATTTCTTCCAGAGGTTTTTGGACTACAATTCCTATAATCCCTGACCATTGGCCATGCTGGCTGGGGCTGATGGGAGTTGTAGTCCAAAATTCTGGAGGGCACTATGTTGTGGAAGGGTGGCTTAAACCTTCCTTACAGGATTCTGGTGAATATAAAATGTGCAAGGGGTGAAGCTATGTCCTTCAGAGTAAAAGAAAGAGCTCCCCTTATGAAACAGTAAAGGGTGGAACTACGACTGGGCAGCAGTGAATGAAAAAAACCCAAAGACGTGACAAATAAATAAATAAATAAATCTGGTTTCTCCTTTAGACAGCTTCGAAATCACAAAAGCTAGGCATTGGGTATATATCTGTGGCAACGTTGCCAAATCTGGGTGCCTCCAGGTGTTGTAGATGGAACCACAGTTCCCATCAGCCCCAGACAGCATAGGCTACAGCCATGATGGTAGGACAGTAGTTCATGACATCTGGAGTGTCCCAGGTTGGAAGGGTCTGCGCTGTGGCGACCTCTTACAAAGGATTCCCAAGAGAACCCCCTTCCCAGTCTTCTCTGTGAGATGCAGTGGCAGATAAATCGGCATAAAATTGATGCAAAAGTTTTCAGTAAGGGAGGTCGGAGGAAACCACCCATCGCGTCGGGCCATTTAGCATGGGGGTGTTTTTTTTTGGTTTTGTTCAATGGGCTTTACATAAAAAAAAAAAAAATTGTGCCATTTGCACCTGCAATTTGTGTAACGTATGCAAATTGCAGCCCCAAATGCAAAAATTTCACAAATTGATGATTTCTTTTTATGCAAATCAAACAAAAAAAAAAAAGAAAGAAAGAAAGAAAGAAAAAGAAAGATGGAAAACTTCCCAGGTTTCGAGAAAAGCCACGAGGCTCGATCTGCAAACGCGAGCCGGTTTGGGGGCTCAGCAGGGGTGCCTTGAGTCACAAAAGGTCAGGTTTCCCCAGCCTTGGAGATCCCTCTTTGCACAGAGCAGTTTTTCAAAGAAAAAGTGAGTTTGAAGACTTAGGCCATTTCTACACCTCCCGGACGTCCGGGAGGGAGGGGGAGGATCTCGTGATATTCTGCTCGTGAGATCCTCTCCCTGGATGCACAACATCCCAAGAGGAATGAGGGATGCCTCGCCCACCATTTTTCTAAAAAAATAAATAGGGGGAGATTAGCACAATTGCACTCCCAACAAAAATATAAGTTTTTTAAAAGCAAACAAACCTGACCCTGCTCCCCACCCCCCACCCCGATGGGCATGGAGTGCCCAAAGAGCTCTGTGCCCCATGCCCATTTCCCATCTCCTCATGTTTACTTACGAGGAAGCAGGATGAAGCAGGGGCAAGGGCCCTGGGATGGTCCTGAGACCACAGAAAAACTGGGAAGGTGCTGTTGCACCATGTCCTGCCTTGTTGGTCCCTGGCCTACAGCTGGTTGGCCACTGTGTGAACAGAGTGCTGGACTAGACAGTCCCTCCCCATTTTCCGTTTTCCCGGGGTCATCCCCAGTTGACCCCGGGATTCCCTGTGCATCCTTTGTATGCACAGGGACGACCCCTGGGGTGACCCCGGTGAAAAACAATGGTGTAGAAAGGGCCCTAGAAGTTGAGACAGACAGAGATGGAAGGGGCTTACCGCTAATGCACTCGAGATGCACAGGAGAGCAGTTGTGGCTGTACTTATGTATGGGACATTTTCAATTCCCACATTCGTAGCCATGTAGATCTTCTCGGTATAATAGTATGCCTGAAACCAGACAAGGACAATTAAAAGCCACTTGTACTGGCTGCCTGTATGTTTCCGAGCCCAATTCAAGGTGCTGGTTTTGACCTATAAAGCCTTCCACGGCTTGGGACCGCAATACCCGCTGGAACACCTCACCTGACGTGAATATACCCGGTCACTACATTCAACATCTAAGGCCCTCCTCCAGGTGCCAACTCCGAGAGAGGCTCGGAGTGTGGCAATGAGGGACAGGGCCTTTTCGGTGGTGGCCCCCAGACTATGGAACAATCTCCCTTACGAGGCTCACCTGGCACCAACTTTACTATCTTTCTGGCGCCAGGTTAAGACTTTCCTCTTTGCCCAGACATATGGCAGCACATCTTAATCACTCACATGTTTAGTTTTTTAACGGTTTTTAACGTTTTGTGTGTGTATGTTCTGTGTTTTAAAATTTTAAATTTTGTATACTCATTTTTATCTTAATTTTAGAATTTCTGTAAACCACCTAGAGAGCCCTGGCTATGGGACTGGTATATAAGTGCAATAAATAAATAAATAAAAATAAATAAAAGTCTTAGCTGACTAGAAGAAGCTACTGGTGGTGACCATTCGTTAGTCTTTAAGATGCCATAAGACCTTATCTAACAACCTGTTGTTCGTTTTATTATGGTTTTAATTTTTGTGAACCGCCCAGAGAGCTTCGGCTATTGGGCGGTATAAAAATGTAATAAATAAATAAATAAATAAATAAATAAGACAGCTAGCCCATGGGAAGAGATACATGGAATCACTGAATATATATATATACCCATAAAGATAGACGTATGTGTGTGGGTTTGCACATTCGGAAATGTTTGCCCACTTCCCGATGAGCTGCAACCCTGAAATTTGGGCCGCTGATAGGTCTTTGTGTGTGATGTACCCCCCAAAATCCAAAACCCCAAATTTCTGCGGTTTGTCTATTTTAAAATGATTTAAAACAAATCCCAGGCCGATGCCTACAACTCCCAGCAACTGTTGAGGAAGTGGATCTCAGAGGATGGGGCTGCCTGAGGACTGCCGAAGGCATGCGTGGAGGTGGAGGCATTTCAGAGACCTCGGGGGATCGCGCGTGGCCACGTGGGGGATCGCCCGAGATCTCTGGAATGGCTACACCCCAGCATGCCTTGCCAGAAGCTGCCCACGTCCACTGAGCGCTGCTTCCCTCAACTCCATGACGATGCTACTCCTTGAGAGAGCGAAGAGGAGCGGCATCAGTGATGAGTCGAAGGAAGCAGATTAACTTTATTCAGGGATCCGAGCAATGTCAAGGATATCTGCTCTGTGTGTGTGTGTATAAATGTAAATGCACATACAGAAACAGTATAACTTCATCTAAGGAACCAGACAGTACAATGCAGACATAAGGGGAGAAATAATAATCAAACGGGTTGCCAGTTAAGCATTTATATTAATAAGACCTATCTCACATTTCCAAATCCAGGCAGATGTCTGTCCTCAAGAAAAATAGGCTTCTTCTTGACAAAAGTTTCCCCTCTATTCTATTTCATAGCTCCTATAGATTTCTATTGCCTGATTCTCCAAAAGGGGATCTGAGTAACACCAAGCCAGTTTGTCCGAAGATCAGGAAAGTTGGGAAATGTACCGTATTTTCTGGCGTCTAAGACGACATTTTAACCCAGGAAAATCTTCTCAAAAGTCGGGGGTCGTCTTATACGCCGGGTGTCTAGGGCGGGTGCTGTAACTTCCAAACTTACTGTTTGGGTTCTGAGGGTGTCGGGGGTTGAGGCAGGCAAACTCCCGAGTTCTGTGTGTGGGTGTGTGCACACGTGTGTGTGTGTGTGTGTGGGTGTCAGAGAGAGAAAGCGAGCGAGCGAGAGAGTGCGAGGGAGGGAAGGAAGGAGGAGAGCAAGGGGGGTGAGCAACTCCTGATGGAGGTCTGTGTTCTGTGTGTGTGTGTGTGAGAGAGAGAAAGCGAGCGAGAGAGTGTGAGGGAGGGAAGGAAGGAGGAGAGTGAGGGGGGGCGAGCAACTCCTGACGGAGGTCTGTGTTCTGTGTGTGTGTGCGCGCGCGTGTGTGTGTGAGATCTGAGAGGCAGAGAAGGAGGTAATAGGATTGAAATCAAATCTGATGTTTTTTTAATTTGTATTTGGTGTGCATTGGAAGAGGGGTAGTCTTATACGGCGAGTATATCCCAAACTCTATATTTTAACTGGAAAAGTTGGGGGTCGTCTTATACGCCCAGTCGTCTTATACGCCGGAAAATACGGTAGTCTAAAACAATATCTGGAGGGGAACAGGTTGTGGGGAGATTGTTTTGTATTATTACCCCAATAGCTACAAACCATCTAAGTGCAGGTGCTCGGTACCTGTGAATGCGAGGTGATCCTAACTATAGGACCAAACCTGAATTAGATGATTTTGGCCACTGAGAAAGAGTCAGAAGAACATAACGGTCCCCTGAGTGCACATATGTTGGCTGTCCTTGCAGAGACACACAGTAAGATCAAGTTTGGTGTCACAGCCTCCGAATCTTGGGTAATATGCAATGTTAGTCCTACATAGAGTAGACCCATTGAAATGTATAAGATGTAAGTTAATTTCATTTCAATGGGTGCACTCTACTTAGGACTAACATTGGATACTACCCCTTGATTGTGTAAAGCAACTATTCCCATCCATTTTGGGACCCTGGTCAAATTTGGAATTTTGCTTAAACGTCGAGGGTGCTGTCGCAAAATGGCTGCCATGGTGCATGGGGCCAGTAAAAACAACAATGAAACCCATTTTGCTGAAGTAATCTGGTAATGCTAGATCGCCCCTTTAACATAAAGACAGGAAATAGGCACTCACGCCACTCCCTCTTACGTGTTTGAGGACACGCTCGCCGGCAAATTGTGAGGTGGCCACCTCCTGCCCTTGTTATTCCTGGCTCGATCTCCTAACAGTTTGGGATATGTTTGCCTTCCTTACCGCATTGAGGCCGGCAAGCTGCTGGCCAGACATCATGACAATGACAGTGATGACTTGCCACCGCAGGCTTTCAGTCCGCAACACTTTGAAGGGGGTCATGTCCTTCTCTGATTTCTCAGCAATGTCCTCCTGGCGAAGCTCTTCCATCTCATCCTCCACATCTTCCTTATCTCTCAACTTCTGCAAGGCTGAAGGGGGGCAGAGGCAGATATGCTTTGAAATGGGGGTGGGAGTTCAGAGGTAGAGCCTGTGTTTTCCATGCAGATGGGGCAAGACTTTGGAGAATTCCCTCACACTGTATGACTTGCAGGCATATGGAGGTATGCACTTTAGGGGCAGTGGGCCTTTTACTGGCCATCACAACCACCCTACACTGTCAACCTCTGGAAGTGGTCTCAAGAAGGTCATAAAATCATAGAATCATAGAATAGTAGAGTTGTAGTAGACCTGTAAGGTCATCGAGTCCAACCCCCTGCTCACCTTAAAGTATCCCTGACAGATGGCTGTCCAACCTGAAGGCCATTTTCAAAAGTATTTTTTCCCCTTTGTACATTTTTCAAAGGTGTGAATTAGTTAAACTCTGGTGAAAATGAACTGAAGCAAATGTCTCATACATCTCTTCTGGATCATCCCAGAGTGCAGGACATGGAATAATGGGGTCAAGTTAAAGGAAGCCAGATTCCGGCTGAACATCAGGAAAAAACTTCCTGACTGTTAGAGCAGTACGACAATGGAACCAATTACCTAGGGAGGTTGTGGGCTCTCCCACATTAGAGGCATTCAAGAGGCATCTGCCAGGTAAGCTTTTATGTGGATTCCTGCATTGAGCAGGGGTTTGGACTCGATTGACTTATAAGCCTCTTCCAACTCAGCTATTCTATGATTCTATGATCCCTACACTTGATCCTTGTGTCTTCAATTCCTCTCCCCCCATAGTGAATAATTAGATTTTTAAAAGTTCCATTGGGCAGGGGAACTTTCTCTAGGTGTGGTGTGTGTGTGTGTGTGTGTGTGCTTATGGGGCTTAAAAGAGAAATAGAGGTGGATGGCTAACATTATTACAACTTAGGGATAATGATAAAGTGATAATAGAAGAATGATGGTATCGCAAGCGAAGGGCCAATGGTGGGTGAAATAACTTCAGCCCAATGGGCTATTAGCACTGATTTGTCTATTGCCCACACATCTTTGCACAGTTCAGTTCCATACAGTTGACAGACATTGTACCTTGCCTTGCTTTCTCTTCATTCCTCTTCTGGATTAGTAAATATCCAGGACTTTCAGGGTAGAAGGGCACTAGGAACATCTGTATAACTGGTATGACTCCAATGATGCCCAACAGTAATGGCCAACCTGTGCAAGGAAATACAGTGATGATACATGTCCAACCTGAAGAACCTCTGGTGATACACTTGAACTTCTACAATCCAAATGATGCACTTTTCTGAATTACCTTTTTGGTTCCCCAGGACATGGTGATAAGCCATTATTCGAGACAACAGGACACCAATGGTTGTGAAGAGGTGGGGCATCATGATAAAAGCTCCCCTCAGGCTTCTAGGGGCGATTTCACCAAGGTATAATGGAATGACACTGGAGAGTATGCCTGGTTAGAAGATACATCAAGGGATCATTCAAAGTAAGCGTGGGACAAGATGTGCAGAAACATATGAACAGCTTCGTAAAGTAAAAGATATTCTAGTGGATGAAAATCATAGGCCACAGCTAGACCTAAGGTTTATCCAAGGATCATCCAAGGTTTGCCCCTGCCTGAGCACTGGATCCCCTGTGTGTCACCTAGATGAACAGGTTTGACCCCTGGACGATCCAGGGATAAACCTTAGGTCTAGCTATGGCCATAGTTTCTCATTGGCCTGTGGAGTTGTGCAAAATGCCACTCTCTCCTTTCCAGGGTTCATGCCACTGGCTGAACTTATATGGAGCTGTCACATTTGACACCAGATGGCCTTCCCAGCTGTATCTCTGAACCATAGCAGGTCCCAAAAGTGGTATCTAGCAGGGGTGTTGTCAGCCATTTCCACTTGAGTTTGAAAGTGTCTTCTCCTGATGATCACCAAAGCCAGAACCTGCACATCTTCCAAAAATGGTATTTACTGCTTTATCTAAAACTAGATCTAGCAGATTGAGATAAGGAAGAATTCTTTAATGCATTGTTACCCCTAGCTCAAGTCTTTGTGGGCTCTATGTCAAATGAATAAATAAAATATTGACCTAATTTCTGTGCACAGGAGCCTATTTTCAATGCATTTTTTTTATTTTTCAGTTTTAATTGGTTTTATATGAAAACATATACCTCAAATTTCCATAGAGTTATAAGACTGTTCCTGATACTGTATTCCTATGCAAGGAGCTATAAACTGAGCCACAAGTGTGCAAGCTGGCCATAGAGCCAAGTGGTGAAATATGCACGTGTGAAAACCAAGCACATTGCCCGTGCTTCACTTGGTATTTTGACGCAGGAGGTCCTGCGGCTGAAGAGGCAAGCCACTATTCAGTTCAGGAAAATGGCCTGTCTTTTCAACTTCAAAATAAAGCTGTGCTCATGGCTGTCCTCAGTGTGTATTATTATTTCTTCCTTCTATTTCAGGGGTCCTCTCCCATATTCCATGTCCCTGTTCTGGTTAATCTGTAAGTATATTGCCAAGTCAACAAATTTACAATTATGAAAGGGCAGAAGTGTTAGTAAAATGGCACACAGGCCAAACACAGGTGCCCACAAACTGCTATTTAGGCATATCATTTCCTGACTCATGTTTGTTTGTTTGTTTGTTTATTACATTTCTATACCGCCCAATAGCCGAAGCTCTCTGGGCGGTTCACAGAAATTAAAACCACAATAAAACAATCAACAGTCTAAAAACACAAATGCAAAATACAGTATAAAAAGCATAACCAGGATAAAACCACGCAGCAGAAATTGATATAAAATTAAAATACAGAATTAGAACAGTAAAATTTAAATTTAAGTTAAAATTAAGTGTTAAAATACTGAGAGAATAAAAAGGTCTTCCGCTGGCGACGGAAGGAATACAGTGTAGGCGCCAGGCGGACCTCTCTAGGGAGCTCATTCTGTTGTTTTCAGCCCAGCACTCCAGTCTATCAAGATCACTTTGAAGTTTGTTTCTGTCTTCCAGAGTATTAGCTATCCTACCCAATTTTGTGTCATCTGCAAATTTGATCAGCGTTCCCTACACCTCCTGACAAATCCATTTCGGCTTCTAGTAATCACTGCATTGATTTCAAGGTGTTTACAGATTGACTTCTTTATAATCTGTTCCAGAATTTTCTCAGAGATGACTGGTCTGTAGTTCCCAGGTTCCCAGGTTCCTTTTTGCCCTTTTTGAAGATAAGGACAACGTTAGCCCTCCTCCAGTCATCCGGCACCTCACCCATCTTCCATGATTTTACAAAGATAATAGACAAGAGTTCTGAGAGTTCTTCTGCTAGCTCCTTCATTACTCTTAGATACAGTTCATCGGGCCCTGGAGATTTAAACTCATTCAAGGAAATTAGGTGTTCTTTGACCATTTCTTTATCAATCTCAAACTGCAATCCTGCCTCCTCAACTTCACTTTTTCCAGGAAGGAGTCATAGACCCGCTTTTAAGAGAAGACCGAGGCAAAATAGGAATTAAGCACTTCAGCCTTTTCTTTGTTGTCTGTTATCAATTTGCCTTCCTCATTAAGCAGTTGAACCACCCACTGATGATCTATTTAGATGGCTCACTAGTTAGTTGTCCAATATAGAGTAGTTAAAAGAGGGATTTCTTGCATTGTATTTTGTTCCATTGTAATTATTTTTGTTTATCCTTGCTTTTTGCCTTCCCTGTATTTTGTCTTTTATGAAAAGTCTTGCAAAGTCTGTAATCCACCAGCAAATGTATTTGTATTGTGAAGCCTTAGCCACAGATGATCTAAAAGAAGTTAGCAAGCTTGATTTTTAAATTGCTTTAAAGGGGGGAAAATGTTAGCAGAACCACCTCCATTTTTAACAGGAAACTGTAAAATCTCCATTGCACACCAAGCAAAATGTCATAATGCCCTGTATGAGAATGTCTCCTTGTGTGCATCCTTGCATCCTTGATTACTAATATAAACAAGAGTCCTGGCTCCAGCTGTCTGTGTCGAAGTTAACTCTCTGTAACTTACTGTCAGGCCAAAGGTATTGTTTACAGGACTGTTTAGCATAATTAGCTATGCCTCAGTGTTATGTTCTGATTGGTTAATGCTGCTACTGGGCCCTGCCCCTTGAAAGCTTTAATACTGTACCATATTCCCTATGTCTTTTGTCTGATTGCTCCCTTTGAAGAGACCAGGCCTTGATTACTAATCAATAAAGCGCTTTTGAACCCTCTGTCGTTGGAATGGTGGAGTCGTGCTTAAGGGCTGTTTGGATCTCGTCCTTGGGTGAAAAGAACATTGATCTAACAATTCCACAACCGGGGTGCCACAGCGGAGAAGGCCCTCCTCCTAGTAGCCACCTGCCTCACTTCCTTTGGCAAGGGCTCATGGAGAAGGACCCCTGTAGATGATCTAAAGTCCAGGCAGGTACATATGGGAGGAGGCGTTCCTTCAAATAACCTGGCCCCCATTTAGGGCTTTGAATTGGGCCCGGACCTGGACTGGGAGCCAATGAAGTTTTAAAAGGACTGTCATAATGTGGTCTCACTGGCATTAATGTGGCCTCATGGCAACTCCACATCAGAACTACAAAATTCAAGGTTGAACAGATTATGACTGGAATCCTTAATTTTTTTGGAGACTGCTGGGATTAGGGTGGTGCCTCCTATGCTGAATTTAATTAAAAATAATTAAAAATCAGCCCCAAATGCAGTATGGGTCAGAGATCTGGATTTTTAAAAAAGTATACAGCCTTTCTACACCTACGGGTGTAGAGGGCTGGAGAGGGGGGTGATCCCGGACTTACCTACTTCCGGGATCGTCACCCTGTGTCTACACAGCCGTGTGACATCCTGGATGGGGGAGGGGCACTGTGTGCATTTCAGGCACCATTTTTCTTAAGGGAAAAGGAGATGGAGCACACTCATGCTCCAGCGAAAAATTAGGTAAAAAAAGAAGCCCTGACCCTGCTCCCCACCCCACCCCTGATGGCCCTGGAATTCCCCTGTCCTGGCTCCTTCCCTCTGATAACTCCCACTACTCACAGGGAGGAGGGAAGAAGCCAGGACGGGTGGCCACACACCTCCCACAGCCTCAGGATGATCCTGAGACCACGGTAGGCATCGGGTTTTCCCTGGGAGTACTTATCCCTGGGAAAAGCCATGCTAATCCCCCCCCCCTGCCCCCGGAAGTCCCTGTGCATCATTTGGACACACAGGGACGCGGCTGTGACCAGCCTGCATTTTTGAGCTGCTGTAGAAACAGCCTATGACAGTGCCCAGAACAAAATCTTAAGAAACATCTTGCGGACCAATAAATTATCTCAACACAGTACCTGCAATTAGAAACGGGATTTTGTAGCTGGACCATATGCTAGCAGGCTTTTATTTTTTTGAATAGAATGTAAGTGAATGCCAGAGTATCAGGACCTTATTATAGAAATTTGGCTATTCAAGGACTTATTTTTCTCCAGAATAATCCTGTCCTAGCTAAAAAGAAATATTTCCCTGGTAAAAGCTACTTGAATATATTCCACATCCAGAAGAGTGTTTATTTTAAATTTAGAACTTCAGTCTGAGGAAGGAACTCACTGTGCCAGTTTTCAGTAAATGCCCTCTACAGTCCTTCATGGCAGACAAGGCAAGACACTTGTGCTTTGGTTCCCTCCAGGAACTTCAAGGCAGGCTGCAGTCCAACAGAGCAGCCGCCCCTGCGGGGCAGGTTACACCGCCGGGCAGGAGGAGAACGAGGGAAGCAGTTGGAAGTGGCCACGCCCACCCTGCCCTCCTGGAGACTCAAAGCAGGCTGCAGTCCAACTGAGCAGCCGCCCCTGCGGGGCAGTTTATACCACTGGGCAGGAGGAGAACGAGGGAAGCAGTTGGAAGTGGCCACGCCCACCCTGCCCTCCTGGAGACTCAAAGCAGGCTGCAGTCCAACTGAGCAGCCGCCCCTGCGGGGCAGTTTATACCGCTGGGCAGGAGGAGAACGAGGGAAGCAGTTGGAAGTGGCCACGCCCACCCTGCCCTCCAGGAACTTCAAGGCAGGCTGCAGTCCAACTGAGCAGCCGCCCCTGCGGGGCAGTTTATACCGCTGGGCAGGAGGAGAACGAGGGAAGCAGTTGGAAGTGGCCACGCCCACCCTGCCCTCCAGGAACTTCAAGGCAGGCTGCAGTCCAACTGAGCAGCCGCCCCTGCGGGGCAGTTTATACCGCTGGGCAGGAGGAGAACGAGGGAAGCAGTTGGAAGTGGCCACGCCCACCCTGCCCTCCTGGAGACTCAAAGCAGGCTGCAGTCCAACTGAGCAGCCGCCCCTGCGGGGCAGTTTATACCACTGGGCAGGAGGAGAACGAGGGAAGCAGTTGGAAGTGGCCACGCCCACCCTGCCCTCCAGGAACTTCAAGGCAGGCTGCAGTCCAACTGAGCAGCCGCCCCTGCGGGGCAGTTTATACCGCTGGGCAGGAGGAGAACGAGGGAAGCAGTTGGAAGTGGCCACGCCCACCCTGCCCTCCTGGAGACTCAAAGCAGGCTGCAGTCCAACTGAGCAGCCGCCCCTGCGGGGCAGTTTATACCGCTGGGCAGGAGGAGAACGAGGGAAGCAGTTGGAAGTGGCCACGCCCACCCTGCCCTCCAGGAACTTCAAGGCAGGCTGCAGTCCAACTGAGCAGCCGCCCCTGCGGGGCAGTTTATACCGCTGGGCAGGAGGAGAACGAGGGAAGCAGTTGGAAGTGGCCACGCCCACCCTGCCCTCCTGGAGACTCAAAGCAGGCTGCAGTCCAACTGAGCAGCCGCCCCTGCGGGGCAGTTTATACCGCTGGGCAGGAGGAGAACGAGGGAAGCAGTTGGAAGTGGCCACGCCCACCCTGCCCTCCAGAAACTTCAGGGCAGGCTGCAGTTTAACTGAGCAGCTGCCCCTGCAGGGCAGGTTACACCGCCGGGCAGGAGGAGAACGAGGGAAGCAGTTGGAAGTGGCCACGCCCACCCTGCCCTCCAGGAACTTCAAGGCAGGCTGCAGTCCAACTGAGCAGCCGCCCCTGCGGGGCAGTTTATACCGCTGGGCAGGAGGAGAACGAGGGAAGCAGTTGGAAGTGGCCACGCCCACCCTGCCCTCCAGGAACTTCAAGGCAGGCTGCAGTCCAACAGAGCAGCCGCCCCTGCGGGGCAGGTTACACCGCCGGGCAGGAGGAGAACGAGGGAAGCAGTTGGAAGTGGCCACGCCCACCCTGCCCTCCAGGAACTTCAAGGCAGGCTGCAGTCCAACTGAGCAGCCGCCCCTGCGGGGCAGTTTATACCGCTGGGCAGGAGGAGAACGAGGGAAGCAGTTGGAAGTGGCCACGCCCACCCTGCCCTCCTGGAGACTCAAAGCAGGCTGCAGTCCAACTGAGCAGCCGCCCCTGCGGGGCAGTTTATACCGCTGGGCAGGAGGAGAACGAGGGAAGCAGTTGGAAGTGGCCACGCCCACCCTGCCCTCCAGGAACTTCAAGGCAGGCTGCAGTCCAACTGAGCAGCCGCCCCTGCGGGGCAGTTTATACCGCTGGGCAGGAGGAGAACGAGGGAAGCAGTTGGAAGTGGCCACGCCCACCCTGCCCTCCTGGAGACTCAAAGCAGGCTGCAGTCCAACTGAGCAGCCGCCCCTGCGGGGCAGTTTATACCGCTGGGCAGGAGGAGAACGAGGGAAGCAGTTGGAAGTGGCCACGCCCACCCTGCCCTCCAGAAACTTCAGGGCAGGCTGCAGTTTAACTGAGCAGCTGCCCCTGCAGGGCAGGTTACACCGCCGGGCAGGAGGAGAACGAGGGAAGCAGTTGGAAGTGGCCACGCCCACCCTGCCCTCCAGGAACTTCAAGGCAGGCTGCAGTCCAACTGAGCAGCCGCCCCTGCGGGGCAGTTTATACCGCTGGGCAGGAGGAGAACGAGGGAAGCAGTTGGAAGTGGCCACGCCCACCCTGCCCTCCAGGAACTTCAAGGCAGGCTGCAGTCCAACTGAGCAGCCGCCCCTGCGGGGCAGTTTATACCGCTGGGCAGGAGGAGAACGAGGGAAGCAGTTGGAAGTGGCCACGCCCACCCTGCCCTCCTGGAGACTCAAAGCAGGCTGCAGTCCAACTGAGCAGCCGCCCCTGCGGGGCAGTTTATACCGCTGGGCAGGAGGAGAACGAGGGAAGCAGTTGGAAGTGGCCACGCCCACCCTGCCCTCCAGAAACTTCAGGGCAGGCTGCAGTTTAACTGAGCAGCTGCCCCTGCAGGGCAGGTTACACCGCCGGGCAGGAGGAGAACGAGGGAAGCAGTTGGAAGTGGCCACGCCCACCCTGCCCTCCAGGAACTTCAAGGCAGGCTGCAGTCCAACTGAGCAGCCGCCCCTGCGGGGCAGTTTATACCGCTGGGCAGGAGGAGAACGAGGGAAGCAGTTGGAAGTGGCCACGCCCACCCTGCCCTCCTGGAGACTCAAAGCAGGCTGCAGTCCAACTGAGCAGCCGCCCCTGCGGGGCAGTTTATACCGCTGGGCAGGAGGAGAACGAGGGAAGCAGTTGGAAGTGGCCACGCCCACCCTGCCCTCCAGGAACTTCAAGGCAGGCTGCAGTCCAACTGAGCAGCCGCCCCTGCGGGGCAGTTTATACCGCTGGGCAGGAGGAGAACGAGGGAAGCAGTTGGAAGTGGCCACGCCCACCCTGCCCTCCTGGAGACTCAAAGCAGGCTGCAGTCCAACTGAGCAGCCGCCCCTGCGGGGCAGTTTATACCGCTGGGCAGGAGGAGAACGAGGGAAGCAGTTGGAAGTGGCCACGCCCACCCTGCCCTCCAGAAACTTCAGGGCAGGCTGCAGTTTAACTGAGCAGCTGCCCCTGCAGGGCAGGTTACACCACCGGGCAGGAGGAGAACGAGGGAAGCAGTTGGAAGTGGCCACGCCCACCCTGCCCTCCAGGAACTTCAAGGCAGGCTGCAGTCCAACGTAGAGTGACCATATGAAAAGGAGGACAGGGCTCCTGTATCTTTAACAGTTGTATTGAAAAGGGAATTTCAGCAGGGGTCATTTGTACATATGGAGAACCTGGGGAAATTCCCTCTTCATCACAACAGTTAAAGCTGCAGGTGCCCTGCCCTCTTTTAAATCTGGTCACAGTATAGCTGCAGTATAGCTCCTGCAGCTTTAACTGTTGTGATGAAGAGGAAATTTCACCAGGTGTGACATGCAGACAAATGACACCTGCTGAAATTCCCTTTTCTATGCAACTGTTAAAGATACAGGAGCCCTGTCCTCCTTTCCATATGGTCACCCTAGTCCAACGGAGCAGCCGACCCTACGGGGCAGGTTACACCGCCGGGCAGGAGGAGAACGAGGGAAGCAGTTGGAAGTGGCCACGCCCACCCTGCCCTCCAGGAACTTCAAGGCAGGCTGCAGTCCAACTGAGCAGCCGCCCCTGCGGGGCAGTTTATACCGCTGGGCAGGAGGAGAACGAGGGAAGCAGTTGGAAGTGGCCACGCCCACCCTGCCCTCCAGGAGCTTCAAGGCAGGCTGCAGTCCAACGGAGTAGCCACCCCTGCGGGGCAGTTTATACCGCTGGGCAGGAGGAGAACGAGGGAAGCAGTTGGAAGTGGCCACGCCCACCCTGCCCTCCTGGAGACTCAAAACAGGCTGCAGTCCAACTGAGCAGCCACCCCTTCAGGGCAGTTTACACCGCTGGGCAGGAGGAGAACGAGGGAAGCAGTTGGAAGTGGCCACGCCCACCCTGCCCTCCTGGAGACTCAAAACAGGCTGCAGTCCAACTGAGCAGCCACCCCTTCAGGGCAGGTTACACCGCCGGGCAGGAGGAGAACGAGGGAAGCAGTTGGAAGTGGCCACGCCCACCCTGCCCTCCTGGAGACTCAAAACAGGCTGCAGTCCAACTGAGCAGCCACCCCTTCAGGGCAGTTTACACCGCTGGGCAGGAGGAGAACGAGGGAAGCAGTTGGAAGTGGCCACGCCCACCCTGCCCTCCAGGAACTTCAAGGCAGGCTGCAGTCCAACGGAGTAGCCACCCCTGCGTGGCAGGTTACATCAACCGGGCAGGAGGAGAACGAGGGAAGCAGTTGGAAGTGGCCACGCCCACCCTGCCCTCCTGGAGACTCAAAGCAGGCTGCAGTCCAACTGAGCAGCCACCCCTTCAGGGCAGTTTACACCGCTGGGCAGGAGGAGAACGAGGGAAGCAGTTAGAAGTGGCCACCACCCTGCCCTCCTGGAGACTCAAAGCAGGCTGCAGTCCAACTGAGCAGCCGCCCCCCTGCGATGCAATGTATACCGCGGGGCAGGAAGAGAGCAAGGGAAGCAGCTCGAGGCACCGCATCTCTGAGAACATCAAGGTGTCCTGCAGCTCAGCAAGGATAATGTGTCCGGGAGCAGCAATATGTGTTGTGCAGGGCAGAGGGAGATATGGCGATAGCAGGGCGACGTGCCATTATAGGGGAAGGAGAGATAGATATTGAACACCCATCTTTCCTTCCGGTCGCTCTTCCACCCCGGGGAACTTGGAGAATGAACCAGGCCACCCACAGAACCTCTCCTTGCTCTTATGCAATGCCAGGTCAGTTAAAAATAAACCAAATATCATCTATGACCTCCTTTTAGACGAGGAGGCTGACCTGGCATGTTTCACAGAGACCTGGCTGGGAGATGACAGTGGCCCAACATGGGCCCAGGCCCTCCCAGCTGGGTATAGTGTTAGTGAGCAGGTGAGGAAAAATGGGCGGGGGGGCGGAGTAGCTGTGGTCTACAGGGATCATCTTAACCTGACCAGGCTTCCAGTCCATGAATTGAATCACATCGAGTGTGTGCACCTGAGTCTAAAGACCAGGGATAGACTGGGGATTCTGTTAGTGTACCGGCCACCCTGCTGCCTATCAGACTCCCTGGCCGAGCTCATGGAACTGGTCTCGGCGCTGGTGTTGGAGTCGCCCAGGCTTTTGGTCCTGGGCGACTTCAACATCCCATTCGAGGCCAGTTTGTCAGGTGCAGCTCGGGAGTTCATGGCATCCATGACAAACATGGGCCTATCCCAATTGGTCTCTGGACCCACACATTCAGCAGGTTGCACCCTCGATGCTGTTTTCAGTTCCGAACAGACAGATCTGTGGACAGAGGTGATAAATACCTCTGTGTTGTCATGGACAGATCATTTTCTGGTCAGGGTTAGTATCGCAGCTACTATCCGCCCCTGCAAGGGTGGCGGACCTATTAGGATGGTCCACCCTCGAAGGCTGATGGATCCTCTTGGATTCCAGAAAGCCTTAGAGGGTGCTATGGCTGGTATCATCGACGATCCTGTTGAAGCCCTGGTTAACAGATGGAATCAGGACCTAACTAGGGCTATTGACATGATCGCCCCCAAATGTCCTCTCTGGCCCGTTTCTAACTGGGCACCCTGGTATACAGAAGAACTCAGGGAGCTGAAGCGGGAAGGACGACGACTAGAGCGCCGATGGTGGAAAACTCGACTTATATCCGACAAGACACGACATAGAGAACATCTTCGTTCCTATGGGGTGGCAATACGTGCAGCGAAGAAAGCTTTCTTCTCTGCCCGCATTGCGTCTGCGAATTCGCATCCAGCTGAACTGTTCAGGGTGGTGAGGGGTCTAACGCAGACACCTTCACCCCTGAACCCGACTTCAGAACCTTCGATAGTTTGCTGTGATGCCTTCAATGGTCACTTCACAGATAAAATCTCTCGGATAAGAGCCGACTTAGACACACGCATTATAGCAGAAGCTGACAATGGAGTGTCCAGCAACTCCGCGAGCAGGATTACACTGGATCAGTTTCAGTTGGTGAGTACCGAGGACGTGGACAAGCTGCTTGGAAGAGTGAGGAAGACGACTTGCCCTCTCGATCCCTGTCCTTCTTGGTTGGTCGCCCAGGGAGGAGATGCAGTTAGATTACAACTACAATGTATTATTAATGCATCTCTCAGGGAGGGGAGTTTTCCATTATGTTTAAAAGAAGTGGTGGTACGGCCACTTCTAAAAAATCCCTCCCTGGACCCTCTGGATCTTAACAACTATCGACCAGTATCAAATCTTCCATTTCTGGGCAGGGTGATCGAGAGGGCGGTTGCTCACCAACTCCAAGCAGTTTTGGATGACACAGATTTTCTAGACCCATTTCAAACTGGCTTTAGAGCAGGATACGGAGTTGAGACCGCCATGGTCGCCTTAGCGGATGATCTACGCCTGAGTATTGACAGGGGGAGTGTGTCCCTGCTGGTACTCTTGGACCTCTCAGCGGCTTTTGATACCATTGACCATGGTATCCTTCTGGATCGCCTGAGGGGATTGGGAATTGGAGGCACTGTCCTTCGGTGGTTCCAGTCCTACCTCTCGGGCAGGTTCCAGATGGTGATGCTTGGGGATAGCTGCTCCTCAAAAAAGGAGCTGCTGTGCGGTGTACTGCAAGGTGCCATCCTTTCCCCAATGCTATTTAATATTTACATGAAACCGCTGGGAGAGATCATCCGGAGGCATGGGGCGGGGTGCTATCAGTATGCTGATGACACCCAAATATATTTCTCTATGCCTTCAATAACAGCGTCAACTAAGGATAGTGTGTCTCCTCTGAATGAATGCTTGGAGGCGGTAATGGGCTGGATGAGGAAAAACAAACTGAAGCTGAATCCAGACAAGACGGAGGTGCTCGCTGTCAAAGGCCACAACCTAGGTTTGGAGGTGTGTCAACCGGTTCTGGATGGGGTTACACTCCCCCTGAAAGACTGTGTTCGCAGCTTGGGGGTGCTTCTGGATCCGTCGCTCCAAATGACAGCCCAGATAGATGCGACGGCCAGGAGTGCCTACTATCAGCTTCGGCTGATACGCCAGCTGCGTCCCTTCCTAGAGTCGGAAGACCTAAAGAAGGTAGTGCACGCACTGGTAATTTCAAGGCTTGACTTCTGTAATGCGCTCTACATGGGGCTACCTCTGTGCCTAGTCCGGAAACTTCAATTTGTCCAAAATATCGCAGCCAGGCTGGTCACTGGTACACCTAGGGGTGACCACATTAAACCAGTTTTAAAATCTCTTCACTGGCTGCCGATTAGTTTCCGGGCCAAGTACAAAGTGTACTTTAAAGCCCTACATAGTTTGGGTCTAGGCTACCTGTGGGATCGCCTTCTCCCATACAATCCGCCCCGCACACTCAGGTCCTCTGGGAAGAATCCACTTCAGCTAGCAAAAACTAGATTAACAACTGTTACCCAGAGGACCTTCTCTTCTGCTGCTCCCAGACTGTGGAATGGCCTGCTGGAGGAGATTCGTCAACTTGACAGTCTTTTAGAATTTAAAAAAGCAATAAAGTCTGATCTATTCCAGCAGGCCTATCCAGTGAAATTTTAGAATGTTTTCAGGATGTTTTAATCATGTATGATATGTTTTAATTCGTTTTAATGTGTATTTTATCTCATGTTTTTATACTGTTTGTTTTACACTTTGAATTGTTTTAGTTTTTGTGAACCGCCCAGGGAGCTTCGGCTATTGGGCGGTATAAAAATGCAATAAATAATAATAATAATAATAATAATAATAATAATAATAATAATAATTGTGGCTCAGATTGGCTTGTTGATCTTTCTTATTCTTTGTGTAATTGTTTTTTGATGCAAGACATTGGGGGAAAATATCTTGGCTTACTAAAACTTGAAACAGGTCAGTTTGTCAGTAGATGAAGTTCTTGTTCTACAACATGGACATAAAGATCTTGAGACGAGTCAATCACTTTCCTAATGGAATTAGCTGAAGTCTGCACCAGATTTAATAAGACAGATGAGAAAAGTTGTATTGGAGAAAACTGATTGTTTAAACATTAATTTCAGCCTTGTATATTTTGTTTTTGGTTTGGTTAATAGAGACTTTTATAAGGCTAAAATTAGTTTTCAGGATTTTTTATCATTAATTTTAGTTTTGTCAACTCCAAATGATTGATCATTTTCTTCTATCTATGTTTAATAGTTTGGTTGTTTTACTTTTGTAATATTCTGAATATCTTCTTACTCTTATAAACAATAAAACTGAAGTGAAACTGAAACACACAAAAATGAAACCATTGAATCTGTGAAGCTGGCTCACCTGCACATATTCCAGTGTAAAAGCGTGCAAACATGGTGTATCCAAATGCATGTATCAAATTGGAACAACTCATGAGGATGGCAGAGAGACTGGAGGAAACACTAGTTATCATCAAAGTACCTTTTCTGGAAAGACAGTGAAAAAGAACAATGGGGTGGTGAGATACCAATGAATATGTGGTACAATGAAAATGCAGGGGAGGAAGAGGAGCTATGGAATTGCAACAGGGTCCTCATCTAATTATGGATATAATATTGGTTTTGCTAGTTATGGAAAAATACAAGGAGGTGCAAAGTACATGGAAGATCTAGCATCCAGCATTTAAATCTTATTCAGACACCTTATTAGGCTTCAGAGATTCCAGCACACATTGCTCACACGTTTTCAAATGGACTAGAAACTTGGGCCATAGCTAGACCTAAGGTTTATCCCTGGATCGTCCAGGGGTCAAACCTGTTCATCTAGGTGACACACAGGGGGTCCAGTGCTCAGGCAGGGGCGAACCCTGGATGATCCCAGGATAAACCTTAGGTCTAGCTGTGGCCTGGGTTTTTGCCATGTAAGTTCCATTAGGGTGCAGTAGAGAGAAATAAGTTCTACAACTCCCAGCATTCCCCAGTTTGCTAGGACATTTTTCTGTCTAAACATTAATAGGATTGCACCATTGAGGCAAAATGCAGAAGACTGAATTGGAGACATTCTGTCTAAAATATCTGCTCTGCCACTGAGCTATGGATCTTCTCCAGTAGTTTATTAGAAAACCTGGAGTTTAATCTTAGACGATGTTCTAGCTACATAATTCATTGGAACCAAATTGGGGCAGGTGGGATTAACTATTCTTTGGAGGTCTTGATCTGACCTCTTGAAATAAATGAAAAGCATAGCTCTTACAATACCAAGCCCAACAGTAAAGAATTATTTAAATATATCAGAAGCAGGAAACCACCTAGGGAAACAGCTGGACCACTGGATGAAAATAAAGTTAAGGGAGTACTAAAGGAGGACAGAGAGATTGCAGAGAAGCGGAATGAATTCTTCACATCGGTGTTCACTGCAGAAGGAATGGGAGAGATCCCTATGTCAACTGATGTTTTCAGGAAGGGAGTCTGAGGAACTGAAGCAAATAGTAGTGACAAAAGATGAAGTTTTCAACCTTACTGACAAATTGAAAGCAAATAAATCACCATGCCCTCATGGTATCGATCCTAGAGTTCTAAGAAGGGCTGTGCAGGGACACCCCGATATGCCTCAGAAGCCGATCTGGAGCCCCCGAAGCAGCCCTGATCTGCCTCAGGGCTGCCTCAGGGGTTCCTGATCCACCTCAGTGATGAAGTTGAGGTGAAATTCGGACCCTCTGAGGCAACTCGGAGTTTTCTGGGTGCTGGCTGTGCAGCTGTACAGAAAGCTCTACTGTCCACCGCTGCAGATGACGGAGGCACCAGGTAAGCCCCACTCCCCCTTCCACACTTACCTGCTTCCACTGTCCACCACTGCTGCCAGCTTTCGTCCGGTGACTTCCACTCCGACGACACTGAAGCCCAGAAGTAGGCCGCGGCCTACTTCCTGGCTTCAGTGTCCTCGAGTGGAAGCCGCTGGACACAAGCCAGCAGCAGCAGACCCAAGTAAGTGGGGAAGGGGGAGGTGAGCTTACCTGCATCTGGTGGTGGCAGATGCAGGGAAGTGGGGAAGGGGGCTTACTTGTTGCCTCCGTCACCGCCACCATCTTTCTTCTGGCAGCTTCCGGTGCCGCCGGAAATGAAAGGGAGTAGGCCATGCGATAACTTAAAATTGATTGGCGGATTTCCAGCAGTAGCGGAATTGAGTGGCAGATTTCTGCTGGCAGCACCGGAATCTACCAGAAGAAAGATGGCAGTGGCAACAGAGGCAGCAGGTAAGGAGACTGGTGGGGCTCTGAAGCACCGAGGCAGCCTGAAGCTTCGGAGCCAATTGGCTTTGGCTTCGGGCCACCTCGGCCTTCACCCGAACTGCGTCAGATCTGGATTGGAAGGGTCTGAACCACCCTGATCTGCTTCAGATTCGGGGTTCGGATCTGAGGCGGTGCACAGCCCTAGTTCTAAATCAACTCAATTATGAAATTGCTGAACTTCTAAACAAAATATGCAACATGTCTCTAAGCTCAGCCTCTGTACCAGAGGACTGGAGAATGGCCAGCTTAACACCAGTTTTTAAAAAGGGAACCGGGGGGATCCAGAAAATTACAGGCTGGTTAGTTTAACATGTGTTCCAGGTAAATTGGTTGAAAGCATTATTAAAGTCAATATTAGTCAGCATATAGATATTTTATATCATATTTTATACTATGGTTTTATACTGTTGTTTTATACTTTGAATGTTTTTAATTTTTGTGAACCGCCCAGAGAGCTCCGGCTATTGGGCGGTATAGAAATGTAATAAATAAATAAATAAATAAATAAACGGGCAGGTCCTGCTGAAGAAGATTCAACACGGTTTCCACAAAGGTATCTCCTGTCTCACTAATCTTTTAGAGTTCTTAGAGAATGTCAATAAACATGCAGACAGGGGTGTTCCGGTGCACATTGTTTACTTGGACTTCCAAAATTCTTTTGATAAAGTCCCTCAACAAATTTAGCAGTCATAAAATAAGAGGATATGTTTTCTTATGGATCAAGAACATGGTTAAAGAACAGAAAGCAGAGAGTAGGAATAAATGGGGGGAAATCTCTCCATGGAGGGAAGCAAATAGTGGGGTCCCATAGGGATCTCTATTGGGATCAATTCTTTTCAAATTGTTGATAAATGATCTGGAACTAGGAGTAAGCAGTGAAGTGGCCAAGTTTGCTAATGACACCAAATTATTTAAGGTGATTAAAACAAACAGGGATTGTGTGGAACTCCAAAAGGATCTCTCCAAGCTGGGAGAGTGGACATCCAAATGACAGATGTGGCTCAATGTAAGCAAGTGTAAAGTGATGCACTTTTGGGCAAACAATCCCCAACTTCAATATAACCAATATGACACTTCTGTATTTCACCCCATCACACCATCTCTCCATAAAGTTTAGTAATCCCATCAACTGGGATTGTTTAGCTTGGAAAAAAGGAGGCTAAGAAGAGACATGATAGAGGTGTACAAAATTATGCATGGTGTGGAGAATGTGGAGAGGGAGACATTTTTCTCCCTCTCTCAAAATACTAGAACCTGGGGAAATCCCATGAAGCTGACTGGTGGGGGATCTAGGACAAATAAAAGGAAGTGCTTCTTCACACTGCACACAGTTAAATTATGGAACTCATAGTTAAATTATGGTGATGGCCACCAATTCGGATGACTTTAAAAGGGGGTTGGATAAATTCCTGGAGGTGAAGGCTATCAATGGCTATTAGCCCTGATGATTGTGTGCTATCTCCAGTATTTGAGGCAATAAGCCTGTGTGCACAAGTTGCTGGGGAACATGGGTGGGAGGGTGCTGTTGCACCAGTGTCCTGCTTGTGGGTCCCTGGTCGACAGCTGGTTCGCCACTGTGTGAAAAGAGTGCTGGACTCGATAGACCCTTGGTCTGATCCAGCATGGCACTTACGTTCTTAAGATAAATGTGATGTGACATCATTGCATTCATCTTCCTCCTGAATCCCTTTCAATTGGTTGAATGATCTGGGCATTCTGATACAGCTCATGGCCCCATGTTTTTATGAAATGTAGTTGTAGGAGATGTGGGTCAGAGGCAGCCACATGTTCCCCCGCCTTGCCACCCCATAATGAAGTTGAGAGGACCTCCTGGTATTGGGCCTGATATGGTCTACAGAGGTTTCCCATCTGTCCAGCCAGCTTTCCCCCCAAATCTCACCCACTCTCCTGGCATGGAAAAGCTCTTATCTCCATAAGCAACTGGTTGCAGTTAAGAACTTTCCCCTGCTAAACACTGAAAAAAGGCTCCCATTCCCAGCTCTCAACAGGGACGTGTTAAGCTCTAGGATGTGTTGTTCACTATTTCCAGTGCTGTTGCTATACCTGCCAAATGTATCCATCAGATAACCAACCATAAGAGCTCCAAATATTCCTCCAAATGGGAACAAGGCGATGGTGATACCAATGAGTATTAACTGGGAACTTGGTTCTGTCAGCTGTTCAAATGTTGTTATGTTGTAGAAGTGTTCCAGGAGCTAGGAAAGAAGCACAGAATGGCTGCCATTAGTTTTTTTCCAGACATGTGGCAGCAACGCACCCACCACAAGCACAAGTCTACATCCAAAGGACCACTTGACACAGAGGTGCAATCATTCCTGGCTGCCCCCTGAGAGTATGTGGGCTCTCTGATGTATTTGGGAACTGGCCTCCCTCTCACACCATGCACAAATCTGTGATGTTGCAAAAATCACACAGGGCACCTGGGAAACATCAAATCTTAGAATCCCTGAGAGGGATGTCCGGACCTCCCCCACCCATTGTCAGCCTCTATCATTTCATGGTTATCGTGCCAAAACTTCATAGATGAACACAGGGTGATCTGCGAACTTCTATGACCAGGAGCATCATCAGACGAGGTGGGGGGAATCGTGTTTCCTTACCGTCACTTTCCCCCCTGTTTCTGTCCCATGATACTTCTTCTTTCTTCACACAGTGGAAGAAAGAGGAAGTAAACAATGACCATGTGGCCCATTCAGTGGGCATTTCTATCATGCTGCTTTTCCCGTACACAGCAGAAAATAGCGGCACATTTCATTTCCCCCCAAAAAACCCACGGATTTACCGAGGTCTATTTTATTTATTTATTTATTTATTTTATTTATTACATTTTTATACCGCCCAATAGCCAAAGCTCTCTGAGCAGTTCATAAAAAATTGACACTGAAAGAAGGCCAGAAGGAGTGGGAGATGCATGAGGCATGGATGGCATTGTCAAAAGGACCCGTGAAAAACCCTGAGAAGGCAGTAACGAGCGTGCGATAAAACACTCATCAGGGTAGGAGCACTGTCCACCTGACAGGCTCTCCTCTTCTCTGCCTCTTGTATTCTGCATTCCTTTATTTGGCAATACCCTCTCATTAATTGACTTCTAAACCAGGATGCATCTATAAACTGATCATAACCACCTACTCTGCCATCTTGGCCCTGTGGGGAAGAAGAAGGACCGAGGGGACAGGAGCAGGCAGAAGTAACATCGGGGCCTGCTCCTGCTGGACTCTTCCCCCCCCCCACAGGGCAAACTGCCATCTTGGCCCTGTGGGGAAGAAGAAGGACCGAGGGGACAGGAGCAGGCAGAAGTAACATCGGGGCCTGCTCCTGCTGGACTCTTCCCCCACACACACAGGGCAAACTGCCATCTTGGCCCTGTGGGGAAGAAGAAGGACCGAGGGGACAGGAGCAGGCAGAAGTAACATCGGGGCCTGCTCCTGCTGGACTCTTCCCCCCCCCCACAGGGCAAACTGCCATCTTGGCCCTGTGGGGAAGAAGAAGGACCGAGGGGACAGGAGCAGGCAGAAGTAACATCGGGGCCTGCTCCTGCTGGACTCTTCCCCCCCCCCACAGGGCAAACTGCCATCTTGGCCCTGTGGGGAAGAAGAAGGACCGAGGGGACAGGAGCAGGCAGAAGTAACATCGGGGCCTGCTCCTGCTGGACTCTCTCTCTCTCTCTCTCTCTCTCTCTCTCTCTCTCTCTCTCTCTCTCTCTCTTTCTTTCTCTCTCCTCCCTCCCTCCCTCCCTCCTTGACTCCTTTTCCTTGTGTGTCATGTCTTTATTAGATTGTAAGCCTGAGGGCAGGGACTGTCTTTTTTGCTAAGTGTAAGCCGCTCCGAGAGCCTTTTTTGGCTGAGGAGCGGGGTATAAGTATGATAAATAAATAAATAAATAAATAAATACTGCCCTTTCTTAATTTCTTTTCTTTTCGTTCTACAGAATGTAAGCATGCTCAATGGAACGTTTAACCTCAACGTGGACGTGGTTTACAAATAGATCAGAAGGAACTCAAAATGATTCTGTGGCACGAATGAACATGTCACACAAGCAGTTATGAGGGAGATTGAGGGGAGAGGGGGGAATTCCATGCACATCTATCTACATGCATGCAAACTAGGGTTGTGGAGAATCTTCCACGCCACACTCAGAGATTAAGAAGCCAAGCCAAGGTCATGGAACACAAATCTGAAAAGCTATAAATCACATACACACATGCTGATTCTAAAAAAAAAAGTCTCTTGCAAAAGCAAAATAATAGGGGTGTGCACTGCACCCCGGAATTATCTGGTAACCACAGACACCCATGGAGCATTTGGTCTTCCAGAGTGGAGATTGGCTGTTTCCAAACCCATTGATTAATATCAGAGCGGAGATGTGCCCAAACGGAGCTTCTAAAGTCTCATAAATCATCTGACTGTTTGTCAGGCATCAATGCTGTGTGTGTCAATTGAATATCTCCATATTTGGAAGATGCTGAGTGGGGTGAGGGGTATCTTTGATATTGGCATCTGTGGCTAACTAATTAGGAATTGCCACAGCACTGTCCGTGACTGTGTTCTCCTCCAATCATAGTGTTCAGGGGAGTGGGAAACACTAATCCATAAGAAACACTGTCAAGAAATACTTTTGTAAGCCGCCGTGAGAGCCTTTTTTGGCTGAATGGCGGCATAAAAATCCTTAAATAAATATAAAATAAAATAAATAATTGGATGCTGGTTTGGGCCGTGAGGGGGGGAGCACATTTCTGCTTGGACTCATAGAAGTCAATCATCCACATTTCCACAGTGTGAAAGTGCTGCTGGGCTGGCTGCCATTGTGAGTGAGAAAACTTCTACACCTGAGTCAGGCACAGCCAGACTCTTTATTTCAGTTAAACTATTACTCCTGTTGGCTGTCTGGGCTTCCAGTGCAGTGGGTGGGGAGGCCTCCATCCAATAGATCTGGAGGGCTCCAAGTTGGAGAAGGTTGGGATAGAAACCTCCACCAGCAGCAGTGGAGCTCTGCAGGGGTGTGTGTGTGTGTGTGTGTTAGGGGGATAATGGTTTGGGGGGGAATTTAAAAATTCTTAACATCTAGGCATGAATGAATCTGCTACAAACATGGTAATCCTAAAGCTTTCTTTAAGAGCTATCACCATGCCAAGTTTCATCTCTTGATTTTTAACAATGAGGGAGCTGTAAAGCATTTAATTAATTTCCATTGACTAGAGCAGTTATCCGAAAATGGGCGGTTCTCTGAAAGGTAATCTGACAGGGCATCATCATCATCATCATCATCATCATCATCATCATCTTATTTCTTACCCGCCTCTCCATTGGGATCGAGGCAGGGAACAACAATAAGTATAAAATACATAAAACTGATTAAAAGCATAGTAGACCACTCTGAAATCATGGCAGAGAATTGCCTCAATGCAGCTCTGGCTCAAATTTCGAGGCGGAGAAGACCAACTTTGCACACCCCTAGAAAATAACAGAAACATACCAGAAGTACAAAATGTCCCAGGCGAATGGAGACAGTTGAAACTTATTCAATAGCCCCTGCTATTGGAAGTCAACTCCATAACAGGGCTGTCTTATTGTTGTTTATTGAATTTCATAGTCACCTTACTCTTTAATATATATATATATATATATATATATATATATATATATATATATATATCTCCAAGGTAACTTCCAATAATAAGCATGCAACACAATTAAAAATACAAAATTTAGAAGAATTAAAACAGATCCCATTAAAATGCAAGGACTTACCACCGTAGGAAAATAGACCACATAGATGTTGTAGCCGTATTGTATAGAAAAAGTTGCAGAAGCCACTGAAACCCACACATGCGTCCTCGACAGCCCCTGCAGGAAGAAAGAGAAGCAGATATTGTGATGGGAGCGCATGGAGTAAAATGTGTATATTTATTAGTAATGACATAAGTGAGTTTAAAACTAAAACAACCCTCATCTGAAAGACAGAAGAAAGAAGAGAGGTTCCAAACATTCAATACATCAATGTATCTTGTCTTGTTTGCAAGTGAATGCAGTGCGAATAGTTCAATTAAGTGATATCTTCAACCCTTTTCCTTTGTGGGGTTTGTGTATGTGTGTGCGTGCGTGAGAGAGATATTCTATTTCTGTACAATCCGAAGTTGTGTCTTGCTTAATTTTAACTGCATGTCTACATCTTTCGCAATATGCCAATTTTTGACATTAATAATAGCTCGGCCTTTATTCATATTTAAGGCAATCATACACCGTTTCTACACCAGCCCGAAAATGTGACCTGGTCATGGTCGAGTCCCTGTGTGTCCAAATGATGCACAGGGACTCCCATGGGTGGGGCCAGGGGATGAGCATGGGTTTCCCCAGAGTAAGTACTCCCTGGGAAAACCCAATTCCTCCCGGGGTCTTGGGATGATCCCAAGACCACGGGAGATGTGTGACCGCCCGTCCTGGCTTCTCCCCTCCTCCCCACGAGTAGCGGGACTCATGAGAGGGCAGGTGCCAGGACAGGGGGAGTCCAGGGCCATTGGGGGTGGGGAGCAGGGTCAGAGCTTCTTCTTTTTTTACCTTATTTTTCACTGCAGTGCAAGTGAGCTCCAGATCCTTTTCCTTTTAAAAAAAATGGCGCCCACAATGCGTGTGACGTCCCTCCTCCCATCCAGGACATCGCATGGCTGTGTAGACACAGGGCAACAATCCCAGAAGTAGTTAAGTCTGGGATCGCCCCCTCTCCGGCCCTCTACACCCGTAGGTGTAGAAAGGGCCATAGATACAAGTGGGACATTCCCTGCTGGTCCCACAATTGATGCTGCATCCCCCCACTGGTCCTGCCCCAATGATGGTGATATGACATAGGTATTGACTAAATGACAGGGCCTTCTCTGTAGTGGCACCTCATTTACTGAATTATCACCCAAAAGTCATGCCTAGCACATATGCTAATGTCTTTTCAGTATCTGCCAAGCGCCTTTTTCATTTTTTTCTAGATTTTAAAACTCTGAACTGATCAGAATTGTTTATTCAATAAACAAAAAAACTATGGTTTACAAAACAACGTTAAAGGCTCTATAGTTTTCAACCAAACTCCAAAAAGCAGGGAAATTGGGAGTTAAGGCTCACAGGCCTATAACGCCACATCCTCCCTAAGGAGGCAGAAAGTACCAGTGAAATTCTCATTCTCCCAAAGCAGATATAAACCATGAGGACAGGATGGAGAATAGGATATGGAGAGGTGACTGTGGGGTTGTGGAAAACTGATGACGAACAACTTAGGGGCACCTACTTCTCTTTTTTTGTTTAGAGCAACCCTTCCCCAACCTGGTGCCCTCCAAAGGGGTTGGACTACAACTCCCATCATTGCAAGTCAGTATGTCCCATTGTCAGGAAAGCTGGGACAGCAGGATAGGGAACGCTGTTCTATATCCTTACCAAATACAGGGGCTGCGCAATATTTTTTTCCCCCTAACACACATCTTGCATAGAGCAGCACGATTGATAAATGAAGGGGCACTATTTGTTGGAGATGTAGAACCAGAGCAAGGGCTGGCACTTTCAGCTTTTTGTAAACACCCTACCCTTCAAAGAACCAATGTTTTTTCTTAAAATGTGTTTATACAATATATACTGTTCACTCCCCACAATCCCTCCACAATACATCATCTCATCAGAGTGACAGAGGAACAGAAAAGGATTAGTTTGGGTGTCTTGAACTCCTTGCAGATGAGATTAGTTTGCAATCCTATACCACTTGGGGGGAAGCCCTAGTAAACTCAGTGGCACTGGCTTCTGAGAAGACATGTATAGGATCCAAGTATAAACCATCCTTAGTACTCTCTAGATGTGCTGCACTGCAACTCCCATGTTATGGTGAGGACAAAAATCATTTTCCTCAATAGTTTTTAAAATAATACTTCCTTACACATGAATCTATTAGGTGGTAGCTCTGCCTTTGATCTCACACTGCTGAACACGTAAGAAAAATCCTCTGCGGTCACAGCATTCGCAGCATTCTTGATCACTGTCCATGGTGACAGAGACTTTTATGAGTTGAATGCCAAAACATCTAGAGAGCTACATTTTGTCTGCCCTTGCTCTAGAACAGCATTCCCCGATCAGTTTTCCAGAATCCCACAGTCACCTCTCCACATGTTTGAGAGTACAAGTCGCAGCATTCCTGTCCATGGGACATACTGACTTGCAATGATGGGAGTTGTAGTCCAACACCTTTGGAGGGCACCAGGTTGGGGAAGGGCTGCTCTAAACCACCCAGAGAGCTCCGGCTATTGGGCAGTATAGAAATTTAATAAATAAATAAACAAACAAACAAAAAAAGAGAAGTAGGTGGCCCTAAGTTGTTCGTCATCAGTTTTCCACAACTCCACAGTCGCCTCTGCATATCCTATTCTCCATCCTGTCCTCATGGTTTATATCTGCTTTGGGAGAATGAGAATTTCACTGGCACTTTCTGCCTCCTTAGGGAGGATGTGGAGTTATAGGCCTGTGAGCCTTAACTCCCAATTTCCCTGCTTTTTGGAGTTTGGTTGAAAACTATAGAGCCTTTAACGTTGTTTTGTAAACCGTAGGTTTTTTTGTTTATTGAATTTCATGGTTTTGTGTAACGGATGACCACACAGGAAAGAAGCCATATAAATGTATGGGATGTGGGGAAAGCTTCAGCTGTAGTGGGCCCTTGAGTAGACATCAAAGAATCCACACAGGGGAGAAAAAATATTTTTAAAATAATTTCCCAATTTACACTATTTTAAAAATTTAAATTATGACACTACAGTGTAATTATTTTAAAAAATTACACTAAAATTTATAATTTTACTATATTGACATTAAAGAATCCACTTAAACCAAGGATCAGAGTATCTAGCATTTTTCATATAACTGCTTGATAACCCACATATCACATAACTTCCAGATAAAAGGCATCACCAAATGTTGCTTCCTTGCTGGTATTTTCTTGCTATGTCAATAACTGGAGATCATTGTTAACAACACATTTAGGTATTTATTGCAGATCTTTGGCTATGGGGCGGTATATCAATGTAATAAATAAATACACCCAGGCTATGGGGCGGTATATAAATGTAATTCCTTATGCCCCCCCCCCCTTCCTGGCTTTCCCTCAGCCTACACTACCTCACAGGGTCGTTGTGAGGATAAAATGAAGAGGAAGATGAAGAGGACTACCTGCCCTGGACTACTGCAACTACTGAGGGGCATTGAATTCTATGATTCTGTGAATCTAAGTCTACAGCAACTGGAGGGTGCCAGGTTGTAGCAAAAACTAGGTCCCTTAACCATTTCTCTGGTGTGAAGTAATGTTTTGGGTATAAGATTCATGGTTGTACATTTTAGAAAATGTTTTCTTTTCATACAAACATAAGGCAGCAGATTTAGCTTATAAGAAGCAGGTACACAGAGAAAGGAACATATTTTCTTCCTTCACACCAGAGATATTTTTTAAGAGACCTATATCTGTGTTCAAATTCAAAATACACACACACACACACAAACACACACAAATCTATAAAAGAAAGCTTAAAATGTAGTTCAGCATCTTTTAAAGAAACAGACACTACCTGAAGAAATTTAAACTCAGGGTTAACCTCCTCTCATTCCTAGTTTCAAAATATTTCTTTCCATAAAGTTTAAATTTTAAGAGGCTTGGGTGAGGAACTGTCACCCCAAAGGAAAGTTTGCCATATATTCATAGAATCATAGAATAGCAGAGTTGGAAGGGGCCTACAAGGCCATCGAGTCCAACCCCCTGCTCCATGCAGGAATCATCTTAGGGCATCTTCATAGAATCATAGGATAGCAGAGTTGGAAGGGGCCTACAAGGCCATCAAGTCCAACCCCCTGCTCCATGCAGGAATCATCTTAGGGCATCTTCATAGAATCATAGGATAGCAGAGTTGGAAGGGGCCTACAAGGCCATCGAGTCCAACCCCCTGCTCCATGCAGGAATCATCTTAGGGCATCTTCATAGAATCATAGGATAGCAGAGTTGGAAGGGGCCTACAAGGCCAACCCCCGCTCCATGCAGGAATCCACCCTAAAGCATCCCTGACAGATGGTTGTCCAGCTGCCTCTTGAAGGCCTCTAGTGTGGGAGAGCCCACAACCTCACCAGGTTCTTTGCTTTGAATTAAGAAGCATGCTCCAGCACTTCAAACACATACACACACACACCACTCCCTCTTCACAATCACAGACACACAACAAAGTCAGTCAAACCCCTACCTGAGCCAGCCAGGTTTTCTTTTTCCTTGGAGGCCAGGGAAGGGCCCCTCTCCAAGCAAGGCAGATAGTTTCTCTCTCCCTCCCTTGCCTCCACAGCACTGTGGGGAAGGAGAGGCCCCAGACAGGACCTTGGCTTATCTGCAGAGGAAATGGCTCCTAAATGAGCCAGGCGGCCATCTTATTTCAGCCAGGCGGCCATCTTATTTCAGCCAGGCGGCCATCTTATTTCAGCCAGGCGGCCATCTTATTTCAGCCAGGTGGCCATCTTATTTCAGCCAGGCGGCCATTTTATTTCAGCCAGGCGGCCATCTTATTTCAGCCAGGCGGCCATTTTATTTCAGCCAGGCGGCCATTTTATTTCAGCCAGGCGGCCATCTTATTTCAGCCAGGCGGCCATTTTATTTCAGCCAGGCGGCCATTTTATTTCAGCCAGGCGGCCATCTTATTTCAGCCAGGTGGCCATCTTATTTCCAACATTCCAATCTATTTGAGACAGAGGGAGGGGGGAGAGCGATGCTACTGAGCATGCTCCATTTAGGAATTATGAGTCTGTACTCACTTTACTGGGGCAAAGAAATGTTCATTAAAAAACAACGGAAGCGAATTTTGAAAAAAGAAAAGCCATTCCACCAACTAGAAGGTCAGGGGGACAAGATCCCACCCTTGGTTTGAAGGGTAAGGGTCCCAATTCGGAGCTTTTAGTGAGCAAAAAAAAAAATCATCACTACCTGGAAATAGTAAGCCATTTTGAGCCAGAGAGGTTTCCCCCATTTTAGTACTTTGAACCCTCAATATTTCACCAATCTTCTTGAAATGCGCAGGGTATGTAAAACCAGCATTTCTTTCTGGCAGGTCTCCGTTTCAGAAAGATTGGTGAAACATTTTCCATTTTATGAACGTCAGAATGACCCACCCCCAATTTCGGCCTTAACATGGTGGAATGCTCTTTTCACTGATCGCCTATAACACAGGGAAACACTCCCATGTTTCCCTGTAATTACGGTCATAGACCAATACAATTTTAAAACATTGGTGCACAAGTGTTTTTGTCAGGAAACCTGGCAGGCTGCAGAAGGCGTTAATGGGGTATGTGTGTGCAGCAGCCCTGGGCCAAGGGTTGTGCACCTTTCCTTTGAAGCATCAGAGGACTTGTTTTCATATCTCATTAATGCATAGTTAATTTTTTTTATTTATTTTTTTGCTGCTGGTTTTTTTGCTGCCGTTTTACTATATTTTTAACGATATTGTTGATTTTGTAAACCATCCATCCCTGAAATTATATCTCAAGGGGTGGCATTTGTAAATATTTATTTAAACATTCTTTTATATTATATGTTATAGTAAGAATAAATCAATTAATGATTAAGTAATACATAATACAATGTAATATAATGCAAAGACTTAGACATCAGCTGTAACTGCAGCCTGGAAACAATTAAGATTTTCAGTGGTTTGTTGTTGTTGTTGTTAAGAAACTCAGTAAGTTCGAGAAATGTGCTCACCAAGTTTACCCTTGCTTGCAGGACCAGCCCTCCCATGAGCTAGGCCCAGTGGTTCTCAACCTGGGGCGCTCCAGATGTGTTGGACTGCATCTCCCAGAATGCCCCAGCCAGCATTCTGGGAGTTGTAGTCCAACACATCTGGAGCGCCCCAGGTTGAGAAAGGCTGAGCTAGCCTGATGCAAGAGCATCAGGCGGAAGTATGGGAAGGACAGCAAATTCCACCAGTCTTCACCCCCACCCCCGGGGCTGCCACTTCTCGTTGCCACCACTGCTGGCTGGCTGCTCACTCCCACCTGGCCTCTGCCCCCGCCTCGTGCCCCATGTACAGGGCTCCTAGGAGAGGTCAGCTGAGCTCTCGCGAGAGGCCCTGGCTGCTCCCACAAGAGGTCCTCTATTGCGACAGGTCCTGAACCTCTTGCAAAACATCAGGAGCTCTTGTGGGAGAAGCTCGGAGCTCTCCAGCTGACCTCTCCCAGGAGCCCTGCACATGGGGCACAAAGTAGTAAAAGTGGCAGCTGGGCGGGCAGAAGCAAGAGCGGGGAGGTGGGTTGGCTGGCTGTCCAGTTGACTGGCCCAATAGGGAGGGAGGGTAGGCAGGTGACACTAGCCAGTAACGGTGGTGGGACTGTCGTCTTGCTTGAAGTGGCAACATACATTGGGCTGTGCCTGCTTGGTTTGGACCATAGCCCCTATGCTGGGACCATGATGTCTTGTGTTGTGGTCAGTCGCTAGTTCCTTGAAAGGAGGTCATGGATGCCATCACCTTCCTTAAAGAGAGAAGAATACCCTTGTTGGATTAGGGCAGCACTGCGATCCCAACAACTGCAAGCTAGCCAGATGCCTCCAGAAAAGCCAGATGCCTCCAGAAAGTCTAGATGCTACCAGAAAGGCCTGATGCAGGAGATGAAAGTAACAGCCCTCTCCCACTCCCAACATCTGGTATTCAGAGATAGACTACCCTGGAACATGGATGTTCTCCCATTTAGTTAGTATGCCATTATAACAAAAGCAGGAGCTGGAGAAAGTGCAAGAGCTGTTATCCCCAGGGTGATGGATTGTATAAACAGCCCCAGTATTGGGGAGCTGTGGAATTGGTCTACAGGCAGCCACACCATCCCATTCAGGTTGTTCAGACATTGGTGCTAGGCAAGGAATAGGCAAGGATCAATCAGACTCACCATAATTTTCTGTTACTGTTGAACAGGGGGGAATTCAGGCCACCACTATTTCCTTTTGAAAGAAACCCCTTGGAACTCTGAACAGCAATGCTCTGAGCCAATCGGTGGAAGGATGTTGGAAGATTCCAGAAGAAGCTGTTGACAGTTGGGAGCCAAGATGATAGGCACAATCTCTGTTAGGAAAGGGGATTGCTTAAGGGTCATATTCCAACAGTGATTTAATGTGGATTAGTTTCCGGTGTAACAAAGCTAGAATACCATTGTGGTAAATCAACTGAGCTATGAATCCGGAAAGGCCCTGGTTCAAATGTCACTCTGCTATGCATAAATGCACAAGTGGCCCTGGGAAGACCACTTTCAATCTCTGCCTTAACTTCTCCATCTGCAATATGGGGGATTATAGTATTAAATTACCTTCCAGGGCTAATATTAAGATTGCTATATAATGTCTGGGAAGCAGTTTGAACACTTGGAAGTGCTATATGACTGCTGTGATTTCACTCCCCTTCTCATACCACATACCATTGGATCCTTAACACCACCAGTCCCTGTCTGAATCAATGGCTAACAGCCATTTGGGGAAACTTTCCTACATGCATACCCAATACATTTTTTTTAATCCCATACATTTCTTCTTAGTGGCCATTTCACCACCAAATTCCATCGATGATTGTATTTATATCCTGCCTTTTTTCCTTCAAGGAGCCCAAGGCTCCATGGAGGTTAAAGGTATTAACATTTAAAGCCCTAAACGGCTTGGGGCCGGGTTATCTGAAGGAACGCCTCCTCCCATATGTACCTGCCCGGACCCTAGGTCATCCTCAGGGGTCCTTCTCCGTGAGCCCCTGCCAAAGGAAGTGAGGCAGGTGGCTACCAGGAGGACGGCCTTCTCTGCTGTGGCACCCCGGCTGTGGAATGAGCTCCCTAAGGAGGCTCGCTTGGCACCTATTATATGCTTTTAGACTCCAGGTGAAGACCTTTTTATTCTCCCAGCAATTTAACTGTCTATAAATAAATTTTAACTTGGTGTTTTAAATTTGTAATTTTGCATTGTGAACCACCCAGAGAGCTCTGGCTATTGGGCGGTATAGAAATGTAATTAATAAATAATAATAATAATAATAATAATAATAATAATAATAATATAATTGTACATGTTTTAATTTTGTAAACTGCCTTGAGTCCCAGTACTGGGGAAAAGGCAGGATATAAATATAATAATAATAATAATAATAATAATAATAATAATAATAATAATAATAATTTCCAGTGCCTCCTGAAAAGAGTTCTATTCCAGGAAACATTCCTTTACTGGCATCCACAGATTAATTGGCATTTTGTTTTTAAATAAGTATATGTTTAATATGGTGCTTTGATCATTCCCCCCACCCCAACCATTATTTATTTTTTACTCTTTTACATCTTGTGTTCCCTCCTCAAGAATCTGTTTTAGATGTGGAGCAGTATATGGATTTTGTAAATAAATAAATAGATCCCAATTAAAGCACAATATTAAAAATAACTCATAAGGATTTGTCCTACAGGGCAGTTGGTGGGAGAAAGCCCTGCAGGTGAAAGGAAAAATAAAACAGAGTGGGGTTCTGAGCTGATATCACCCCCCTCTCTCTTCTGGGATCCTATCATGGCTCAAAGGGAATTTGAAACACCAAGCTCATAATACTCACACCTTCATACAGTATACTACACTAGGTCACACATGTGACACAGCTTAGCACACACACACACACACACATACACAATCAAAGCCAAAACCAATATCACTCTGAGGCCTGGTTAGCACCAGCTCTAATTAAGCCCTGGGCAAATACCCCTGCCTTATTTTCAAGCTCACTCTGCGTTTGGTAGTGGAAACATGCAGATTTTTAGAACTGGGAATAATATCCCCAAGCTGTACCTTGTAAGATCTGATTTCTACACAAAGGCCATTTAAAGCAAAGAGCGAGAGAAAACTGCTTTGTGAATTAACCCTATGTGCAAATCTCTTGGACAGCTTTAAAAGCTGTCTCCTAACCAAGTCCCTCCATGTACGTGTGTTCAGATTTTGGGAGGGGGGGATGCATTGTTGCAGCTAGTGAAGTGTGTGTGTAAGAGAGAGAGAGAGAGAGAGAGAGAGAGAGAGAGAGAGAGAGAGAGAGAGAGAGAGAGAGAGAGAGAGGAGAATTCATTCATCCTCTCTGAATTCTTCTCTCTCTCTCTCTCTCTCTCTCTCTCTCTCTCTCTCTCTCTCTCTCTCTCTGTATCAAAGCCATTTCTTTACTATAAGAGCCCCCAAGCCCTCAGGATTTAGGAAGACAAGAGAAGTGACCCACGAGTCTTTTAATAACTTTTCCAAAACCCAAGGCATGCATAAACATCTCCAGTCTTAAAAGGCTAATTTATAATATCAGAGCCTGTATGTTTGAAATGAAAGTGGTTATTTTGGGAAGTAGAGATGCTCCATGTTTTTTCTTGCAACACAACCTCTACTTGATTGGGTGTCCTCCCCCCCACGTGTGTGTGTATCTAGATTCAGATTGTGAAATTATTCCACATGTTTTTAGGGTTTGCAATATGATGATAGATAGATAGATAGATAGATAGATAGATAGATAGATAGATAGATGATACACAGACAAACAATGGATAGTTATTGTCTATCTATTTTCTTCACTGACTAACTCAGGCCTTAGCTAGACCTAAGGTTTATCTCAGGATCATCCCAGGGTCATCCCTGTTAATGTAAATGACACACAGGTGATCCCGGGAGCAGGCAGAGACGACCCCGGGACGATCCCAGGATAAACCTTAGGTCTAGCTAAGGCCTCACAATCAGTCACTGACTAATAGGGGTGAGTGGAGCTGGTCTGCTGCACTTCTAAAATTGTAGTGGTGCTCCGATGAAGTGATTCTCCACTGCAATTTCTGGAGTGGTTCTGTCTCCACCCCGTCAGATTACCCGTTAGAGAACCATTTCATTTTCGGATAACCACCCTATGGGAAACCAAAATGCTTTCAACTCTATCTTTTTTAAAGGCAAAGGTATGAAACTTGCAACCCTGGTAGCTCTTAAAGTAGGGATTTAGCCATGTCAAGTTGGAAGCAGATCTCTTCATCTCTTGTTTTTTAGATTTTTAAAAAAATCCCCATGAAACCATCCCCCCATACACACACACACACACACATCGAATCCGAAACTGCAGGAGCTTTCCTTTACTTTGTTGATGCACAGTTGTGCATCTTCAGTATATAAAAATAGAGATCTGCTGCATTTCCTGACCGTTTGCTCTAATGAGGTGAAATGGGGAGGGTGCTCTCCCTATTAGAGGTCAGACAAGAACAAACATAAATATAAATACCTTTATTTCAAAGCATATAAACTTGACTCCTGTCTTCAAAACAGGAGATACTAGTACTTGGAATAGCAAACTTTTCTCTTGCCTCCTCTTCTTCTCTTGACTTTACGCCCGGCTGAGTTGTACCCATACTTGCAGTTACACAGATCAGCCTTTGGCACAAGATTCTTTTCTGTATCCTTACAATATTGGCTTGTGATACTGGATGGATCTACAGTGCCTGGCAGCAGTTCATCACTTTATCCTGGGACAACTCATTTACATGGAACGGTTTTCAGTATTTTCATCATGTGAGCCATTTTTCCTAAATCCTTCCTTTCAGCCAACATCAATTTTTGAAGAAGTGAAGAAGACACAGCACCCATAATTTAAACATTTAGTATATGGTACCACCTGGTTGACACACATAGGGGACTTTGATTTTTGTAAGGGGTTAGTTTCTGAAAGTTCTGCAAGCTCTCTTGAGTGAAGATAAAGTGTATAGAGGGAGTGGAACCTCTGGACTCTTTCTCTCCTGCTTCTTTCCTACCGCTCCACAAGCAAACAAATGAGTTCCAGGGCAGGGAAAATGGGTTATATCATTTGCAATCCCTCTTCCTAAGTACTGTGGTTGGACGGGAGGACAGGGAGGAGCCTGTGGCTATTGATTATCAACAGATGTCAATTTCAAAACTACACCTCCTTCACCTGTCAGTGTCTTCCTAATATGGAAAAGTGTTCAGTTAGTCCATCAAGTTAAAATGACCCCTCACAAAGCTGAATACTTCAGGTACTTCAGAGCTTTGCTCCACACCATGGGCATCTGATGATTCTGAAAATAGCCAAATCTGCTCCCTGAGATCAGACCATTGACGGACCTCTAAAGGACCCTCAGTTTTGTGGTGGAGCTCACACCCCTACTGACTAACCCTACAGGCCTGAAATTTGGAATACGTCCTGATTACTTGGACTCTCTAAATTTAGGACCTTTATACCTTAGCTAGACCTAAGGTTTATCCCGGGATGGTCCCGGGATCATCCCTGTTCATGTAAATGACACACAGGATATCCTGGGAGCAGGCAGGGACTGCCATGACACAGGCTCTGAACACCAAGCCCGGCCGCGGCTACTCCCTGCTCAAGCCAAGCACCACCGCTTGATACGCCTGAGGCAAGGGATAAAAACCACCTTCCTCCAAACTATGTGGAGAAAGGGGTTAAAATGGAGAAGGATTTCAATATATAAAATAAAACACTGTGAGTTATATGTGCTGAGGTGAATTATTGTCAGAGTGGGTGCTAAATGTGTAAACTTCAGATGATAAATGCCAAACAGACACGTGGGATTTTTGTGGTAGTCAAAAACAAAATAATTAAAATTTATTTTTAAAAGTTCACAAGCTTTGTTTCAAATCAAACATTTAAAAACCTTTTTGAAACCTCTCATCCAATCCTTTCACTCATTCACATACGCACTTTCCTTTCTCTCACACAATCACTCTTGGGCTTTCTTTATTATCTGTATTGATTAATATACATCAGCTACGTGCACACCACACTCCAAAGACACCACTCTCTACCCTGAACCTCAAATTCCCCAGAACTTAAGTACCCTAAACACAGAGAGCACTAAAGACTCCAAGAGTACCTAAAAAGTCCCCCCCAATCCCCTCCGTCCTTCCCTTATATATGACTCCTCCCCCTCCCAAGACATTCTAACTCCGCCCACTCAGGCCAACATTCTGAAAACCACAGACTTACAAACTGCAGACATACATTTGGGAACTGACTTGTGGGGTGTAACACCACAGGGATGACCCTGGGACGATCCTGGGATAAACCTTAGGTCTAGCTAATTCAAAATGTCAGACTCATAGTGCACTCAAAAATGGTTTAGATTTTTCCATCCTAGTAAGAAATATGGTGCATGTTGTATATAGGTCAAGGCACGTACACACACAGAGCTCATCAGGAATGAGAGAGAGAGAGAGAGAGAGAGAGAGAGAGAGAGAGAGAGAGAGAGAGAGAGAGAGAGAGAGAGGAGAACTATGTGTACACCTTGACTTTGAAATCTGGGGAATCAAATTACCCCCACATCATCAAAGGGTCCATCAGTCTTCTAAGGGACCACCTGTCTCTCTATGTACCTGTCTGGTTAGCAAGATCTGCAAGATCCCTTTTGAGGATACTGCCAAATGCCAATCAAAGAGTTCCCCTTGACAGGCACACAGGAGAGGGCTTTCTGCCATTTGACTCCCAAATTGTGGGATGTACTCCCTTTGGACCTAAGAATGGTCTCCACTCTCTCTGTTTTTAGAAAATGTATCAAGATGCATTTCTTTAACTTAAATCATTTCATTAGTAGCAGTGGTTTTTGTTTGTAATGATGGGTTGTTGCATGTATGGTCTTCTTGTTGATTTTAAGGTTTTAATTTTGGTTTAATTGCTCGACGTCATCTTGACAGCTCTGGCAGAATGGGCATATGAAAATACAAACAAAGAAAGAATAATGTGCTACCAGACCTCCCAGAAAGCTGAAATATTGTACACACCGAGTCCGAGAGACACTTGCCCATTTTGGCATAATGGGATGGCATCTCAGGGCGGCCGGATTCTCCTTTTGCTTACCATAGCCTCCATTTGTTTGCAAGTCTCCAATGTGATTCTGTGTGTATTTGCAGATGTGCAAATGAACGTGCATATGACATGAGTGGAAAAGATGCCTCACTCATGCCTGACATGCATACACATGCATACACGATGCAGCAGCCATCATGTACCCACCCTGGGGCTTTCGGACGAAGCCGCAGAGAAAGAAAGTTGGCGACTTACCCCAACTTTTTTCTCTGGCAGGAGGAGAGTACAATGCATTCTCTGTCTCTCCTTGGTATGGAGATGCAGAGGAGGTGTGGCTGGGTAGATGGCAAGCCCTGATGGGTCACCATCTGCCCAGGCAGAGGGCAAGGGGCAGGCCCAGGAAGCCTGATGGCTGCCGGAAAGCCCACATTGCCTCCCTTCATGAAGATTACTCACTGCCACCCCACACCAGTGATGCCATGGGTTTGGTGGAGGATCAGCGCCAACTCGGCACCATGAAGAAAGGCCTCAGATTTAGTATCTAGAGAGTAGATCCATTCTAATCAATGGGGTTCAAGCGAGTGATGACTAACTGAAGTCCCACTGGTGACAATGGGTGAAGTCTAAATCTGACTCCAACCCCAAGTGATTCAGAGATACTTCCAATATACCCCAAACACTGAAAATGGATATACACGTAGCACGGTACATCCTGATTGTTAGAAAAGTCTGAAAGTGGGACTTTTAAAAGACATCTAAGAGTCAATACATAACTGAGTGTACATCTACACCAAGCAGGATATTCCATTATGAAAGCGGTATATAAAAGGCAGGAGCCACACTACTGCTTTATAGTGGTATTGAAGTGCACTGACAAATGTTGGGGCCCATTGACACATAACATATACTGATTTCATACCACTATATCCTGATTGGTGTGGCTCTTGCCTTTTATATACCATTTTCATACCACTTTCATAGTGGAATATCCTGCTTGGTGTAGATGAGCCCTGTGACATGAATTTTACTTCAAAATAGAGACCATCATTCCAGCTCAGAGAAAGCTGTGTAGGACATGAAATTGTCATAAAATGTACTCTGAAATAGAAATGGCATTTAATCCTTATATATATAAAGCATGTATTAGTCAATGTTCAAAAGCAGTTGTCTGGAAGTCACAGTGCAATGTCCCAAAACCTGTACACTCCTAATATTTGCTTTCTTTAAACTATTGCAGCACATATCCAGAACACTGTTTCCCAGCAGAAATTCCCTTTCTTTGGCCCCTTGAGGCAGCTTGTGAAGTCTCCTCTTCCAACAACTTGTGTGCACTTGCACACTAAATAATAATAAGATACTTCTAGGCAGACCCGTTTCATATATCATCCTTGCCCAAACACTGTCACTTATGTTCTTCCTCTGTGTGACATGGGCCATAGCTAGACCTAAGGTTTATCCCAGGATTGTCCTGGGGTCACACCTGTTCACCTAAGTGCCACACAGGGCATCCAGCACTCAGGCAGGGATGAACCCGGGATGATCCTGGGATAAACCTTAGGTCTAGCTATGGCCATGGAGTAGCTGCTCCCAAAGAAGGGACGGAGTGGAGCATCAAAGTGGGACCAATCCTCATTCCTCACTACTTCTCAGAGAGAGTGCTCCAATATGACAGCTGTTGCTACACCCCCTCAGCAACTGCAGGTCAGAGGTCAGCAATTTGCCCTCCTCCTGGGACCCTGATGACTTGGCAAAGATGCTGGTCCCT